>NW_024040263.1:34059415-34089101 GCF_014851395.1 Micropterus salmoides | reverse complement strand
TTGAAAACCTAGCCTGCAGCTGGTGTTTTTGTTGTTATTTCAATAGTTTTTTTTAAAGAGAATCTGAAATTCAGTTCATTCTTTTTATGCTTTATCGTTTTATTTGATGTTCAACAAACAAACATGCACAACTACAGGAACAGCGAGTCAAAGGTTTAGCAGGAAGATGAATCATTGTTTTACTGTTCGTCTCAGTTTTCTCTTCCAAAAAGAGTTCACAGATCTCAGATATCAAACTTGTTTTCTGTCTATGTGAGGTAGAATTACTGTTTTTATCAATGCAGTCTGGTGGCTTTGACGAGAGCGATACAGCTGCTGTTTCTGGTTAAACAAAAAAGATCTCTTTAAAAAAGTCTCTTTGGAGGGATATTTTCATAAGTTTGTAACAACAATCTGAGCCTGTCCGCCGCAAAAAAAAAAGCTTGTTTCATGGACGTACTCTGAGCCGTGTTTCGCAATACTACCCTGACTTCCAGGTTGAAACAAAAACAAAGTTTTTCACTTTGCATTATTACTACTGATAGAAAAGATGAACAAAAGTGTACAAAATAAAACTCAAATCTAGCACAATACAAACCTTCTCTGATGTTCTCTTCACTCTGACCCACGTACATGTTGATGAGCTCCGGACCTTTAACACTGAAACACAAACAGGTTCAAGGAATTTAAAGTCAGCTGCATTAAAGTGGCTTCAGGATCTTTACATGTTCTTACACAGCCTGCAAAAAAATATGCAAATGTAACAGAGAAAAATGCTCTTTCACACACATTTTATTTATCACTTAATGGTTTTATTGAATATTTGTGAATTTTATCTCATGGAGTTATTTATATTTCTCTTCATTTTTGCTAATGATCCCTGTGGAAATGACCCTAGCTGCACGCTATCCCGTCTGAACCTCCTAGGCTTCCGTAGCGCTCCGTCTCGTTTTGCACCGCTGAGGGTGGAAAAGTGCCGCTGGGCCAACGTACCGTTTTGTTTGGAAATTGAACCATTTAAGTTATAACTTTCAAGGCATATTGTCTGATGTTACGTATCAGTGTTTCTACGGATGTGTTGCATTTAATATTCTCTGGACAGTGTTAATGGCTCTCTGTGAGCACTGTGCACATGATGTGATGTTAAACTAATGTATTTGTGATGTATTTTAAAACATGAAGCTGTCTGCAGTCTCGTTTTCCACCGCTGAGGGACCAGGTAGCTAACAACAACAGCGGACCCAGACGTGTTAACGGAAGCTGCTGAGAAGCGCACGCAAATTGTAATTTACTAAAAGCAGTTGACTCTGAGCTCCTCCTGCGGGTAAACGGCGTAGCTGTCAGAGCAGAATCCAGAACGACTACGGGGGTTAATCTGTCTGAAAGCTGCAGCGCTGCTCCCCGTCGGCCAGCGGATTGTCACGACACCGCTCGTCTCGTCCTCTCCAAGCAACGCTCTGAAGCCGCCGGTGACGTTTGGACAATCTCACCGCTGATTGGCTTTTGCAACATCGCGTCAAGCGAATTTCTCACCCAAGTTGAAAAATTTGACTCGCGCGAACCAGCGGATGTCGCGACAAACGCCTCTTTCGCGCCGCCTGGAGCGAATTCGCAGGAATTAACACAGCTTAAGAGGAAGCCAGAAGGCCATTAATAAGTGCATTGTGTCTACAGGAGCCTGTAAATTGTGAAAGAGAAGCCATCTCTCTCTCTCGTCCTTCACACGCCCTGTGACAACCTGTTGTACTCAGAATGCACCGCCCTTGTGAGGAACGCCCACCCGCTCTGATTCGCTATGCGCCACAGCGGTATCCTCCCCGTGAATAAAGGAGCG
The DNA here is from genome assembly GCF_014851395.1 of Micropterus salmoides. Taxonomy (NCBI): domain Eukaryota; kingdom Metazoa; phylum Chordata; class Actinopteri; order Centrarchiformes; family Centrarchidae; genus Micropterus; species Micropterus salmoides. The sequence goes on along the minus strand of NW_024040263.1, from coordinate 34,087,288 downwards.
AAAGGGGAAGAGGACAGTGAATTGAGCCTGATTGCGTCGGAGTAAAAAACTATTTTTTCTTGTGAGTAAACGTGTCTACACAAGCTTCGGCCTCGTTACTGTTCGTATCATCCCGCATCTACTTACCGGCATAAAGCCAAAACGCCGTAACCAAATGCCCAGACCAGGATCTTTCTGCCAGCGGACCGCCAGAAAGCATTTTCTTTGTTGCCCAGCTGGTTTTTCTTTCTGTGTGTGTGTGTTGCCACTCGAACCTTAATTTTGTGATTAATTGATTTTATCTGGAAGACTGGGATGAATTTATGTTGTTACTTTGAATGAACTGAAAAGACCAACTTTTGTGCTTTTGTGAATCGATTGGAAAGAACCTATTTTGTGTTTTTTCCTTACCAAGAGAATACTGAACGCCGATACTCTGAGAGGACAATTTGAGTTTTCTTAAAAAGCATTTTTGTTTTGCGTGTGTGCATTAAAACTCCTGAGGTGTGGTTTTCATTACACTGTTGGTGTCATTAAACGTGGGGGGGGATTAGCATTAGTATCTTATATGTCAGGAGAAGACCTGACTGGCACATTTAAAAGCTACTAAACAAGCTTCAAGAACTTCCAGTTTGTACTCCGGTAGAAAACAGAACAAAGCTTTCTTTCTTTAGCTGACAGAACAACAGTATCCAGGAGGCTTCCTCCTCTAAACAAACTCAAGGCGACAGCACACAGAGCTGCCGTCTCTTCATTTCCAGCCACAAGGCAGCAACATGAGGACAAAACCAAAATAAATGCATCATGTCCTGCGGATCAGTTCTGACCGTGTTCTAATATTTCAAGTCCTGGTATCAGACACACAACCTGCCTCCAAGGAAGCGGTTTATCAAACGTGGAGTAGAGTTCAATCATATTATTTTAAAAAGGAATTATCCACGTACAGATTCATCTTTTAAGTAGTTCCCTCTGGTTCCTTTAATCCAGCAAACTGCAGTTAGAGACTGATTAGATCTGAACAATCTCAAGATGTTGGGATCTGTTTCCTGCCGTCTGTGTCGAGGAAGGTGAAGGTGTTCCTACCTGAGGAAGGTCATGGAGCACTCAGTAGCCACGGCTTTGGCCAGCAGAGTTTTCCCCGTCCCTGGTGGTCCGTAAAGCAGGACTCCGGTCCGGTTCAGACCCAGAGACAGGAGCTCTGGACGCTGCAGAGGAAGCTGAACAGTGTCCAGGATCTCTTTCTTCACCTGCTGCAGACCTCCAACGTCCTCCCAACGCACATCAGGGATCTGATCACACAGAGAGTTAACCAGCCGCTAGGGCGACGGGTAACCAGCCGCTAGGGCGACGGGTAACCAGCCGCTAGGGCGACGGGTAACCAGCCGCTAGGGCGACGGGTAACCAGCCGCTAGGGTGACGGTTAACCAGCCGCTAGGGCGACGGGTAACCAGCAGTTAGGTTACAGTTAATCAGCAGTTAGGTTATAGTTAACCAGCCGCTAGGGTGACTGGGTAACCAGCCGCTAGGGTGACGGGTAACCAGCAGTTAGGTTACAGTTAACCAGCCGCTAGGGTGACGGGTAACCAGCAGTTAGGTTACAGTTAACCAGCCGCTAGGGTGACGGGTAACCAGCAGTTAGGTTACAGTTAACCAGCCGCTAGGGTGACGGGTAACCAGCAGTTAGGTTACAGTTAACCAGCCGCTAGGGTGACGGGTAACCAGCAGTTAGGTTACAGTTAACCTGCAGCTAGGTTACAGTTAGCTAGGTTACAGTTAACCAGCCGCTAGGGTGACGGGTAACCAGCCGCTAGGGTGACGGGTAACCAGCCGCTAGGGTGACGGGTGACGGGTAACCAGCCGCTAGGGTGACGGGTGACGGGTAACCAGCCGCTAGGGTGACGGGTAACCAGCCGCTAGGGTGACGGGTAACCAGCCACTAGGGTGACGGGTAACCGGCAGTTAGGTTATAGTTAACCAGCCGCTAGGGTGACGGGTAACCAGCCGCTAGGGTGACGGGTAACCAGCCGCTAGGGTGACGGGTAACCGGCAGTTAGGTTACAGTTAACCAGCCGCTAGGGTGACGGGTAACCGGCAGTTAGGTTACAGTTAACCAGCCGCTTGGGTGACGGGTAACCGGCAGTTAGGTTACAGTTAACCAGCCGCTTGGGTGACGGGTAACCGGCAGTTAGGTTACAGTTAACCTGCAGTTAGGTTACAGTTAACCAGCAGCTAGGTTACAGTTAACCAGCAGCTAGGTTACAGTTAGCTAGGTTACAGTTAACCAGCAGTTAAGTTACAGTTAGCTAGGTTACAGTTAACCAGCCGCTAGGGTGACGGGTAACCAGCCGCTAGGGTGATGGGTAACCAGCAGTTAGGTTACAGTTAACCAGCCGCTTGGGTGACGGGTAACCAGCAGTTAGGTTACAGTTAACCTGCAGTTAGGTTACAGTTAACCAGCAGCTAGGTGACAGTTAACCAGCCGCTAGGTTACAGTTAACCAGCAGCTAGGTGACAGTTAACCAGCAGCTAGGTTACAGTTAACCAGCAGCTAGGTGACAGTTAACCAGCAGCTAGGTTACAGTTAACCAGCAGTTAAGTTACAGTTAGCTAGGTTACAGTTAACCAGCCGCTAGGTTACAGTTAACCAGCAGCTAGGTGACAGTTAACCAGCAGCTAGGTTACAGTTAACCAGCAGTTAAGTTACAGTTAGCTAGGTTACAGTTAACCAGCCGCTAGGGTGACGGGTAACCGGCAGTTAGGTTATAGTTAACCAGCCGCTAGGGTGACGGGTAACCGGCAGTTAGGTTACAGTTAACCAGCCGCTAGGGTGACGGGTAACCGGCAGTTAGGTTACAGTTAACCAGCCGCTAGGGTGACGGGTAACCGGCAGTTAGGTTACAGTTAACCAGCCGCTTGGGTGACGGGTAACCGGCAGTTAGGTTACAGTTAACCAGCCGCTAGGGTGACGGGTAACCGGCAGTTAGGTTACAGTTAACCAGCCGCTAGGGTGACGGGTAACCGGCAGTTAGGTTACAGTTAACCAGCAGCTAGGTTACAGTTAACCAGCCACTAGGGTGACGGGTAACCGGCAGTTAGGTTACAGTTAACCAGCCGCTAGGGTGACGGGTAACCGGCAGTTAGGTTACAGTTAACCAGCCGCTAGGGTGACGGGTAACCGGCAGTTAGGTTACAGTTAACCAGCCGCTAGGGTGACGTGTAACCGGCAGTTAGGTTACAGTTAACCAGCCGCTAGGGTGACGGGTAACCAGCAGTTAAATTACAGTTAACCAGCCGCTAGGGTGACAGGTAACCAGCAGTTAAATTACAGTTAACCAGCCGTTAGGGTGACGGGTAACCAGCAGTTAAATTACAGTTAACCAGCCGTTAGGGTGACGGGTAACCAGCAGTTAGGTTACAGTTAACCAGCCGCTAGGGTGACGGGTAACCAGCAGTTAGGTTACAGTTAACCAGCCGCTAGGGTGACGGGTAACCAGCAGTTAGGTTACAGTTAACCAGCCGCTAGGGTGACGGGTAACCAGCCGCTAGGGTGACGGGTAACCTGCAGTTAGGGTGACGGGTAACCTGCAGTTAGGTTACAGTTAACCAGCAGCTAAGTTACAGTTAACCAGCCGCTAAGTTACAGTTAACCAGCAGTCGGGGTCTCATCACCTTGGGGGCTCCGATGGCCGTGGACTGGGCGTCCTGCAGGGTCTTCAGGGCGGAGGTCAAGTCCTGGTTCAGGATGGTCACTCCACTGGAGCACAGATCCTCCTCCTGCCGGCCTCCACTGGGAATAGAGCAGGACTTTAAAAAACGACACCGAGTTTAACCGCCACAGCTCTTATTATCTGTCTTTAGTCTCACCAGGTGAGAATCAGCCTCCTGCAGGCGGCTCGACCTGCCGCCACCAGCAGAGCGCTCAGATCCCCCAACACAAAACCCTGAGGAGGAAGACGTGGAGAAATCACCGTTACTGAAGCCAGATGTTTCACCCAGCACACAGGTTTTAGTTTGTTCTCAACATTTACAGACACTCTTTTGGTCCCTGAGCTGATCTGGTCCCTGATCTGGACCCTGATCTGGACCCTGGTCTGGACCCTGTGCTGGACCCTGATCTGGACCCTGTGCTGGACCCTGATCTGGACCCTGATCTGGACCCTGTGCTGGACCCTGTGCTGGACCCTGATCTGGACCCTGTGCTGGACCCTGATCTGGACCCTGTGTGCTGGTCGTCAAATTGCTGATGTTTGAACAGTGACGTACCGCAGTGAGTTTGGACAGTCTCTCCAGGTCGACGTCTCTCCCCAGGTGAAGGTCTCGGCTCAGGCTGACCAGCATCGAGTGCCGCTGCTCCTCAGTGGGACTCTCTAACGCCACCTGGTGGACAAACGACGCCATGACACCTGCAGACAGATCCCGAGGTCTGCTGACCGTCGCCACCACCACCACACTGAAACACAAAGACAACCAGGGTTCACTTCCTCTGAACTGAACCTCAGCAGGATGTGAGCAGGTGAGAGTTCAGGGTCAAATTATGGCGGGCAGAGGAACTTCCTGTCGTGGGTTAGAAAGACCTCTAATTTCTGTCTCCACCTGCAGCAGATCAATGTTACTGTAGGAGGGTTAAAGGCAGTCAGTGACCTGGTGGGGGCGCTGTGGAGCAGCTGGCAGAACGCAGCCGGGACCCTGCCGTCCTCCTCGGCGCCACCACGAGGTCTGAGCAGGAGCTGCAGGTTCCTGAGCAGCAGGATGCAGGGCTGCAGGGCGTCGGCCCGCTGAAACACCGAGGTCAGCTTCACCTCCGAGGCTGCAGGAGTGTCAGCGCACACGCTCACGCAGTCCACCTGCACACAGGTAACAACAGGAAGTGGAACTGAAACAACGTGTAACAGCACCTCCTCCTCCAGCCGGTCCGGAGCTGATGTGCAGACCAGATTTAGCAAAATCCTTCCAACACATGATACCTGAATAAGACTCTCACAGTTTCCTTCTTTCTTTTGGCTTTTCTGTAATCTGAAGCTGTTTCAACAACGTTTTATGTTTCGGGTTGTTGAAATAAGCCATTAAGTGTTTTCTACAATAATAAATAATAATAAATCACGGACCATGACGGATAAAGGATGTTGATCAGCGACTACTAAACCTTTTCTCTCTTATGGCCTTTATCTTAAACTCTCCACAATACCTGAGACCCGTGAGCTGTTACTGGTCTAGTCACGTGATCAAAGTGAGGATGACGTTGCAGCGTGCAGCCTCACGTCATGTCCCGCAGCCTTCAGTCCCAGATGCTGACACCCCGGCCTCCATCAAGGCAAAGATCCAGCTGGACGACCTCTACAGGAGGCGTTTCCCACACACTGATTTATTTGTGGCGGCCTGACACATTATCAAGGCTGATTTAACATTTAGTTTCTATTTAAAACGGGTCAAATCCTATTTGATTACAGAGCATTTATTCTCTCTCCCTCCCTCAGAACAGCATCAAACTTGGAAACCAGGACTCATTTTAACTAAACATTAGTCAACAACTCATCTAATTTTCTGTGATCTTTACTAAGTATATAGATTTAGTTTAAGTCTCTTAATAATCACACGAGAAGTTTCTGTAATTTAAATGTCTTTGGATTTCAAACTTCCCACAAGAAAGATGCTTTAGTCATTTAAAAAACATTCTGTTTCACAGATACTGAATTCAAATCTATTCTTTTATAGTGCAGGAGTTAAATATCAACATGTATTTAACAAACTATAAGAAGCTGTTTAAAGTGTCAAACAGAGAACTTTGCATAAATAAAATATAAATCTATCAGAGAGCCTGAGGAGACACGAACTCTCAGACAGTTTTTACTAGTGGTGTGGAAAATAAATGGCTGCAGAGTGTAAAGTGCGTAGTTCAACACGTATCTGACTCTAATAGTTAAGAACAGCAGCCTCATAAATAAAAACAGCAGCAGAGGTCAGTAATAACGCTGTAATAATGTAATGTTAGCTACAATTACATGAAGTAACATTAAATATCTGCATTTCAACTACTACTTTGGATTGTTACAAATACTTTGATTACTTGGTACTTTGAAAGCAAACAGTGAGTAAAATACATCTGTATCCTGTTTGTTTTACAGTCGCATCGTAGCCTCATAATCGTAATGAGGTGCCTAGAAATTCCCGCCCTTGAGGTGACGCGTCGAGGAATCGAATCGTGAGACCAGTGAAGATGCACAATCCTAGTTTTTACGCTTTAGTCTACGGAGAGAAGAAGAAGAAACACATGTCTGAACAAACGTGAGTAAGTGGAGGACAGGGTCAGCTGTTCTACCTTCAGCAGGTGGAGGTTCAGTCTGCGACTCGCCGCGCCGACCGCCGTCATCTTACCGCTTCCTGCAGGACCGTGAAGCAGGACGGTGCAGCCTGACAGGGAGCTGCTGCAACCACACAAAACACTGACATCACCGATGACCACATGTCCCATCATGCTTTATGAGAACAGGCCGGTCAGTTACCTGCGGTGCAGGTGCGGCAGGATGATGCTGCCGAGGAGGTCGACGGTCTTTTGGAGGCCCGGAGGAGACAGACTGCTCCACAGAGACGCTCCGTCCACAGAGCAGCAGGGGACGGGGCTGTTGGTGGACGCTCGCTGAGGAGACACAAACTGGGAGTAAGATCCTGATTCGTACGACAGTGATTCTGACACGTGGGCGGATCAATTCAATCGAAACAAACGCACCTCCCTGAGCGGCATCAACCCACTGATGGTGAGGAGCAACACGGGATGCACAGATCTGATACCGATATCGGCCCCATACTGACTCAAACAGCTGGATCGGTGACGAGGGGGACGTCCCAAGCAAATGCGTCAGCAGCGGCGTCCGGGTCCAGCCTGATGTCACCTCACACATAACAGAATGATTCCCAGTCTCGTCCTCAGAGTGAGGAACACAGCTTATTCATTTTCAACTGATCTCAGATCTGCGGATCCCCAAAGCCCAGGTATCAGGACTCAAAAGGTCACATTGGTGCATCCTCATGGTTCTTTCAGACCAAAAGCGAAGTGAGCGCTGGGGGCGCTGCGTTTACATACAGTGGCAGGAAAACGTATGTGAACCCTGATGAATTACCTGGATTTCTGTGTAAATTTGTCATAAAATGTGATCTGATTTTCATCTAAGTCACAACAACAGACAAACACAGTCTGCTTAAACTAACTCCACACAAATAATGACATGTTTTCATGTTTTTATTGAACACAGCGTGGAAACAGTCACAGTGCAGAAACAGTATGTGAACCCGTCAGCTAATGACTTCTCCAAAAGTAAATGGGAAGTCAGCCAACCTGAAGTCCAATCAATAAGACGAGATTGGAGGTGTTGGTTAGAGCCGCCCTATAAAATAACACAACTGTTCCCATGAAGCATTGCCTGATATTAACCATGCCTCGACCAAAAGAGCTCTCAGAAGACCTCAGATTAAGAATTGTTGACTTGCATGAAGCTGGAAAGGGTTACAGAAGTGTCTCTAACAGTCTTGATGTCCATCAGTAAGACAAACTGTCTATAAATAGAGAAAGTTCAGCACTGTTGCTGCACGAGCACAGCGCAGAATGCTCAACGAGGTTAAGAAGGATCCTAGAGTTACAGCTGAAGACTCACAGAACTCTCTGGAACATGCTCTGTTGACGACTCTCCGATACGTAAAACACTAAACAAGAATGGAGTTCACGTGGAGGAAGCTACTGCTGTCACAAAAAAAAACAAACACTGCTGCACGTCTGAAGTTTGCAAAAGAGCGTCTGGATGTTCCGCAGCACTACTGGCTAAATATTGTGTCAATAGATGAAGCCAAAGTTGATTTATTTGGAAGGAACACACAACCCTTATGTGTGGAGGAAAAAAGGCACAGCACACCAACATGAAAACCATCCATCCCAAATGTATGGTGGAGGGGGCATCATGGTTTGGGGCTGTCTCAGGGCCTGCAAGGGTTGCTATCATCGACGGAAAAATGTATTCCAAAATTTGTGTTGACATTTTGCAGGAGAATGTCAGGCCATCTGTCCGCCAGTTGAAGCTCATCAGGAGATGATGCAACAGGACAAGGACCCAAAGCACAGAAGTAACCAACACCAGAACGGCTTCAGCAGAAGAACATACTCCTTATGGAGCGGAGTCCTGACCTCAGCCCGACTGAGATGCTGTGGCATGACGTCAAGCGAGTGGTTCACACCAGACATCCCGAGAATATTGCTGAACTGAAACAGATATGTAAAGAATTGGTCCAAAATTCCTGTTGTTCAGGTCTGATCTGCAGGAAATGTTTGGTTGAGATTGTTGCTGCCAAGGAGGGTCAACAAGTTATTAAATCCAATTACTTCTTCCAGCCTTCCAGATATAATTGTTTGTGCAGAGATAGTTTAAGCAGACTGTGTTTGTCTGTTGTTGTTAGCGTCGGTTGGCACCTCCAGCAACATGTTTACTTTGGGTTCATACTGAATGCACAGTTAGGAACAACCAACACACATATCCACCCACAGTTCTCACAGAGAATTTACATTTACTGTAAAAAGCTGCTCTGTGGTGACGACAATCAAAATCACCTGCAACCAAAAGTAACAGAGAAAACCTGAAACGTCACAGAAACCAGCCAAAGAGACGACGTCCAGCTTCAGGTGAGCTCTGTATTAGTTACAATTCAGATCCCTTTTTAAAGAGGTAGCAAACTACTTTGGTTGTTATGAGCCGTCCTTCACCAGCTGATTTCTGCCCGACGACAACATGAACTGCAATAAATACTTTTTAAGGATTGTGGGAGAAAGTCATGATTCTCATTGTGACTGGAGTCGTGCAGCTATAACTGAATACCAACAGGCTGAAGGTCCGAGGCGCTAGTCGACTGGGAACCGGAAGGTCGCCGGTTCAAGTCCAGCACGGACCTGAACCCCTAACTGCTCCCCGGGCGCCGCACAGTGGCTGCTCCCAGTGAGGACGGGTTGAATGCAGAGGACAATAAATTTCACCTCAGGGATCAATAAAGTGTAGGAAAGAAAAAAAGGTCACCATGTAGAGTGAGGTGTGCTGTCTGTCGGCTAGGTAAGCTCCTCCTCCTCCTTCTTCTTCTTCTCTTTCTGCAGACGGACATACTGTCTGCACTCTGAAGAACAGCACTGGACACCTGACAGAGGACAAAGGTCACACAGACTCATCACAGAGCAGGTCGACGAAACACTTGAACTCATTTCCTGTTTATTTATTACAAGTGTGACGAACTGTTCATGTTCATATTAGTGTTTAAGACCCGGAGCAGCAGAGAGGAACGTCTGGAATCACAACTGAATGATGAGGTTTTGTGTCGCAATCAAACGCAGATCAGAGCTGATCAGGTCTTTAGGATTATCTAATGCACGCCTCAGAGACCCGGGGGGGGGGGAATGAATTCGAGCCCACAAGTCTAGAAAACTGAATATAAACCAGAGAAAAGAGGTGTGAAAATAAGAGGTTCAAGTTTTCATCTTTTAAATCTATATCATTTGAGTTTATAATATTCATTACTACATTTTAAAACTTGTTTTTGAGATAACATATTTTATATGTATCCCCTGATGATGTCTGGATGATTGTTTTGATCAGCAAAGAAGGAGCTTTGTGCTAATCTGACAGCAACAGGGGAGGCCTTTCTCTGCTTTTGAAGATACCAAGCAGGTGATTGATTTTCGCTGTTCTAGCCGTTTTCAGGGCAAAAACAGCGGTTGTTTGTGTCAATAAAGACCGTCCTCGCAGGCCGCCATCTTGGTGAAGTCGGCTGAGCTGATAAGTTTTGTTTCGGTCGTCAGATTGAAGTAGAGAAGAAGAGTTTGCTTTGGCGGAGGCGGTGTTTATCGGCCTCTGCTGGCGACTCGTAGGATGTTCTGTTCTCAAGCTGCGGCCTGTAAAGCGTGTGAGTGCTTTACAGGCCAGTTTCTTTTCATCACATTTACAGTTACAGTTGTGTTCCAGGTGGATTATAATCTACCTTAGGATGGTTTTGATGGTTTATTGCATTAAAATATAGCTTTTTTTACCAGGCGAGGATGAAAATATATATATTTTTTCTGTATTTCATCTCCATGTAGTCTGTAATGGTAAATATGTGAATGTACAATGGATTTATATTCCTCAGCTTCTGACCTTCCAAAGGAGACCAGAATTATGAATCTAGGCCTGATGGTTGAGGAGATATTACCGATTTATTTTGGGTTTGTTATTTTAGGCGTTTTTCCTGGAAGTAGGTGCCGGGGTCATGAGTTAGAGAGACCTGCATGAGATGTTTTATTACCTTATTAGGAGAATTGTTTGTAAACTGAAGCAAAGGGGAGTTGCGACTACAGGACACAAGGAAGTAATGTAGAAACCTTCTGATAGCCACTGATTGTTTGTCCATTTCTTTATGCACGTTGCTGCCGTTAGAGCTCGGGGCAGAAGTGTGAGTTGATGTTTGATTAGATATAAGCTTTTTGCCCTGCTTTTAATTCCTTTTTGTCTTTTTAAATAAGCTCACTGGTGAGGCGGAACAGGTACTCCTTTTTAAAAAGGGAGGACTAAACCTCCTGTCTGAATTTAGTCGGTCAGGCCAGTACCTACTGTTGAAACTAACTTCAGAGGTCGGCCTTCAGTGGTATCTGAATTTATAATGGCGAAGGGCGCCCGGTTCCTTGCGGTGGGCCACTTGTCGCTACAGCACTAAGAAGGCAGAATAATCTCCTGCGTCCTCTCCGGTGTTCAGCTGATGGGAGTGTGTGTTTGTGTACCTGAATATTCCCTCTGAATTGTTCTCCAGCAGGTCCGGGTGGTTTTCGGCTGGAACTGTCAGGATGTCGCCCTGAGAGACCAGTCTGCACAGAGAGAAGACAAACTGGGAATCAGATCAGGACACGCGTCCACCAGCAGGTGGCGCTGTGCGTTTGGGCCGCAACTCCCGCAAAGTACAGCCGCGTTGACGGCGAATCAAAAGTGCGTTCAGACGTTTTTGGAGTTGAGAAGCTCCGCAAGTGCCGACGGGAGGCTGCACGGCAACACAATGGAGGTTAACCCACCTGCTAGCACGTCTGCCGTGAGGCCGATGGGCACCGCTGTAGGGTTAACCGGTCGACGTCCTGTGATGGTTAGGGTGAGAGTAATATGCTTCGGGGGGCTGTCAGGAATAGTTAGCTAGCTCCGGTTAGCTCCCCCAGGTCCAGTCACGCAGACCACTGCAGCCAAGACGGGTCCAGCAACAGCTGAACGATACTGTTAATGTTCGTACCGCTGTTATTCTATCATTAAATTCTCAGTAATGTTGTAAAGTTTTAACCTAAATCGAGACACATCTGGCTCGTGACAGAATATTCTTGGTTCGTGAAACACAAAAAAATACAACAGCGGTATGAATTGAAACATTGCTTTAACATTAAAAATAAATATTATTATATTATTCTTCATAACTATAGTAAAGGAAATATTAACGCATAATCTACACTGATTACTGCGTTGACACTCATCTTATTTAACGGCTCTGCGTGAGCCGAGCGGCTGCAGGTAAGGTTAACCTCCATTGTGTTGCTGTGCAGCCTCCCATCGGCACCGTGGTCGGCACTTGCGGAGCTTCTCAACTCCAAAAATGTTTAAATACACTTTTGATTTGCCGATATTCAAAATCTACACAGTTGATTTCTCGCCTAAAAACTTCTCAGAAGTATATCTAAAGTTCTGTTTTTGGCCTCTAAAGAATAAAACGCTTTGCAGTAGGAGCTATATCGTACGCGGGACGAGATTAACGGCATCACGTTTTGTGCGCGGAGGCTTCTGGGAAGAACCGTATATGGAAGTTCAACTTCCGTCAACTTTGTCTGCAGCTGGATCTTTCTCGTTTCCACTGCAGCAATTTTACCCAGGAACTAAGAACCTTTTCTACAGCAGAGACTGGGGGGGGGGAATCGATACAGCAGAGTATCGCAATATTTTACGTGGCAATATTGTATCGATACGCGGAGGTCAAGTATCGATTTTTTTAATATAAATTGTACATGAGAAAATTACTTTTTGGTACTATAATAATAAAATCAATTGCTTCTTCAGTCCACGAGAAAAAGAGTTTTCCTTTGGGGAAACAATTTGAAGTTGGAAAAAAGGTAATATATTCTAACATGTTTAAAATCGCAATAATATCATATCGTGACATAAGTATCATGATAATATATCGTGACATAGGTATCGTGATAATATCGTATTGCAATAATATCGTATCGTGACATAGGTATCGTGATAATATCGTATTGCAATAATATCGTATTGCAATAATATCGTATCGTGATATAAGTATTGTGATACTATTGTATTGCAATAATATAGTATCGTGACAATATCGTTTCGTGGCATGAGTATTGGCGACATAAGTATCGTGATAATATTGTATCGTGACATAAGTATCGTGATAATATGTTATCGCGACATAAGTATCGTGATAATATCGTATCGTGATAATATGTTATCGTGACATAAGTATCGTGATAATATGTTATCGTGACATAAGTATCGTGATAATATCGTATCGTGATAATATGTTATCGTGACATAAGTATCGTGATAATATGTTATCGTGACATAAGTATCGTGATAATATCGTATCGTGATAATATGTTATCGTGACATAAGTATCGTGATAATATGTTATCGTGACATAAGTATCGTGATAATATCGTATCGCGATAATATGTTAACGTGACATACATTGCATTACATTTACTGATTTGGCAGACGTTTTTATCCAAAGCGACTTACATTTGAGGAACAACATACAAGTATCAACTACAGATCTACAACTGACAACACATACTAGTAAGCGCTCACAGTTCATATCACATCAATGGGGTAGATACCGAGGGAAGGAAGTAAGAGTTAACAAAAAGTGCAATCAATACAAGATCATTGTAGGGGATAGAAGAAGAAGAGCACAGGAAGTGCATGTTAGAGGTGTTATCAGTGGAAGTGTTCTCGGAAGAGAAGTATCGTGACATAAGTATTGTGATAATATCGTATAATGGACAGTGTCGCATAAATAATGACGTTTTGTTTGGCATACCACAAAGTCAGCTCGTTAATTTGCCTAAGCTTCGCAGGTCTTCAGACAGTGGTGGCAACAACGGGCAGGAAGTTCCGGGCACTTTCAGTAGAAACGCAGCTTATGTCGCACTTTCAAAACCAAAATTACATGCAAGCATTCCCTGAATTTAGCTGTAACTTGTGATGTAGGCAACGACAGAGACCACGTCAAGCTGTGGGTGTAGGTACAGTCAGCAGGGAAAAATTTAGCTGGTCAGCGTCTATCATCAGTTTAAAAGTACTGGACAGGTAGACTGGTGCTGTCTCTGCTTTAGATGAGATGACGAACTGATCAAAAAGCTGTTGAGACAATTTATTGTTGGACTGACAGAACCTCCAGCTGCAGGAACAAGTGGATTATGCATGAAATCAGGAGCATCAGCCAGAGGGAACGAACACTGACCGTCCACAGCGGGCCGGTCGCTCTGCACTCTCCTGTCCCCGTCCTCTCCTGTCCCCGTCCTCTCCTGTCCCCTCCTGTCCCCGTCCTCTCCTGTCCCCGGTCCGCTCCTCTTCCTCTCCTGTCCCCGGTCCGCTCCTCTTCCTCTTCCTCTCCTGTCCCCGGTCCGCTCCTCTTCCTCTCCTGTCCCCGGTCCGCTCCTCTTCCTCTCCTGTCCCCGGTCCGCTCCTCTTCCTCTCCGGTACGGGTTGTGTCACTATTGTGACTGACACGCTGTGAACGGTTGGTGGTTGTTCCCTCTGGCTGGATGAATATCACCATGATCCATGCACTCCTGCAGCTGGGGCCTCTCTGCAGCGCCACGCTACTTTCGAAATTCTTCCCTCTCACAGAGAAAAGAACACAGCTGCAGCTGTTGTGTGAAGCGTAATTGTAGCAAAATGGCTACATATGATAATAAAAATAATAATAATAAAAATAAAAAGACAAACATGGTTGAGCTCCTTTGTTTTCAGTTATGGGTTTTTCCGATTTGGTTTTGAAACGAAATAATGAAAGAACCATACACAGATTTCCTAAAACGTTAAGATTAATAGTAAATGGTGGCGACACAGATGAAGAAAGCTATCAGAAAATTCTTCTGCTTGTGATTTTAACCCTTACATGCATCAGTTATGTCAGCCTCTGTCAGGATTGTTTTCCTATGGGTTTTTTTTTTTGCACTTTAGGTGTGAAAAATAAAATTAGAATATCACTAAAGTGCAGCAAGGAAGAAATATTTATTTAACAAACCAATGAAGAAAATTATATAGTATATAAAAATACATCTTTAATGCTGTTAAACTAATGTGGTCACATATTTTAACATATTCTAATACAGTTTAATGCAGTGCAAAAACGCTGAACCTCACTTCTGACTCCACCTTCACTGCTGCTGGCACTTGGGCATTCAGCCATTCATCATCACTGCCACGAGTATTCTCCTCAACTTATTCTGATGGAATTTGCTTCACCGTCCTGAATGCATTTCTATTACTGGCTGCAAAACACTAAATGTTACTCACATAATGTAACTAATCTGCACAAAATATAGTTTTTGTTATAAAAACTGCAAGTGTAACATAAATCCATTGATTTACATCCAAAACAAGTTGGTGCACAATAAGTATTTTCAGGAAAAACAACCTCAGTAACAGTTAATCGTAGCTGAAATATAGCCAGCGATGCATAATGTCCAATCATAATTAATGTGGAAATTTTAACAATTGTTTTACACCTTAGTTGTAACCAAATTTTATTTACCTGCAGGGTTCTCCTATAATTGGAGGAGCGGCAAGATTTACCCGAGCTGCTCAGCGTTTCTGATCATCTGTCGGCCATCTTGGTTTGCACTTACAACGGCTTACCACAGGGGGGCAGCGTATGGCATGACGCACAAACGTCCGCTGTAGTGGCTGATGTGCAACTAGACCATCAGAACCTCTGCCCATTCAAGTAAACGGCTTTTGAATAGCTGTGCGCTGTAGTGAGCACTATGTGCGAAGGTGTTAAAGCACACGCAGGTTTGATTTCCTGTTAAGCAGTAAAAGTATGTTGATTTCTTGAGTTCTACCTGCAAACGCAGCACGTTATAACCATCATTATAGTTAGTATACAGTGAATGAAACGACATGCTGACCTGGGCGTCCTGAAGTGTTCAGACAGCAGGTTGTCGTAGCAGCTGAGGTTGTTGTACAGCGGAGAGACGACCGGCTGGATGTGAAGCTCGCTGGCGAACGGCGGAGAAGCTGAGCGGCAGAAACTGTCAGAGCGGCGGGCGCCGGGCACCGGAGGTGACGGCCTCCACCTCTGAGACAAAACAACAAACCCCCAACTGGTGTTACTCACTTCTTAACGCCACAGTAAAAGTCTTCTGGCCTTACATCACGTGTTCATCATGTGACGCATTAAAGTAGGATGTTTTACGACCTCGCCTTTATTTACTCTCATAATTCTGGCTTTTACACCATAATGTGTTTATCTCAGGTATCTACGAGGGTACAGATACCGATTCCACACATACAGCCGTGCACATAGGTTTGCATATTCGTTCGTTACGCTACGTCCCCTGATGACTTTCACACGCCGACTCTGCACAACCGGAGTCAGCAGAGACTAAATGGCGTTGCACCCTGAGAACACTCTGAGTGACTGCAGACAACACGGCTCGCACATCTGAAGTAACTGAAGCTGTCAGATAAATACAGGGAAGTAAAAAGTACAACATCTGAGATGTGGTGCAGCAGAAGTAGAAAATACTACAGTAATTAAATGTACTGTCAAATACAACAGGGTCGGTCTGCAGGTGAGTGTTTGAAGCAGTTTGCCTGTTGGGCCTGCAGAGGGCGCAGATGACCCTCGCAGGGGCCCCGACCCCCAGGTTGGGGGCCACTGGTGTGTGTCGTGTGAGTGTGTTGAAGCACCTTCATCCTCAGTGTGCAGCTGTTCACGGGAACCTCTTCTCCTTCAGTCATGTTGAACCACAACGTTCCCGATATGAAACCAACTTCTCCGTTCTGGTTCAGGTCTGGACTCTGTGATAAATCCACCGCCAGCACAGAGACCAGTCGCTCTCTGCACACGGGGGCCCCCCTGACCTCGGTCTGGTCAGCAGGAGGTCTGGAGGACCCGCCCGGCCTGGACAGCCTCACCCACTCCTGGTGAAACAGCCCCAGCCTGAGCAGCAGCTGCTTGCTCACAAACACACAGCTGTCCGCGTCCACGGCCGCGCCCCGCTGACCTCCGACCCCGAGCCACCGCCGAGCGTCCGCCACCCGGACGTCCAGCCTGCACTCCAGCGCCTGCAGGACCCCCGAGAACCCCGAGCCCAGCAGCTTCCGGCTGTCCAGCAGAGACCGCCCCCCTCCGAGGCCGTCGGCGTAATGAGCGAAGTCCGACACGCACAGTCTGAGCGGTCTGCAGGGCGGGGTGGCGCCCGGGGGGTCCACCGAGTCCCAGCAGTCTGTCAGAACCAGAGACGTGTCGGCCGTGATCCGACCCTGCGTCACAGGACTGCAGTCCAACACCAGCAGCTCCGTCAGCTGGAAACAACGATTAGTCGATTAATCGGTCGGTTTTCACGAAGCATTAAATCGAGAAAATAATCAGATGGATTGATAATAAAAATAATCGTAAGCAGGAAAAAAACTGCCGCCGTATTTCAATCGTTTATTAATAAACATATTAGTGATTTAAAATATTTTCCGTTCATGTTTAGTTTCTGTGGATTGTTGGGACGGCTGCACGTTACGGTCACATTTTATTTGTCATATAAAACATTAAAACAGAACATTTAAACTCAAAGAACAAATATTTAGTTTATGTCCTCAAGAAAACCTCTTAAAAGCTTTTTACTAGTTTGTTGAGACAGAAAGTTTTCAGACCGTTTAAAACATGATCTTGGAAAAAGTGAAGAGCATCTGTCCATATTTTAACAAATATTAAATTAAATTTACTGAAATTGTTTTAATAGTTTAAAACATCTTTTGCTGACACAAGGAACAAAACTGGTTTTAAATTAAATTATTAAATAAATGAAACTTTATTTAAACCAAATATAGAAGTTTTTATTCGGAATAACCTCAGAGATATTTCATTTAACATTTTTCATGTAAAAATATTTCAGGGTCCACAGATGTGAAGATTTGCTGCTTTTCCTTTTAATTAGTTTAATTTATTTGTAATAAAGTTTAGCTGAAACACTGTGATGGAGTCACTCGGACGGCATCTCTCACTATTTTCAGAATTAAAAAAATAAATAAATTGATAAATAAAGACAATAATCAGCAGATTAAAAGTTAAAATGAGCTCCAGCTCAGCATCCTGCTTTACACCAGTGAGGAGGAAAACGAAGCTGATGCTATAATACCATCTGGAAGGGATATTAAATGCTGAGAACATTTTGAACACTTTCTGCACCAATTTATGGTGGAAACTTTCTTATTTACACAAAAGGAAACACGAACTTTCCTTTTCTTCCTTCTATATTTACATTGCATTTTTCCTTATTGTGCACATCAACTGTCCTCCAATCATTTTCATTGTTATTGATCATTTCTTGTGCACATGTCCCCTGGGTCCCCTGGGTCCCCAGAGGAAAAGACGCCCCTGACTTTACCTGTCCCGGCTCGTCTCCCAGCAGCAGCGGCTCTCCCCGCCGGGCCAGCAGCCACTGTCCCGGGCGGCAGAGCTCCAGCAGCCCGCCGGTGAACCGCTCCGCTCCGGCCCGGCGGAGGCTCTGCCTGCTGCGGGCTCCCAGCACCACTCTGTCCAGGCTGACGGGCTCCAGAGCCCGGACGGTCCCCGTGCTGCCGAGCCGCTGGAGCCCGTGGTGCCGCGTGAAGAGGCGGCTGGCGAACAGCCGGACGCGGCTCCCGGACTCGGCTCCTCCGCAGCCCGCGGTCTCCTCCTCGGTGGTCGGGTGAACGCGCAGTAAAATGCCCGGCGGGCTCCCGGGACGCGGAGGCCGCTGCGGGGTGAAGAGGACGGTGGGAGGGTCGGTGTCGTTCCGGAAAACCGAGTCCAGGTGAGACTTTAACATCAAAACATCCAGAGGACTCAGGTGCGACGGGAAACTCTCCAGACTACACAGCTGCACCTGCACCGCCATCTTGGACCTGCGTCATCAACGCTGCGTCATCACGGTTTCCGGCGCGTCATCGTCGCCACCTGGTGGACGATGAGAGGAACTGCGACCCAAGACTGACCCTGTTCCCCAAATCCAGCACAAAACAACAACAAGGCTAATAATAATAATGATGATAATAATAATAATAATAATAATAATAATAATGATGATGATAATAATAATAATAATAATAATAATAATAATTATAATTATAATAATTATAATAATTATAATAATTATAATTATTATTATAACGCTAATAATAATAATTATTATAATGCTAATAATAATAATAATAATAATAATAATAATAATGATGATGATGATGATGATGATGCTAATAATAATGATAATAATGATTATTATTATTATAACGCTAATAATAATTATTATTATAATGCTAATAATAATAATAATAATAATAATAATAATAATAATAATAATAATAATGATGATAATAATAATAAGGATATATAATAATGCTAATAATAATAAGGATAATAATGATAATTATTATTATAACGCTAATAATATTATTATTATAATGCTAATAATAATAATAATAATAATAATAATAATAATAATAATAATAATAATAATGATGATGATAATAATAATAATAAGGCTATATAATAATGCTAATAATAATAATAATAATGATGATAATAATAATGCTAATAATAATAAGGCTATAATAATGCTAATAATAATAATAATGATGATAATAATAATGCTAATAATAATAATAATGATGATGATAATAATAAATAATAATAATAATGCTAATAATAATAATAATAATAATGATGATAATAATAATGCTAATAATAATAAGGCTATATAATAATGCTAATAATAATAATAATAATAATGATGATAATAATAATGCTAATAATAATAATTTGAATAAAAATAATAATAATAATGCTAATAATAATAATAAAGGGGGGGGGCATCTTACCCCACTCTACCCTACTTAAAAGCCCAGGGCGTCTCATACGGACTCTGAAGGGTAACTTACGTGTCAAATACAGATGCTTTGTCAGGCTTTCTGGAGGCGTCGGCATTTGACGCCCAGGTGTCTGCACCACGAAGCAGGATCTGAGTTTATCCGGGTAACTTCGGGGTTAACCCTGCTGGCTTTTCAGCACCACGAAGGTGGTTCACTTCTTACTGTGATAGATCTCCATGGTAACTGATGCTGAACGGCTGACCTGCTCCGGAGGAGAGATCGACTCTGTAAAAAAAACCCGCCTACTGACCAATCAGCTCTCTTGGAAAATGACATCACCACCTGTAGGAAATCCCACAGACTGTTTCAGCCAACAGGCTGCTTGATGTTTGCAGCGGTGATGAGGAGAAACTCTTGTAGGCTAAAGCGACATCATCCTACAGAGACTGATTATTGTTGAGGAGAGTTTTCAGCAGCTTAGAAGTTCAGATTCAGTCTTTCAGCCACTATCTGAGCACATTTTATGGCATGAATGGATTTTTCGTTTCGTTGCTTTATGAAGTTAATTTAAAACAATGTTTGGACACTTTGAGTGTGTTAAATAAATTAATCTAATTTTTGAAGTGACAAGAAGTTTTTTAAAGTGAGGTGGAATGAATATTTAGGCCTATTCAGTGCCCGAGCCTTTTAATGTGGAAACACAGCCGAGCTGAACAGAACAAGGCTGATACTGTCAAACAAAAGTATTGTCCTTTCAGGGGCTCAGTATAAAACACGAAACCTTAAAAACTTCCGAGGGGGGAATACTTATGAGTGAAGGTTACTCTTTATTGGACTTAAACAGACCTGAGGCCAGTTGTAGAGAGTCTGGATCTAGATCGGGTTGTGTCCTTGGGTTTACTGGAAACCGTTGCGGCTGTGGCTCATGAGGTAGAGCGGGTTGCCCGTTAATCGGAGCATGTGGAAGTGTCCTTGGGCAAGATAGTGAACCTTGAATTGCCCCTGGTGGTGGTTCCGCTGGTGTGTGAATGTTAGTTTCTGTTTGAGCACTTAGGCTCAGTGTGTCGCAGAGACTAGAAATGCATTGAGAAAAGAATGACAAGACGCCCGTCCACATGACCAAGACTTTACTTCACAGCTCAGTGCCCAGCGACCCCGTACGAACACACCGTGGGCTCCCAACAACCAGCAGATCTTTGCACTGTCAGCAGAATCCAAGCAGGTATAACTTCCTCTCATGGTTAACCCTGTTTTTCTCATGCGTAAAAAAACAGGCATAGTGCCAACACACTGGAACAGAAGGTTAAAGACTTGAAATTTACATTTTGCTTGGCAAGATAAAAAATAAAGATGTCTTTATGGGAAATGATTCTATTATATACAATTCAGAGCATAAAGAAAATAAAAACACCCAGAAAATAGAATGATTAAAGCATGCCCATTGTCACACCATGAGGAGGAGGCGAGCGGCCGAGCGATTTATTTTGTGTTCACATCCAACTCTCTTTATCTTCTATCCAAGGCCATAATGAGTACAGGATATAATTAGGAATCTACTATCATATTAACATAGTTCGGGCATTCAAACCAGTCCAATCTGATCTTTTCTTCTTGGCCTGTTTATCCCAATAGGACGGGGAGAACTATATCAAATTATTTAAAGGTACAGCTTTTTGTACATGTTGTTTTCCCTCTACAGATTGAATGTATTTGTGATATACTTCACCATGCAGTGTGAACCGAGCGAGGTCCTGTCAATAGAAGAGTTGTATAGCTGTGGACAAGCTGGTAGTGCTGTGTGAGGTGAGAGGCCATGATTCCCAGCTCCAGAAACCAGTCTAATCAGGGATTAACCAGGGAGCGGCAGACGTATTCATAGCACCATGGCGGCAATGCTCCTGTACGACAGTCAGCTAAGATTACTGGAAGCCCATGAAGATAGTTCAGTAAGCTGTCCTTATATAAGAGGTCCGTATACATTAAATTAATTGAAGGTGGTCATTGTAACATTACAGTGTAACATGGAATCAGGTGAGAACCTTTGAGGCGTAGCTTGTCCGAAGACTGATTATACACAAACATGTCTCAGAGATGAGTCTCTTTGTATTATCTAGCGGGTACCGCTTTCTCCCTGGCATTTGGCTTCCCCTTGGCTGCGGCGGCTGGTTTCGGCCTGGTCCTGGCGGGCGTGGTGCCAGAGGACGTCTGGGCGGTGGCTTCCTGCGAGGCGCTGCGCCGCATGGTTGATGTAGTCCTGGGCGGTAGCACGGGGACGGTCGGGGCTCGAACCGAGAGGGGCTGC
Source organism: Micropterus salmoides (assembly GCF_014851395.1). Classification (NCBI taxonomy): domain Eukaryota; kingdom Metazoa; phylum Chordata; class Actinopteri; order Centrarchiformes; family Centrarchidae; genus Micropterus; species Micropterus salmoides. The sequence continues at coordinate 34,065,883 of NW_024040263.1, read as the reverse complement.
CTGGATGGACATACTCTCTGAGGGGAGGGGCTGTCAGTCCTGCAGTGGGTGGAGCTAAGGCTGCGTCGGGTTCCAAACAGGACTCGCAGGGGCATTCGAGGGCTGCCGGATGTGGCAGGGGCAGTGGCGGGACGGGGACATGAGGAGGAGGACCTGGGTGAGACAGGTTTGGATTTGCGTTGAGTGCTTAGTCCAATTTTCTGATTCCTGTGGACAAAAGTGTAAATTGAAGGTGTTATTTCTTTAAATTTTAGCAACATATTTAATCAAACTGCTTCAAAATGAAAACTTGTATACGCTAAAAGGGACAAACTGAATCATACCCGTTTGTGAAGGATGATGCTCCTTTGGTAGTGCTGGAGTCTGGCAAGGAGAGAGGGGAAGGAGCAGCAGCAGCAAGCCCCACTGAAGGCCTCTTTATGGGAGTGACGGGCCTAGGGATCCTGCTCCGGCACTCCTTGGAGCCTTGCTCTTCAGTCGGTTTGAGACGGGAGCTCCTCCTGGACTCGTCCGAGGTATGCGTGTCCTCCTCTGAGCCAGTTGTAGACAGTGTTTCCGAAGCCCTTCGGCGCTCATCGTCCCCAGAGGACAGTGATGACGACGTCCCGGACAGCATCCTCCTCCTCATCCAGCGACCCTGTTGCTTCTGCACCAGCATGCGAGCCAAGTCCAGCTGCCTGGCCCGCTGCTGAAGCCGAGCCCGAGCCGAGAGGGAGGAGGACTGCTCCGAGCCCGAGTCTTCTTCAGAGATCAGTATTGGAATTCGGCTTCGGATTCTGGGCTTTACGGCAGCCGGTTGTTCGGAACTGGTTGTCTGAAGCTTGGCAGCTTCTTCGCTGGGTGATGGCTGTTTCTTATGTTCCTGTGACAAACCTTTGTGTTCAAGAACTGGTGACGTGGCTTCTGGGACAGGCTCCAAAGACTGGACCAGGCCAGTTGACGGACCATTCTCAGTTGTGGTATGTTTATCAACGGCTGCAGTTTGGTCTGGTACGGACTCTTGTGGTGACTCTTCTGTCACTGGTGCTGGCCCCTGCTCATAGGTGTCCTCCTCTACAGCCAATGCATTCATGATGTCCAAGACTTCCCGGTCACTGTCCTTGGCAGAGTGGCCATTTGAAGACATGACATTGAGGTGTGATGTTTCTGCAATATGGATGAAAGTGCGCTCAACTTTGGTGAAGGGTGGTGATGCAGGAGCGATGGGAGTGGAGGGCCTAAGGTCTGACCTGAGAGCAGGGGACAAGCGGCCGGTCTCAGAGGGTTCAGGCTGGATCCCCTCCCCGACCAGGAGGCGGTCGTTACGGGAAATGAGGGCACATGGTGTGGCCAACTCAGCCTCTAGAACGTGATCACCACCAGAGGGAGACTTGCGAGTGTCTCCAGGTGAGAAGAGGACGAGGGTTTTGGAAGCGTCCTCCAGGTCAGGGTCTGCATCAGCAGCTGAGGCATGCTCCCTTTGGCCCCTCTGGTCCTCGGCCATGAGTGTTGAAGGCGCGGCGTCCTGGCTACGTTCAGTGCTTTTCTGACTGGCCTCGCTGTTGGACTCACTCTTTGTGACGTCGTCATCCTTTGGCCCTGGAGGTTCTGGGACTTCTTCTTCCGGCGTGGCAAAGCTGCGGCGCTGAGGCAAGGTCCCAGTTAGCATGACGGTAAGGAAGTCGGCCCTCTTGGCCTGGAGCTGAGGAAGGATGTGGAAATGCTCCTTCTCGTCACTCTGGCCCTTTGTCCGATAGTCTGGGGAGGGTGGCGACGGGGTGCTCTGCTCCGTGGGCGACAACACCTGGAAACAATCCAACAACACTCTTTATTACAATGGCACGCAAAACAAGACATCATGGATGGAGTTTACTGATGAAGCTTTTTGACACACACAATGCATCAACTCAAGGCCTCACACTCATTAGCAGCTTATAGACTTTCAACAAGTATAATCAATAAAACCATATTAGGAGTGGAATTCATAAATATTAATTCAGGATACAGAATCAAAACACACAATTTTTCAGCACACCTGTAACGGACAAACTGTAAAGAAAACAAACCCCTGCTGAAATAAGATGGTAAAACAATGAATTGAATCCATTCATCATCTTCAACCTTGCAGGGTCGGGCTGGATCCAATCCCTGCTGACAAGAGGCGGGGCTGACACATAGACAAACAACCACACACATTCACACTCAAAGAGGTGGTATTCTGCTTTTTCCCTCTCCTTTATTGATTTATATCCCTTTTTTGTGCATGTAACAGGTTCGCAAAGTGAAAAAGCCCAAAGGGAGTTCCCATCTCACAGAAAACTCTGCTCTGAACTCTGAAAACAGCTCGTTTGTAGTCCAGCCGCTTCCCAAAGCTAAATACGCCTCATATAACGCTCGCCAAGCGGCCACTCTGACACGCCCTCAAAAACGCTGGTGGAAAAACAGTGAGCTGCAGCACACACCTCTCATCTCCCTTCCAAACACTAGCTATCCTAAGTGGCTAGTAGTCCTTAACTAGGAACTGCGCATGTGCAACTCCCAACAAAGATCATTTAGAGACAAGATGTATCACTAAAGGAAGGAAACGAAGCCTTCAACACAAAAGAGGAGCTGCAGCAATGTGCAGTATGAAAAAAAGATGGTGTTTTTTGAAAATTAAACCATGTAAACCTGCTCTGGTACAACCTCTAAATAAGATGATGAACCTGAAAATGAGCATAATACCACCTCTTTAAGGGCAATTTAGAGTCACCAGTTAACCTATGGTGCTTCGTTTAATCCATATAACTATATAGCACGCTGTTTCGCACGGATATTTATTACTGTCGCACATCGCGCTTCCGCTGTGTGACCACGACGTGATTATGATGCTGCTGTTTGCAAAGTGGAGGAAGAGAGAGAAAATAGCGAGGGGCGAAGAAGAAAGTGTCCAAAATCTGGGAAGCAAAAGTACTTCTTAAACGATCTATAGAAACTTTGAGTACTAAAATCATCGTTAGCTGCAGCCCTACATGGTATTAATATGATATTAGTTAAAAAGTCGGAAGGGACAGCTTTGTTTGGGGGTGAAGGTAGTGAAAGCAGTGTTTTCCATAATTAGCCTATAATTTGGATAATTATCAATGCTGCAACCAAGGTTTTCTACCAACAATGTGTTGTAGCGTGTGACACTTTTCAGACTTAATAAACCACACAAACCCGTTGAAACACGTGCTAGCTAGCTACCTAGTTACAGAACAAGTGAACGATGACCCGTTTCTTGCAGTACCAACAACTTTATTTTTAAACCATAGTGAGTTATGACAAAAAAGAAAATAAGTTGTGTGTTGATGTTTTAGAGGAGGCTAACATGTGTAGCACTCTTCAGTGCTTCAGCTAACCTTTCCCACACAAAAAAACCAGCAGGAACTGATGTATTTGCCCCCAAAACCATTTTAATGTCATTTTGGTTGTACACAAGCTTTTCAAGATTGTCTAGATTACATACATTGATATAAAAGGCACAAAAAATGCATTGCAGAGTTTATCCTTAGACAGCACGCAGTCTGATATCAGGTGATTTTCAAGTGTTTCCCTTCATAAATATTTAACATACAGCCTGTACATACATACTAAACCCCGCTAATTATCATGCTATTAGAGATTAACTGCAAACTTAATTACTTTCTACATTTCTGTATATATGTACACAGTTATCATTTGGATTTACAAAAAGTTTAAAATACATGCTTTACCTGTAAATTATACAAGCAGTACTGTACAATCATATAATGCTAGAAAAAAAAAAACGCTTACATGTATTATACTGTACACGTGAAAGACACTCACGGATCATCACACCGAAATAACGCTGTGAGCTCTTCAAACCTCTTTACCTCGACAACAGAAACTCTGCTGTTATTGCAAAAACTTTGAAGGAACATTCAGACAATTTATGAAACACTCTTTGTTATTTTGTCGTCCTCAGAGTCAGATGTGGACTGTGCGGCCAACAGGAAGCAGTGGGGTGAACGGTTAGCTTAGCTCCATCAACTGAGAAAACAATTCTACTTCCCAACAACTCCAAAGCTATCTGATTTATTTTTCAATAAACAGACAGAAAAAGAAAAAATGACCGACTGACTGATACCAGCTTCCCTTCTGCGTGCCCTTTAAAGAAAACCATAGAGCCTAGCTTAGCAGAGACAATTAGCATGTTAACAAATACTGGCCCGGCTAAATTAAAGCTAACATTTAAATAAAATCCACCTTCCAACAACCTCAAGTCAGTCTGATTTACATGTTGTGTCTTGTTTATTTAAGTGTGGAAATAGAAATAAATACAAATGACAAATTGCGTTGTTAGCTGCAGTTAGCATTGGAGCTATCTGTTAACCAACAACCGCTGGGAGCAGCATCTCCTGAACAACAGTGGGGTTTTTGGTTTGAGCTCTGTCCTAAATCTACTAACCCAGCTGACTGCAGGGTGGACTGTTGACTAGCTTGTTAGGATAGGTAGGAGATAAGCTAGCAGTCCCCCCCCACTCCCAGTCTTTGTGCTAAGCAAGGCTAAACAAGTCCTGGTCCTCTCTCTGTGCTGGACACACGGAGACGAGGGTGATTTCCATCTTCTCTGGGAAAATGACTTCAGGCTTAAAAAGGATTTCTTAAAATATCTGAATGTTCCTTTGAGAATCAACTATTAGTGACACACAATGAGCGTGTTAACAAACTGGTGAAAGTGACTTACAGTCTAAACAAAACTAACATGGAGACGAGTGTTCACACAATGCAGTTTTGTTCTCTCTGCAGACACATTTATCTGTATAATATCACCCTGTTATTCCATAAAGATCAGCGCTAACACATCAAATACACAAATAAATGTATGTTTGGGAGGAGCATTATACACTTTATTTTATTTTTTACATTTATATAATTCTAGTGTTTATCTAGTGATTTATGAGGTATAAATGTTTTGTGGCAGACTCTGAAAAAGGTTTGCGGGACAGTTTCTACTAAATCTGCACTCATCTAGTTTTGGAGGAAAGTCTAAAGGCTTCAAATTAGGGGTGGGGGGTAAAAATCGACACAGCATAGTATCGTGATATTTTCCGTGTCAATATTGTATCGATACACAGACGTCAAGTATCGACCTTTTATTATTAGAAATTGTACATGAGAATTTAACTTTTTGGTACCAAAATAATAAAATCAGTTGCTTTTTCAGTCCAGTAGAAAAAGAGTTTTCCTTTGGGGACACAATCTGAAGTTGGAAAAAAGGTAAGAAATTCCAATATATCGCAATATGTTTAATATCGTATAGTGACATAAGTATCGTGATAATATCGTATCGTGGGGCCTCAAACTTTTGACGGCTCAGACAGGTAGCCTAACTTTTAGTCTGACCTATTTACAGTAGTACTGTTAACAAGTTGTAGGTTTAAATCAATTTAAACAAAGACAATCATATATATTTTTTAGTTTGAACAACATGAGTAGCAGCGGTTAGACACGTCACTCCAAACTAGATTAAACTGAATGTGTTCTTACAGCCATTAAGGCCTGGTAGAAAACACCATTTTTTGGCATGTTGGCAATATTATCATTTGTTAAAAAACTGTAGGAGTTATTATGATGTAAGCTTTTTCTCTCAGCACCATGTTGAGCAGCAGTCGGACAGAACACATTTTCATTTGTCAGCCTTGCAAGTCTTTAAACTTGCACAACAAATGTAAAGGATTGAAGGAACGTTTCTAAATCCTGGTCTTAAGATTATTGTTTTGGCCATAATTCCTACAGACCACAACGTATAAATGAAATTAAAGAAATGCCATTTCAGTGGTCGACTGACCTGCAAACTGCTTTAAGTTCAGTACAAACAAGGATGGAACTCTTCAACTGTCGACTGTTTATGGTGGACAGTTTGAGTAAAAACTTTAAAGTTCCCATTGGTTTTGTTGTTGCGACACTTTACCTCTGCAATGAAGCTGTCGAATCAAATCCTATTAGAACTGAGGGGAATTATGTCCAAAACCCAGACGCATCTCATCCAACCAGCTCAAAAGTCCACGATGTTTTAAGAGCATCACGACTTCCTCCACTAACAAACAAAACACTGGAAGTATACGTCACAATAAAAGATGTGATGAAAGATTATGGATTCTGTGACTATCAAGACTGGACTGCTCTGATCCGTGAGCATCCCCTCTACTAGCTGGGAATTATTTACAAAAAAAATCACAGACGTTTTTCAGTCAGAGGTGTATATCCACCGTGTTTTTGTTGTAATTACAGTACAGTGCTGTTTTCAGTCATATTACAGTCAGAGGTGCCGTCGTACAAACAGTAGATCTCATGCAAAGAGTGGTGACAGTCGGTAAACAGTCTTTTGGTACGACGTACCGTCAGTAATGCTGCAGAATAAGCACACTCAAAGCTTTCCACCGCATGTTTTTAACTGAATGTGGCACTGCATTCCGGTGACACAGGACAAAACATCGACATGTA
>NW_024040263.1:34030855-34058915 GCF_014851395.1 Micropterus salmoides | reverse complement strand
AGGTGAAAATTTTATTTATTATAAATGATTTCATTGAAAAACTACATACAGTCCTCTCCAAAAGTATTGGAACAATAAGGCAAATTCCTTTTTTTTGTTGTTCACTGAAGCCATTTGGGTTTTAAGATCAAAAGATGAATGAGACAAGAGTTCAGATTTCAGCTTTTATTTTCCTGGTATTCACTGTTACGCCCGGCCTAGGGGGCCTGAGCGCAACATGATGTCTCCTCTCTTTTCCCCACTCCCCATAAATCATCAAGGCTACGGATATTCTGACGGTTAATGTTAGATTTATTCACAAATGGTATAGAAAACCAGACATCAGGGAGCTAGGCCAAAACACAACAAAACCACCTTTCCCCATCCCATAATTAATCCTACAACAAAATAAAATACAAAAGGAAGAACAAATACTTAACCTGACTCCTGCCAGAAAACAGGAGAAAACAATATTCAAAATAATGGCGCTCTCCCCTACTGTTTTCCAACATCACACCGCTAACTTCCAGCACATAGGTGAATACAAAGGGTAAGATTATACACCAGGAGGTTTTCCCCCAGAACACCCCGTCTGGCTGGGGAGGTAGGGGAAAGGGAGGAGAGGCCGCGCCTCCACACAGGTGCCTTTATACAGCAAATCCTCCAGACCAATCCGCTGTCCACCATCTGTAACACAGACAAACAAAACAGCTCCTCCCTAAGGTAGGGAGGGTAACAGCAGGCAAAATACACATCATTGAGACTCACATCCAAACCATATGACGCAGGTCATAACATTCACATGTGTTAAACAAGTTAGGACATTTCGCCGTCTGTATTAGACCACAGCATTCTTAGATGATCAAAAGTTATGGCACAAATATCTTAAAGTAAATAACATTTAAGATTTGGTGCCAATCCTATTTTAATATGGTATTACATAAAAATAACATATTATTTGAAAAGTTTCAGTCTGGTTTTAGAAGTACCACAGCACTGAGACTGCCCTGCTTAAAGTCACCAATGACCTTTTAATGTCTCTGATGAGGCATGTGCTCAGTCCTGGTGCTCCTGGACCTTAGCGCTGCTTTTGACACCAATGATCACACATCATGTTAGACAGACTGAGGCACTGGGTGGGGATCTCTGGTACTGCCCTAGAATGGTTTTCATCCTACCTGTCAATAGGAAGTTTTGCGTGTCTGTAAACAACTAGTCTCTTCGTTCTGTCCTGTTAAATATGGTGTGCCTCAGGGGTCGGTCTTAGGACCCATTTTGTTTTCCTTGTATCTGCTTCCCCTTGGACATATTATCCATAACATGGCATTTCTTTTCATATTTATGCTGATGAACACATATACTTGCCCGTCAGATCCACAGACCCTGGAACGCTGAGTTCACTTAACAACTGCCTTTGTGAAGTTAAAAAATGGATGTCATAATTTCCTCCGCTGACTCAGACAAAACAGAAATCCTGGTCATCGGTCTCAGCAGATGGCAAATCAAATACTGCCATCTGCTGGTTCCCTAGTAAATCACATTAAGCCTGTGGCAAAGAACCTTGTGTTTGGTTTGATAGTAATTTAAATTTCGAGCAGCACACCACAAAGCTTGTTCAATCATGTTTTTTATCAACTTAGAATATAGCAAATTCGATCTATGTTAACTTTTAAGGACACCGAGACCATTTTACACGCCTTCATCTCATCACGCCTGGATTATTGCAACAGCCTTTTCACCTGTTTAACCCAAAAATCTATTGATCGACTCCAGACTGTCCAGACTCAGCTGCCAGGCTTTAACCAGAAAAGAAATATGACCACATTACTCCTATTTTAGCTTCATTACACTGGCTCACTTACACTGGTTTTAGAATTGACTTTAAAATTCTATTGATCACTTTAAAGCTCTCATGGCCTCTCGCCTTGTTATATTTCTGAACTTTTAGTCCCATACACCAGCACGTACCTTGAGATACTCAAGGTACGTGCCTTATTATTATTAAATAATGTAATAATATCATTGTCATTATATTATTTTAATATAAGTTTATAAAAGTAATAAAAGTGTTTTTTGTGTACTGTAAAGTGTTACCTGCAAATGGTCATTCTCTTAAATAAGAAAAAGTTGTTGCTGTAGCTGGAATATTTTTTTCAGATGTCTTTTCTTAAAATTGAAAATTATTTCCCAGAAAGAAGGCATTTTTACTTTCTTGAATTCATGCAAAGCAGTATGGGCTTTGTTTTGGTCACTGAAAATAATAAATTGGAACATCAAAAGCATTTACTTAAAAAACCTTTGTAAGAGTAGTCTATAAGATTAAACATATTTGTTTCCATGGTAACTGTTACACATTTACATTTACATCAACCAACACAATTACATCAACAAACATTTGCATTTCATTTGACCAGCAGGCTTAAAAGCAGTTAATATGACAGTGTTTCCATTGATGCCTAGATAAATGTTTGATAGTTATATAAATATAGTGTATGAGTTGTGAACATGAGAGAGCTTAATATGGACAGGTTATAATCTGAGGCCGCCAGCCAACCGTAATATTTATATGTTAACAATAAGGCTTAATATGGAGGAGCACTGTCCGTGTGTGTATGTGGGGATTTAGAGCCAATATATTTATATGTAGAAAGGCTCTGTTCCAAGTGTTGATGCCAAAGTAAGAAAGCTGAGGTAGTGAGCAAGTCTGTGTCTTCCTTTCTCTCTCACTCTCTTAGTCTCTCTCTCACACACACACACACACTATGCCCAGTGGCAGACAAAAGTGTTTAAGTGTGTATTTGTCTCAGTGCCAGTTTCCTTCCATTAGAGAGACAAAGCAGCTGGCATCCAAATCCTCATATAACCTGTAGCATGGTAAACATCCAGAGCCTTTTGAAACATGTGGCGTGGTCAAACACTCAAGCGTAACCCCATGTAACCCGCATCTCATCCAGAGCCCTTGATAAATCTGTGTACAACACAACACATGACCAAGACAGGAAGCACCCCTTTACTTTATTGATATTCACCTTTATTTAGGTGCATTTGTTAAGGTAAATGTGATGACTTATGACATGCATCTTGTAATTTCTTTAGGAACTATATTCTGTGTCCTCAGACACATTGCCTCATCAGGAATCATATCTGTGTTCCAGCCCTGGTCGTATTTCGGCCATGTTTGTTTGTGTTTTGTGTGGCTGAGTTTATGTTAGTGTGTGCTCTGTGTCTTTATCTTTGAGGAGTCTCTTTCTGACTGGCTGTGTTACTGGGTTTGGCCTGGGGAGTGTCCACTGCTGATTGGTCCATTCGCAACATCCTGCCTTTTAAAATGCCTGGGTTTCCAGCAGTCCAGTGACAGCAGTCTGACAGCAGCACAATCGGTTCTGTTCTCGGCCTCCAAACCGGTTTTTTTTGTTTTGCGTGTTAGATCTGTGAGAGCTTGTTGGGCCTAGTGCCTTTGTTTTATTGTAAGTAAGTGTAAATTTGTGTAAATAGAGAATTGTGTCTTGTCTCTCGTCTGAACTTTTACTTCCTGTCTTTGTATTTTCCTTGGTTGATAATAGCACCTGTCCTAATGTGTCTCACCTGTGTTCTTGCCCATCTGTCCTATATTTAAGTCAGTGTGTTTACCCCGCGTCTTTCGTCAGATTGTCTCACTCCCTTAATTCTTTGTCAAGCATCTATGCCTGATTACATGTACATTTATTCATTTAGCTGACGCTTTTATCCAAAGCGACTTACAATTGTTATACATGTCAGAGGTCACACGCCTCTGGAGCAACGAGGGGTTAAGCACGTCTTGCTCAGGGACACATTGGTGGATGGGTCACAGTAGGATTGAACCCAGGTCATTGCGCCATCACCACCCTTTTTATCTTGTCTTTTTCATTGTGGATTGTGTATCATGGTCTTCTTGGTTTGGATTTTGGACTTTGGATTTTCCTTGCCTGCAGTGGCTGCTGTCAGACTGGCCTTGGGAGCTTTCAACCTGTGGCAAGGGTTTTGTCGACAGAAGATCTGATGAAACTTTTCCTGAGAGGCTTGCTCAGACACAGACGCAAGTGTATTTTATGTCACAAGCCACCTTCGAACCTCTTGATCAGGTCTTATTTAAGTGTCTTTCAGCCCAAACTGCCCTGTTTATGGCCTTGACTTCTGCTAAGAGAGTTAGTGATTTATTCAATTCAATTTTATTTATATAGCGCCAAATCACAACAACGGTTATCTCTGAGTGCTTTTCATAAAAGAGCAGGTCTAGACTCTGTGATGTTATTTACAGAAGCCCAACAGTTCCCACCAAGAGCAGCACTAGGAGACAGAGGCAAGGAAAAACTTCCTTTTAAGAGGCAGAAACCTCGAGCAGAACCATGACTCAGGGTGGGCGGCCATCTGCCTCGACTGGTTGGGGTGAGAGAGAGAGAGAGAGAGAGAGAGAGAGAGGAGAGAGAGAGAGGGGAGGGAGGCAGCCTACACAATATACACACAGAGGTACAGACAGTAAAGGTGATGTTGCTATAGACTAAATGAAAAATGGTACAGATATTTATAGTAGTGTTAATGGTAACAATCATAATGTTAATGATTATAATAACAATAATAACAATAGGACTAGTAACAATAGTCGTTGCAGCAGAGGGACTACCAAAGGGGAGAAGTCGAGTTAGTAACATGCAATAATGGGATGAGGTTGCATACAGAGGGAGAGAAAGTAGAGGAGAGAGGAGCTCAGTGCATCATGGGAAATCCCCCGGCAGTCTAGGCCTATAGCAGCATAACTAAGGGATGGTTCAGGACTCACCTGAGCCGGCCCTAACTATAAGCTTTATCAAAGAGGAAAGTCTTAAGCCTACTCTTAAATGTGGAGATGGTGTCTGCCTCCTGAACCCAAACTGGAACCTGGTTCCACAGGAGAGGAGCTTGATAGCTGAACGCTCTGGCTCCTAGTCTACTTTTGGAGACTCTAGGAACCACAAGTAACCCTGCATTCTGGGAGCGCAGTGCTCTGGTGGGGTAGTAAGGTACTATGAGCTCTTTAAGATAAGATGGTGCTGACCATTAAGAGCTTTGTAGGTAAGAAGAATGATTTTAAATTCTATTCTGGATTTTACTGGAAGCCAATGCAAAGAAGCTAAAACAGGAGAAATATGATCTCTTTTCCTGGTTCCTGTCAGAACACGTGCTGCAGCATTCTGGATCAGCTGAAGAGTCTTAATGGACTTTTTCGAGCAGCCTGATAATAAGGAATTGCAGTAATCCAGCCTAGAAGTAACAAATGCATGGACTAGTTTTTCTGCATCATTTTTAGACAGGATGTTCCTGATTTTCGCAATATTACGTAGGTGAAAAAAGGCGGTCCTTGAAATTTGCTTCATGTGAGACTTAAACGACATGTCCTGATCAAAGATAACTCCAAGATTCCTCACAGTGGTGCTGGAGGCCAGGCGATGCCATCCAGGGAAACTATATCTTTAGATAATGCGTCACGAGGTGCTTAGGCCCAGAACAATAACTTCAGTTTTATCTGAGTTTAACATTAGAAAATTACAGGTCATCCAGGTTTTAACATCCTGAAGGCACATTTGAAGTTTAGCAAACTGATGAGTTTCATCTGGTTTGATCGATAGATATAACTGAGTATCATCTGCATAACAAAGCTTATGGAATATTTCCTGATAATATTGCCTAAGGGAAGCATATATAAAGTGAAGATGATTGGTCCGAGGACAGATCCTTGAGGAACTCCATGACTAACTTTGGCATGCGTGGAGGACTCATCGTTAACATGTACAAACTGAAATCGATCTGATAAATAGGACTTAAACCAGCTTCTTTAATGCCAATGAAATGTTCCAGTCTCTGCAATAGGATCTGATGGTCAATGGTATCAAATGCAGCACTAAGATCTAATAAAACCAGTACAGAGACAAGTCCTTTGTCTGATGCAGTTAGGAGGTCATTAGTAATTTCACCAGTGCTGTCTCTGTGCTATGATGAGCTCTAAATCCTGACTGAAAATCCTCAAATAAACAATAAATATTGCTCTGTAGAAAGTCACACAGCAGCTAGCAACTGCTTTCTCCAGAAGCCTAGAGAGAAATGGAAGGTTAGATATAGGTCTATAGTTTGCTAAAACATCTGGATCAAGTTTGGGCTTTTTCAGAAGAGGTTTAATTACAGCTACTTTAAAGTACTGTGGTACATAGCCTGTTGATAAAGATAGATTGAGCATATTTAGTATAGAAGTGCTGACTAAGGGTAAAACGTCTTTAAGCAGCCTAGTCGGGATGGGGTCTAAGAGGCAGGTTGATGGTTTAGATGAAGAAAGTTAGTTGGTAAAGACTGAGGGAAGCTAAGCAGTCTAAACATCTGGTTTTACAACCACATGTACAATATAATTTTTAAGACTATCTTGCCAAATTAAACGAGAATTTTCCAGTTTGGTGGAACGCCAATTCCTCTCAAGTTTCCGCGACATTTACTTTAGTTTGAGTTTCAGTATTATACCATGGAGCTAACCGTCTTTGTTTTATTATTTTCTTTTTTAGAGGGGCTACTTTTTAGAGGACCAACTAGAAGCCACACATATTGGCACAACAGCATCCTGGCTCGGAAATTTACATCTGTCCACTGCAGAGGCACTGTCCACAACCTGCAGGACGATATAAATTAGTGTATTAGTATAATATTATAACATTAAATAAAAAGACTAATGTTCATTTAATAGTTTACTGTAATCATTATAATTTCATGTAATGGTGATATATTTAGCTTAATTCCAGTTGGACAATAGAACAGTTTCCTTTTTTTTGGTTGTTTTGATTCATTAAATCCTTTTGCAAAAAATAAAGGTGTATATAGTGGTTAGTCTCTAATTTGTTAATGCTAACTTTTCAATGACCATAGCCATGATCTGAAATAAACTTTGTTCACTGCTTCATGTTAGCTTCGCAGCAGCAGGTGTAGCGGCAGTTGCTAACCACAACCTAGCTAACGTTAGCTACATTACTTGCTGTGTTGTTTTTTGCTCTATATCATGATATTTGACATGGAGTTGGATTTCTCCATCATCACTTACTCCACCTTCAAGGGTGCACCTGGCTAATGTCTGTCTGAACAAAACCAGAGAGTGTTGTGCCCACATCTTTACAGAGACCTCCATCAACATCCCAAGATCAAGCAGTCGTCGGGCAGAGCGTGTTCCAGAGCTGACAGAGTGCAGATGAGAGGAGGGGCCTCTGTCTCCATCGATGATGCTTAGTGCTCAAACGCAGTCAAAGTAGATGGACAGTGGTGGTTTCCCAATTGTCAGACTTTTTATGTAAAGACGAAATCACGTTATCATCACTATGTTTGTACTGCTGCTAACATGCTAGCAGAAGGAAAATAAAAAAAGTGCACTGCATTGTTTCCAGTGTGTATACGTGTATGTATATATGAATATAAATACATAACTGTATGGGTCTATATATTCTTTTATTTTATTTTATGTTATCCTATTCTAATATAAATGTAATAATATGTTATGTTATGTGTGTACCATGAAGGGACTACAAACATTCATAGCCTTGTATGATGATAAATAAATTACCTCGATCCTTTAACCTTGATTTCAGTCTGGAGTGCAGATGAATGTGTGTGCATGGCTGGGGTAGAGCTCATGGGGCCTGCTTATTTTACTGTGAGCATTTGTTTTGTCTTCCAAATACATTTAGCTACCCTGGGTTTTTGTTTACAACCTGCCTTATCGTCTGACTGCTCCTGTTTCCTGCCCTATTGGACCTATTTCAAGTGAAGTAGCCGGGTCCTGAAATCTCAGCAATTACTTTGGTGAGTACAATTTATTTATTACTGACAAATAATGATAATAATGATAAATAACAGATTTTCTTCATTTCAAAAAGCATTTTGCTACTGTTTATACTTTATTTATATATATATTTTTAAAACAATGTCTTACACTACAAATCTATGAGCCGTAACAAAGTATATACACAAAACATAACATTGGAGGTTTATAAATGTGGACTTATAGACACATACCCAAAGTGCACAAAATTAGTTCTTGATGTTTTTATATATATATATATATATAGCAGCTCTGAATTGACTAATGCGTTGCTGTTCTTGTGTGGATGCAGAAGTATGTTTGTGTGTGCACAATGGATAAGAAATGATATCTTAACTCTTTCCACAATGAGCTCACTGAAACACACGTGCCTTGTGTATTTGTGTGTGTTTGTGTGTGATGGAATAATTTAACACACACTTGGACCCACAGTCTGGTTCCCATGGTGTTAGTAGTGGTAGCGGTGCAGTGCAGGAGATATGAATGTGTGTTATGTGTGTGTGTCAGAGAGAGGTGCCTGTGTTATCAGCAGAGCAGTAGGAAGGTTATGCTACACTAACAGGAATGTCTCTCATCAGTCCTGACACAGTCCAGCTGTCTCTCTTTCCCCCTCTCTTTCACTCTCTCTCTCTCACACTCGCACACACAAAACATACAATTAACAAATTAACATACACATTTACAATATAAAACTATAAAATATAAAGTGGAATTCATGCACACTCCCCTATGATGTAACTCACTCACTATGCTGCCATGACTGACCACATAAACACACCAAAATCTGCAGTTTGGGAGTCCAACTAGATCCAAAACACACGGCCCATCAGTGTGCACAGCCAGCAGCATTACTACGTGGCAGAATCACAGCTGAAAACAACATTGAAAATACTGACAGACTGATGTAGATCATTTGTTACAGGTAAAAACTAAAAATGTACGGCAAAGATAAAAGACACAAATCGATGTTTTGGCAAAACTAATGGTCATTTGGAGTTCTCCACTTTTCTTACAGCAACTGAGTTTGATTCAGAGTTGTATCTTTTTTACTATATGACCATTTGTTTTGTATTTATGAGAAGAATAAAAGGATCAGTGTAAATGTGTCTCAGCTATACATTTACGTTACGTTGGCAGTGTTGTTGGTTTAATCTCATGGTCTGTGTGCACCCAGACAATTTGGCCCCAGCATCAAAGATTATGCATCAACTCTATATCCACTTGTATGTGTTATTACATGTATTGATGGGCTGCGTTTTGTGTATATTGTAGTATGTGTGCTGCAATAAACACAGTTGCAAGTGTTGTTTCATTCATGCAATGTTTCATTTAAAAAAAGGACTATTTTTTGAACGAACTGAACCGAATCACTTCTTGAAACAATCCGTTCATTTCTCAGTCAGTTCAGTGAGCAAACCTGCAGGGATACACTCTCACTGAGTGAGCGATTTAAGTTCATTTGTTCACTGGAGTGGACTTTACTGTGTTCAGATACACAGCTCGGGCTGCTAACATTTAGCTACAATGATTCAACGACATTGGTCTGGACTGCAATCCAGATATATATCACACAATCTAGATTGATGCGTAAGGCCAGCAATATGAAAAAACATCTTAACATTGGCCATCCTCAAGTGATGTATGACTTTTTTGGTCCCTTTCTGAAACTACATTTGAGTCACATTAGGGAAGATTCACTTAATGGACCGCTTACAGCAACCAAAACTCAGCGTATTTATGACCATTTAGGTATTATATTAAGATTGACTAGACATCTGATCCTTTGATGTTGTTATTTCCTGTATGTGTGGAAATGTTTTAGTCTGAAAAGGAATATTTCTTGTTTTGGTATTTGTAACCAGGGAAATGAACTGTTAAACATTTACCAAAAAGGCTCACTGTATGAGGTAACCTCCAAGCAGAAATATATTTTGGGTATCTTGGATTTCCTGTTCACCTACCAGTGAGGGAAAGTCCTCTAGGTTTACAGTAATTAGTGGGTGTGTACCAGCATCAGATCAGTCTTAGCATTCTGTATAGTATGTATGTATGTATACTCTATGCAAGGGCGTCACTTTGTGTTGAAAAGTGGTGGGGGCAGATTAAGGGGCTCAGATTAGTGGTGTGAAGAGACACTTAGCTCACGAGACATAACGATACGTGATATTAGGTTCACGAGAACGAGACGAAAAGATCCCTAAATACTGTTTTACAGGTATACTCAATGCTGAGTTAGAGGCGCGGGGGGTCTGTGGGGACCTCCCTCAGGTTATTTTGATCATTAAAGACTTAATTTCTTGGATTCTGGTGAAAGTTTCTGCACCAATTTATGGTGGAGATGTTTTTATTTATGATAAAGGAAACACAATAATTCCGGTAGCACGTTACATTTCAAAATATATAAATATAACAGAATCCAAGTCAGTGCAGCTCTCAGTCCTTCTGTGCTGCTTTCACATCTGTTTCTCCTGAACATCAACTTTTCTCATGTAATATCATCCCTGCTGAGGCAGCACAGATGTTGGCATGATTTAGTCTTCCCACCTGTTTTGTCATGTTCACAAGGAGAGGATGGAAAACTTGGTCAAAAAGAAAGCATGTTAAGAAGTTGTTAAAGTTCACATTTTTGGGTCATTTTATAATCAGTAGCTTGTTTAGTTTTTTAGCTGAAGTCTCTTTTTTTTGGACATTTGTTTCTTCTATATTTTAATTGCATTGCATGTTTTCTTAATGTGCAAATTAACTTTTCTAAAGGCACGTTCATTTATTATTTACCTGCAAGCTATATTTCAGAATATATTTTTTAAGAACAAATTATGCTTTAAAAAAGTGATGGGGACAATATCAGCTATTTCAAAAAGTGGTGCGGACATGTCCCCAGTGTAAATGACACCTATATGTAAATGCCCTGCACTCCCCTAAAATACAGCATCTTCATTGAATTTTAAACCCCAAATCTATTTTTGCATGAAGATGTCATTCATCAGAGATTTTGGATTTCTGGATTTTCGCTCCTCATAGTGCAGAAAGACTGCATTTAACATCATTTTAATTACAACACACTTGTCATAATTGTTTTCTTTACGAAAGTAGAGGTTTATTATTAGTATTGCTAAAGGTACTACATAGGCGTAAACATATTTTTTTCACAACGTCTACAATGTGCCTTCAGGTGTGCATTTTTGTCAGTTAGTTGTCGCGGCCTTGTATAAATAAGCGCGAGCTGCAATTGTTCAACCGGAGTCTTACGATGGAGCATTAGTGATATAAGTGTTTTTTCTTTTTTCTTACTGATAATATGTCATTATTTAAGTACCTTAACTGTTACAGTAAGAATTATGGCCACTGTTGAATGGTAAAAGTTTTCAAAATAAATGACAAATGTTATTATCAAATTTAATTAAGTTTTCCCTGGTAGACCGAAAACATACTAAAACTATGACCCCAAAACCGAAGTACAGTGTCTGAGTAGCACAAGGGATGTACCCAAATCCGTCAAATAATGGCATGGAAATGTTAGTTGAACAGATCCAGATAATGATGTCTCTGTACGCCTCTAAGTGGCACACATATTCTCAATTAATCATAGTGTGTGCATGTAAGTAAAGTATTTTTTAACTGCTGGGTCAAAAATGGCCCAAAGACAATCTTTGAGAATATAATAACATATATTTAACATGCTTTTACCAATGTGAATTTTTATGGGGAGAGAGGGGGGGTTAGCTCCACACTTTAAGTGTGTGCATGTGTGTGTCCGGCTAGGGTGGAGGTGGTGGTAATGGGGTCACACTTACCTGTTTTAGTTCCATGAAGATGATGGCGCCCATCAAACCAAACACAGGAAACTGATTCGGCTTAACAGAGTAATCACTGGCGCCAGACGTGGCAGAGGGCATGCGTCTGTGTCTCTGACTCTGTGTGGAACCTCCAGATAGCAAACAAATACCAACAGTGACAAAATCATTTTATTTTATTTATGATTTTAGATATCCTGCCTTCATATGATGCTCATCAGTTATATGACTTGCCATGATGTAAACAACACATTTATTTATTTCAGATTTAGTCCTTGACTCTAAGCAGAGCAGGGTTTACTTTGATTGTAGCTGGATGAACCATTTACTACAACATTTGAAGAAATATTAGATTTCCATAGCAAACCAATGTGAGTTGCTCAAAAGTCCTGTCCTTTTGAAATATCCTTAAATAATAATGGTTTTATCCTTACGTACATTTCAAATCCCTAAAATAGATCATGGCAATAAATGAGCTCATGCATAATACACAACAATAGTTTTCACCATGGTTAAGAGAGGTGATTGTTGATCCTGAAGTCTGTTCATTCAATGTGTTTGTCAGTGAAAACTGCTCAAGTCAGCCTTTAATAAGACTTTGCTCTTAAATGACATGTTGAATAAAACAATTAACACAGAGAAATAACATCTACTTACCCAGTAGTGTTTGCTGAAAAGAAATGATGTGGTTTAAAAGTACTTAGTTCTAATATGAAGTCTCTGTAGTCGGTGTTTAAAGTACATTAAGTTGTTGCTCTTAGCAACTACCTCATTAGGGTGGGTCGTGTGACCTGTTGTCATCCATTATCTTATAACGGGCTTGTTTAGACTACAGAGACAAAGAGGCAGAAAGAGAGGGAGGACTGGAGTGTGTGTGCCTTTTATAATTTGGTGTGGCTCCAGTCTGACACCTCTTAAATGGCTGTCATCAGAAACCATATGTTACACACACACACACACACACACACACACAGTATTTAGTAGTAATAGGCCTCTAAGCAGTAATCTGTCTACAGCTAAATCCTCTTCTCTTTAAATAGCCGGGGCCCCCAAACAGCCAGAAATGACCTGCTCTTTTGCTCTTTTTGTCTATCTGAATATGTGGAAAGATGAAAAATGACTGCTTGGCCCACATGCTTGTTGTGTTTACCAACACTTTATTTATTATCATATTATGTCCATAGAATAGTAGATTTGCATGTATTTGTAATTGTCTATGTATTTGATATTTCACAGCAGGTGTAGCTGTTAGTAGGTTTTTCTCTTAAAGAACTTTACGAGAAGGAGTTAATGAGTCACATGATTATTGGGTCACACAGGATAAAAAGTCTTTGCCTTGTGTAGCATTGTCAGATCTTCGCCCATATTACCATGCATGAATGAATTATCATGGTTTGGGGTTCGACTTTTATTATTTCCTGTTTTATTTTGAAAGTGTCTTGTGTAATGTCGCTTCCTGTCTTTGTGTGTGTGTGTGTGTGTGTGTGTGTGTGTGTGTGTGTGTGTGTGTGTGATTGTCTTCCTCACCCTAATTACTTTCACCTGTCCCTCGTTACGCTGGGCAGGTAGTGTATAATAAATCAAATGCTCTGACACAAAAATTGCACTGATGCAGGACTGCAATAAGCACGGCCAGTCATTTCATTCGATCTGAATTTTTCTCCAACATTGACTACCGTAGCTTTAACGAAGAAATGAAAAGTACTGAATCTTAAAAGTAATTAAGTGAATCAGTAATTTTCTGCATCAGAGGGGGAAACATTTGAAATAGGTATCTTCTTTATGAATACTGTAATTATTAGTAAGTATCACAACCAAGGTTATTATAGTTTTGGATTTAGACTTTTTGTTTTCAGTTTTCAGATTAGTTTTAATTCATTTTTAATGTGGGTTTGCTAGTTTAGTTTTTATTTTTGTAAAATGCTTAGTTTCAGTGTTAGTTTTAGTCTTTGTCGCTGCACGATGCCAAGCTCAGTCCACTTTACTTTTTTCACAAAACATTCAAAATTAAAATAAAGTGCAATCAGAATTATTTGTTTAAAGGAACACCCTTTTTTAAGCCATCTGAAGCTTGTACATAGGGGCCCAAACACTAAGCAAATAAATATATATATATATATTTGAAGTACTGACACATTGTCTAAATAAATACTACAAATAAATGAAGCACATGCGATCTACAGCTACATTGAAAACATGTTCAAATCCCACCAACTACGCTGCTGATCCCTGCCTCCCCCTAACGTTACATGGGGCTCTCCTCATAACAGCGGTCGCCGCCTGCGACGCTGCAGCCAGACGCCGCCCTGACTCTCTTGACGGACACGCAGCGTGCCAGCTCTTCACGCGGAGGACAAAAGCATAACACACCCGCAGCTCAGCAACGGAAGGATGGCGGTTCAATCTCCAGCTCCTCCAGGTCAAAGTGTCCTTGGGCAAGATACTGAACCCCGAATTGCCCCTGGTGGCTGTTCCGCCAGTGTGTGAATGGTGAATGCGAGGTAGCGTAAAAGCACTTTGAGTGGTTGAAAAGACTAGAAAGGCGCAATACAAATATGGAGCATTTAATTTTTACACCAGCCACTAACAGTGTTGGGCAGTAACACTTTACTGTAATGTTGTTACTTTTCCCAGTAACTAGTAGTGTAAGGAATTACATACAGCCGGTAGCTCCTTCAAACTTCGCTACACTTTTGTTTTTTATCTGGTTTTTTTCGGCTTTATTGCCAAAACACGTGTTACCTCTGACATAAGTACAGTCATTGGAAAATTAAGACGGGGTTTTTGGATTAAAGAGCAGCAGAGCTCGATCCACCCGGCCTAAACAATGGGACCAGGCGTCACGGCGGGTGCAGTGATCGCTCAGAGGAGAGGAAAGAGAGCCGGGAGAGGAGCCATGTTGGCCCAGCTTGGACTTAATTCTGCTCCTAGAGACGCGGTCTGGACAAAATTGGACTCATGTTGACCAAACAACAGAATTCAGAGACTGTTCGTTACAGAGACCTGCCCCGTCAACATCCCGGATCAAGCACTCGGCAAGACTCGACAAGATGAGAGGAAGTGGACTTCAGACTGATGCTTGGTGCTCAAACGCAGTCAAGATGGACTCTGTTTCCCAAATGTCAGACTGTTTATTGTGAAGATGAAACTTTCTTATTATTATCTGGTTGCTGCCGTTTACATTCACCCCATGCAAATTCAAAAAAGTACTGTGGAATTTTCGGGTTGTATACGTGTCAGTATATATGTACATAAATAACTGTATAGTTTTATTTTGTTGTATATGTTACCGTATTTCAATATAGGCCTACATTTAATTATATGTTGTGTGTGTAGCACGAAGGAACTACAAATTTCATTATGCAGCCTTGTGCTGTATAATGAGTAATAAACAACTTTGTACCTTGTACTATTTCCAAAACAGTAATAATATTACAGTTTCTAATCCAAGTAACTCTGCGTTACTGAGCGCACCATCCTTGATGTTAATGTGCGACCGCGCTGCAGGTCAGCAGCACGGGATGTTATGTTGTTCAAGTCAGCTGTTAGCCAAAAAGCTAATGGAAGAATGGAGAACGAGGGAGAGAGGTGTTCTTTCCACAGCTGGAAGTGGCTGCCACTATGCTGTCACAGTCTAAGATGTAAAGAACATTGTCGTCAATGGGAAACAAAAAAAAGCTTTCAGCCTCGAAGAATTTAATCTAATTTACTGAAGCATGTGTCAGTGAAAGTAATATAGTAAAGTCTACCAGTCATAACCCAGTTATCAGCCAGTAATAAGTAAAATATTATTATTACTAACCTACAAATATGAGAATATTAATAGATCTTATCTGAAATCTTAAATTTAACGGAATTCATGAGCATGTAAATGGTCTTTCAATGCCCACTTTGCAGGTTCTTTAAACAAGTCCAAAACTCTTGATCCTTCAGCTTTTCTTAGTCTAAGAAAAAACACACCCAATTCATGTACAGTATCTGCCAAACTTGTCATTCTGCTCCACAGACTTTCAAAATATTCAAAAAACCCCAAATTGCATAAGAGCTGCAGTGAATGGGCCTTTGGTCCTGGGGTTGTGTGTTTGCACATGTGAATGTGTCTGTGTTTGTGTGTGTTTAGAAGGTCACGGAGAGCATTTGGGGTCAGAGTGTTAAAACAGGCAAGACAAAAAGTTTGTGACCTTTGACCCTGGCTTGTGCCTGGGTCAAAAAGTGTAGATTCTTCCTGCCGAACACACACACACATGCACACAAACACATACACACCTCCCTTGTTAATGGCTCTGTCATGTCATCTATTTCTGGGTTGTGTCTTTGGTATAAATAGATTCACCTTTGCCCTAAGACACGGCCAATCAGAGGAGCTATTCACAATACACACACATGCACTCAAATGATGAACACATATTGCGTGTACCTTTTTCAGTGAGCACCGATGCCCTTACTTGAATTTGTTTTTTGTCACACGTCATCATCTTGGTCCTTTTTATCATCTTGTTTATTTCGTAACAAAATATTCTGTAAATATTCATGATCAGAGTAGTTGATGATTCTCGACAAACTGCTGTTAAAATAAGCTCCAAAAGTTAAATAGATGGATTATCGATCAAGCTGTACTGCACACATACAAAGACTGATCAACTTCTAATTAACAGACGTGCCCAACTAACAGACCTCTGCTTCCACCTGGATTTAAACTCTCCAGTGTAGTTTGGTTCATCATCTTTTTTAGAGTGCATTTAAAGTTTAAAAAAAAATTGTTTTAGTTTATCTTATACTCAGTATGGTTTTGTGTTCATTTTTTTCCATGTCAGAGGTAACTCTACTGTATAGTAAAACATGTATTTTAAGGGAGAGATTGAGATTGAGATTAAAAAATAAGGGAAATTTTCCGGCACCTCCCCGGCGCACGGTGAAAGGAGTATAGCCTATAATTTAACATTACATTAAAACTAATTTCATAGTATATATCTTTGTGTAAGAAAAACAGTCTACATTGGTCTGTAATTTATTAATGCAAAGTAGCCTACATGTAAATAATCACAACCATTCATGCAGAACTATTACGGCAGGTTGTTGCACAGACGTTTTTAGAGGAGACATGCCACTTTAAGAATTCTCTATACAACTGTATAGGGAAAGCCCGTAACCTCAAAGATGGTGGTTATCCTGCCCCTCCCACTAGAAAGCCAATCATCTGCTTTTAACAGCCAAGCTGGGAAACATATTGCGCCAACTGTGGTTCCACAGATGAAAAGGTCTCCTACGCACGAGTCACTACTACCACGCATGCATTGTAGAAGTAATATTATCAGATTTTACTGCTGATTCTATACATGCTGTTTTTATGTCCCGGTGACCAGTGAAAGTAGAAGCCTGGTCTTAGTAGTTCAAAATAACGTTGCCGTTACCAAGATTGCTGCCAAGTGGCAGGACTTGCCTATAAGGACTTTGGTTATAGTCTTTACTTGCACACTGTGCTTGTACATAATTTTCCAGATCACACATATCTATTTTAAGCAGTGTTGGGCAACGATTAAAATGTTATCTTGTTAAAAGTCCAGAGCCACGATTATAACATCATAACAGGCACCTTCTGAGCAACAGGTTAACAAATATAAATCTGTTTTCTTGTTCTTTTTTGTGAACAGGTATCAGCAGAAACATTTTTCTTTTATCAGGGAGCAACATAAACAGTCTACGCTCAGTAGCAAGTGTGCCTGTTAGAGTGAGGGGAAGTGCTCGCCTCACGCACACGCCCGCCCGCTGCCAAAGTTCAATTATCTTGAACTTTTTGCGAAAGAGAGACTGATCCTCGCTGTTTGTAATCAATTACTGTTTAACTAAACAGGACATCAACAGGAGGAAATTCACACGGCAGAGCGTCCCTGCAAAACTAGATGAAGGCCTATCAGGTAAAGTTATGTATAATTTTAGCTTAATTTAAATAGGTTACAGCTGTGTAGCGCACAGAATCAGTTGCCATGGTTACTATCCATAGAGCGCCTGCCGTTTACTCGCGGAGCGTTTGTCTCCCTGTCTCTGGAAGAAAGAGCAACCCCGGGGGGCCAAGAACGTTACTAAGATGGACATCTTCCCCAACGCTAATCAATGTTCTACATACTGGGACCTGCTTTACCGGAGGGGAGTGTAGCAAAGATTTCAAATATGCCCAGCAAGGTTGTTTTTTCAGTTTAAAAATATGGGATATTTATGGGAAAATATTTAAACTGGAGGACAGCTTGATGAAACTGTAAAATACGGCAGAATTGCATGAAAAATGGGAGGGTTGCCAGGTATGGTTACCTGTCATGTTCAAGTGGTGTGTTATTTGTGTCTGCATACCTGTTTCTACTCTACACGTGCTCATCCTTAGTTTGGAAGTATTTCAGTGTGAATTGTTTTTCTTAACTTTTAGATTCTTGCCTTTTGGATTCTTACCTTTTTAACAACTTGCTACAACTAGCCTGTGTTTGGACACTCGCCCTGTAAATTGTACACCTGTTTTTAGATTAATGCTTTGTCATTTGGGCCCAACAACCTGCCTGAGATCATGACTAATCTTGAAAATATGTTTGACAACTGGAGAATATACTAACCTCACATAGTTTGTAATTGCTCTTTTTTTCATGACTTGTGAAGCTACTGTTTAATACTAAAGCTACATAAGCTGTTTTGTCAGGCAATGTATTTCATTGGTACAGTGAATCTATTGCATTTACACTGTATAGTTTGCAGTTCCTGTAACATTGCTGTGTCTTAATTTTAAAAGCATATGCATTGTTAAAGTAATAGAAACTTGTTTCATTTTACTGAGAAATTAATTTGATGTAAAAGGTATTTAAAATATGTTTATTGTACGATTACATTATATTTATATATTTGTAAAGGTTAAAGGAATGAACACTTCCTGACAAATCAGAAACTCATTTGAAAAGGCTATTGATTAATGAACAAATCAGGTTGTGTCAATGACTGCAGGTCAGGTTTTTTCCGTTGAATTGAAGTTAAACAGGTAAACAGGCTGAGTCCTTCACAATGGCAGAAGCTTTGCTGGCACAGTACTTCTGGTAGATGTACTGGCTTGAGGGGTTGAGGGGAAGGAGACCCATATGATCCTCTTGACTGGTCTTCAGTTCTGATTCTCTGCAGTTCCCTAGCCACACAGTGATACAGCCGATCAGGATACTCTCCATAGTGCTTCTGAAAAAGGTGGTGGGTGGGGTTGGGCTGACTCCGTGGGTCTTACCAGAGATCGAAGTGTTCCTGTCCAAGCAGTGTGATGTTAGTTCCGCTAGCTGGGTTGCTGTGTCTGGAACGTCGGTGTGAGAATAAGCACACAGCAATCCTTAGCTTTCGACTGGTTGGATAGTTGTAGCCTCAAGTGGTCCATTTTGTTGTCCAGGGATAGCCTAGCATTGACTCCTGTCTGCTTTGTGAAACTTTGATTTGTGCAATAAATCTTTGTAGAGCAACAGCTCTGAGTCTGCATTTGGTTCATATTCCTGGTGTTCCTGGTTACCCTGCTTGCACAATTTTGATATTGTGGAGTGAGAATAAAAATGGTCTAACCAAACCCACCTGGAGCTACACAATCACTTGTAAGGCCTGTGTCAAACAAGTACAGGGTATTCCCTGTAATATGTGAACTGCTTGGTCCACTATAACACCACCACATTTTAAAAAATGACTATATAACAGCACACAAACAACTAAAGTTGTTTACAATGTACAGAAGTTAGTGTTTTTCCACTGTGTCTACACTAACTGCTAAATAACGTTATCCTGCTAACTAAACCAAGACCACCTTATCCCTGTTGACTTCTGCCCATCACTTCAGCTAAAACCTTGTCTGGTGTTTTTACTGATGGTTTTGGTCCTAACTCTATTCTAATCTATATCCCAGTCCTTCTCTCTGGTGTTCAGATGTGATGGGACTGCTTCTGCCACCTGCAGCACTGAATGCCTCAGCAAGTTATTTTGAAGTATTTGAATACTTCTACCCCGCCTTTCGCCTGATGTCAGCTAGAATTGGCTCCAGCCCCACACGTGTGCTTGGCTGGGAAGGGAGACAGCCTGAACTCTCTCTCTGTGTCTCTCTCGATCTCTCAATGGTGACTACTCCTGGTGGACTACAGGAGTAACCAGTGCTGACGCATGGTGGTGGTTGAGGTGAGTTTCCACCCCTTACTCTGAAGTGTTGTATGTAGGGGAGAGCGGGATGATTTGAGCCTATGGGGAAGTTGAGCCACCCCTTGTTTCTCGGCAGCCATAGACAAAATGTGTGGTCATGTGACCACACATTCTTGAAGAGTTATCCAATATATGCCCATGGAATAAGTCATGAGCACATTTAACATCAAAAAACATTTTTTTTATGTTCAAGGAGGTCCTGATTCTTGTGTCTGAACAATTACAGACAGGTTTCAGAAAATCTTGTGCATGTGTTAGTGCTTTAGGAAGTTACAATATGAGGCTATGCTGTTAGCATGATGTTACCCTTAAACTGCTGGATAACGCAAATTTGTAAAAAAAGGCAGGGACGGGGTAATTTGACCAAAAGACCTGGGGGAATAAATAAACGGATCAAACTTATGCCGAAATAACTACAATATGATGCGGTTTTGTGAGACATATGAATTCATACTTTGTCAGGTCTGTCAGCAGGACGACAGCTTTTAAAATACGTGTTTTCTGAATGTAGTTCGGATCGATCAGGTAGTTCAACCTTCTCGCTTTCTTTTCTCCAAGTAATGCCCAAAAATTAAGTAGTAGTCCAGAACTCTGGTGCCATCCGACGCTAACAACAACAGTGGACCCTAATGTGCATGGAAGCTAGCTGCCGAGAAGCGCGAGTGAAAATAATCAACATTGTAATCCCAAAAAAAGTAAAAAGCTAATGTTATAAAACCAGTTAATTCTGACCTCCGCCTGCTGGTAAACGGCGTAGTTGTCAGCAGAATCCACTACGAGTGTTTATTTGTCTGAAAGCTGCAGCGCTGCTCCCCGTCAGCCAGGGTATCGTCATTACACCGCTCGCCTGGTCCTCTCCAAGCAACGCTCCAAAGCCGGCGGTGACGTTTGGACAATCTCACCGCTGATAGGCTTTCGCAACATCGCGTCAAGGCAATTTCTCGCTGAAGTTGAAAAATTTGAACTCAGCGAATTGCACGACAAACGCCTCATTCACGCCGCCCGGAGCGAATTCGCAGGAATTCGCGTCTTTGCATTGACTTTGTTATCAAGCCGCCCAAAACACTGGATTCGCTTTCGGTGGGAACGCACCTTTACATATGAGAACTGCTGTGCTGGGAATGATATCAAGGAAAGTAAGCTTTACTGATATGTTCCCAGTTGTCAATCAGTACCACTATCAGCCCTCAGGATATAAAAGTTGCATAGTTTAGTACTATATTGTTGAGCTTAGAAATACTATAGACTACTACAAAAAAGGACAAGAGGGAGAAAGACGAGGAAGGAGCAGATAGGGACACAGATAGGGTGCCTGTCTGTAAACTGACTGACAGCTGATCCAGAGATTACATCAGTTGCGGCCTCATTAGTGCAGACATCGCCTGCAGTAGCTTGAGGCGTACACAAAACATAACACACTCACTCACAGATGACTATCTTGAATAGCTCGTGGCCGCAGCACTTTCACTAGCCTGGTTCACTCTGGTGTTCACGGTGTTTCTGTTTAAGCATGATCCTTGAATGACAAAACATTATTTTCAAAAACACTTGATCAAAAAGGCTTACGCTGATTTTCTAATTAATTGTCAGACTTTCAGATGCAGTGATTAGTGAACTGCTTTTGTCAGGTGCATCCTGAGATTCTAACAAGTTGAGTCTCACATTTTTGTGGGTATTACATGTAAGATTTAGCTTAAAGGTGAAACTGGAAGCTATCTCATGGTGTACTGCAAAGACATGTCAGATATGATATAATGGAAATGGAGTGTTTGGTTGGGCAGTGAAGTGTTTTGAAATTCTTTGGCCCTATTATAACTGTCTATAGTCCGTCAGGGCAGAGGCCACCTCTACCACATGTGGGGTCAGTGTTACATTTTAAGTTGTGTTAAATTTAAATTAACATGTTAAGGTCATGTCAGAAAAGCACTTGAGCAGGCCAGACAGACTCTTGTGTGTGTGTGTGTGTATGTGTGTGTGTAGGCCGGGTCAGTACGTTATCAGTGGGTGAATATGGCTGGTGCCAGAGATAAATGGTCAAAAAACGATATCATGTCTCAATGGAGACTTGGAAGAAGAAAACAAACAAACCCCACAAATTCTGTGACTTTCAACTACCAGATAACAAGTAAAAACATCATGTCTCAATGGAGACTTAGATGGAGAAAACAACCCTTAAAAACCTGTGGCTTTCAACTACCAGATAACAAGTAAAAACACTGATATCAAACTGAAACCTCATATCACTTATACCTTCATCTCTTTTTTTAGCCTCTTAATTATCATCATGAAGACACGCCTGGCCGCACACTGATTTTGTATTTTGTTATATTTACAGCCCAAGCACAAAAGTGCCAGGTCCCAATGTTGTTCAGGACTGAAAGTGCAAGGAACCTCTTGTATTTGGAAAGATTATTATTATTATTTTTAAGGTGTGAGCATTTAAGATGTGAGGACCCTATTGAAATATATGTTTAATTAGGGCCCGAGCAGTGACTTCTGCAAAGTCCCAATTGTATTTGATGTGTTTATTATTATAATTCTTATTTTCAGGCATATGCATTTTTGGGGCGTCACAGCCTTTCTGTGTGGAGTTTGCATGTTCTCCACGTGTCTGCGTGGGTTCTCTCCGGGTGCTCCGGCTTCCTCTCACTGTCCAAAGACATGCGGCCCAGGTTGATTGGTGGTTCTAAATTGTCCTTAAGTGTGCGTGTGTGCATGATTATTTGTCTATGTGTGTAATGGATTGGCGACCTGTCCAGGGTGTACTCCGCCTTTTGCCCGATATCAGCTGGGATTGGCTCCAGCCCCCCGCGACCCTTTACACAGGATAAGCGGTTGACAATGGATGGATGGATGGATGGATGGATGGATGCTCTCCCTGCTTTGGCAGAGGAATCGGACTCGGTGGGTCCTCTCCACCATCAGCGGCACGATGTCTTATCCCAGACCTAAGAGAGCAAACATGACCGTGTCCCTTCCTTCTGCTCCCTTCGGAAACAATCAACATGTTAGACTGGCGACACAAGACAAGTTATATTACTTACTACTCCAACGTCTGTCTTGCAGCCTTTTATTTCACGAAGCTCTCGCTAAATCTCTTATTCTCTTCTTAGGCTGCTCTGTCATCATGTCTTTGTTCTCTACGCCTCTGTCATTACCTAACGTTAACTTGCCCTGCTCCATCACAACACCGGCGCCACTCTGCACCAGCAGCATAATATTGTTAATAGCCAACAAAGCCAGCAACTAACGCAAGAGCACTTACAGTAATGTTACTGATGTCTGAGTGTGTTATCTAGTACGTTTGCTAACATCTACTGGAGATTTTTTGCTAGAAGCTAAACCTCTGTGGCTGATTTTGGTCGAGTCAACAACTTTCCTTACACGGGCTAACATCAAACAAGTGCAGCAACACAAGACACAGAAAACAGCTAATAAGTTATTACTGAATAAAAACGTTTTCTCTTTTCCCTTCCTTCAACGTCTTCTTTTGTCTCTTCAAAGCCTCTGCCACAAAGTCCACATTAAGCAGTGTAACACACTGACAGTTTATTATGTAACGTTTAGTATATTTCTTGTTAGGGACAAAGATCGGATTAGGAAATTAATGTCTTACTTATTTATCATAAATTTTTTACATTAAACATCATGTTCAGTTGCACTGAGAATAGACCACGTCTATTTCTAATTCATTTCACAACATAAAATGTGTCTTTATTCAGGAAACATATGAACATATCTGTCCTGCAAGGAACAACGTCCACGGATCAACTCCCAGCTGAGACAGAAATATGCAACAAAGTGCCTGCAGTTGGGAGTTGAAGTGATTATGTGGTATGAGCCTTTGTCTACTGAGGCACCCATACATGACTATTTTTGATGCAATGTCAGTCAGTTGCACCTTTCCTGATTTGGTGACAGGGGCAAACTAAAATCTTAGCTGCTTAACAAATACTGTAAAACTATTATATATAATTATATACCTTCCAAAACAATCGATTAACAACCGGGTATTCTACCTGTTTATGCAGGAGACGTTAGATTACCAGGGCTCATTAATTTAGCCTTCTTTCAAACTTTCTTCTTTCATTCTTGGAATATATTACAATGCAAATGCTGCTTCTATCACATTTGTCATGCTGTGACAATTTACAATGTGAGAGTAAAATTAAGACTGAAAGAGCATCAGTTTGGCCCAGCTGTTTCAGCACTTATGAGACCAATGGTGTGACTGGCTGAGAACAAATGAATTAATTATCACACCCTCTGACTTAAATTCTACTTCACTCCGCCTTCTTGCACTTTGCACTGCTGCACCTAAATTAATCTCATATGCAGCCAGACTGTACGACTTTGATGTGTAAAATCAGTGGAGTTCCCCAAAAATGTTTCAGTTCTTGTTGACTCTCCTACCCATATCACAAGTTGCCACTGGTTCACCAGGCGACCTGACAACAAAATCACCAAATACCCCCGACAAACTGGGCAAGGCGCACATGACAGCGTTTTGTGCTGCTCTGCCGGATTCACAAAACTAGTTGTGTTGTTTCTGCTAGTGTGAGCTGTAAAGAGTGCTTTTATTTATTTATCCTGAAATGTTCTGACATCTACAATAAATTATGAGTTCTTTAGATCCCAATTTGATGTGAGCTGCAGATGTTTTTTCCTTGTACCTATACCATAACCCTAATGTGCTGTCTCATAAAGGACTTTGTCAGCTCTCATTTTGAGTGACAGATGGAAGTTCCTGGAGGTAAAGTTACAAAGTTTTCACCTGGAAACAGTGAAATGTTGAGTGTAACTGAAATAACAACTGTACTGCAACACAGAGAGAAACTAGCCTAAGAACAGTCAGATGTCTTTATTCCTCACTCTGTCTTTGGTAACAGCTGGCTTTCTGATGTTTCAGCAACCAATAAAACGTCTTTCCTCCCTACAAAATATGCCTCTCACTTCATTTGTGTGTGTACGTCTAAGTGCATTTGTGTGCCTGTGTGTGATAAATCACCACCTGGATTCAGTATCCAGAGTTGTCAGACTCCCTTATGACAAAGACTTCCTGCTACTAAACCAACTGATACACTCCCTATCTATACACACACATACACACACACACACACACACACTTCCATTTAACCTCCCATATGCTCAGGGACATTTCAGTACACCCACACTAAACACTCTCATGATGCATGTACCTATACGTGTATGCACACGTGTGTAATGAAAAGGCATTGGAATGAAAACATGTGCACATTTATTTACATACATCTCACAGTCACACACACACACACACACGCAGGTTAAGCCATAAAAAAACACATTTAGATGAAAGCGGTGTAATGCAGTGTTTTTTATATCCATGCCTCAGTAGGAGGCAGGGAACTACCTAACATTGCATACGCGTGCACACACACACACACACACGCGCACACACACACACTTGCAGTTCAGTTGACGAGTTGTGTGGCAGATATATGGGCTGGAATGTGACCATAAAAAATAGTGCGGAATCACCCAAAGCTTTTCTACGCACAGAAACTAGTTTAGGGAGAGGGTGGAGGAAGCAGAAAATGGGGAAATGGGCTTCATGGGCTGAAATCCAAGAGAGGGAGTGGTTTGTGTTTTTCTGTCATAACCAAAAACATTCGTAATTGAGGCTCTATAGAGACCGGGTCTTTGTGGTCATCAACACTTCTGTTGATGACAAGATGTATTCTGTAACATGTATTTATCAATACCAAGTTCCCTTTTTCAAAACACCCACACAGACAGTAAAACAGAAGTCCATGTGGACAAAATTGTGGATCACTTTTCATTGTTGTGACACTAAACCTATTAAATCACCACATCCTTTAAAATTCATTAGCTGTGTATTTACACACAATTTTACATACATTTGTAAAAACTGTTAAATTTACATTCAAGATCAACAAAACATTACTAAAAAAAAAATAAAAAAAAATTGAAGTGCACTAACTCCTAATTGGGACATACCGAGATCCTATTTACATTCTTTAATGACCTTTATGAAAGACCAGGTGAGGAAAGGGGGCAGGTACAGAAAAATCCATAATGTTTTATAATTATATGGGACGATGCTGTGTTTCACCATTTTCCCTTGTTCAAAGTGGTTTACACCCCATCCAGCTTCTGCTTAAACTCTGGTTCCTGCCATCAAAAGTTTCCAAAGACAGGTGGAGGTGAGCTTGCGTGCAGCAGAGTTCTGGACATATTGAAGTTTATTAAGGATTTTGTTTGACAATGGAGGAAGCTGTTGCAGTTATCAAATCTGGAAGTAAGAGGGCATGGTGTTGTTCATGCAGAGAGGGCCAGAGGTGGGAAGTGTTCTTGAGGTGGAAGAAGGCAGTTTTTGTAACCTGGTTGAGGGTGGGGTCTGGGATGATTCCAAGGTTGCAGACCTGGGTGGAGGGAGTGACGATGAAGCCATTGATGTTGAGTCAAAAGGTCTGGGTGAAGCAGCTGAGGCAGTTTAGGCCAGTGATGAGGATTTTAGATTCTTGTAGTTGAGTTTGAGGAAGTTCTGTTGCATCCATGATTTTATGTCTGCAAGACAGGTGGTGAGCGTGGAGTGGGTAGCTGAGGTGATGGGTTTGGAGCAGAGGTAAAGTTGCATGTCATCAGCATAGCAGTGGAAACAGATGCCATGATGGTGGAGGATCTGTCCAAGAGGAAGGATGTACAGGATGAAGAGGAGGGTACCAAGCACTGAGTCCTGAGGGACACCATGAGTGACTGAGGCAGTGGAGGATTTGCAGATGTTTATGGAGAGAGTGGAACTAGTGATTAGAAAGGAGGGGATAGGGTCAAAGGCATAGGTTTGTGGACTGAGGTGACTATGGTGGAAAGATGTGAGTGGCTTGGAAATAGTGGGGGTCAGCCCAATACAGATCACCAATCTACTGGTCTATTTGAAGCCTTCTATTTATCATGTAGCATTAATTATTTAACTATTGTTAAGACCAATCCATATTAAGTATTAAAATTACGAGATCACAAAGTATAGTGAATTGACAACTGTTTATTTTATTGGCAGGAAACATGTGCAACATATTCCACTCCCTCTCTTACAGACATAACTGAAACCATAGCAGCATATGCTTGTTTATTGAGAACAGCTTAGAGTTTAACACATTACAAAAACAGAACAAAAAATATTTAGGAGATAAAAGGCAATAAAGTGTACAGCAAGAAAAAAAACCTTGTACCTCTATCTTTTTCTATTTTCATGTCACTTTATGCCACTTCTCAGGGCAGGCCAATCAAACCAGGCCGGTAAGTTCACATCTCTTGCTATGTCAAGAACCCCAGCTGACACTAACAGAACCTGCTGCACTGTCATGCTGGCTTTTGTATCATTAGTCAATGATAAACTCTGGAGTAGCTGCTTTTTGTTCTGGAATCTCAGGCAGTTTTCATGGGCTTTAAGGGAATAGCGAAAGGAGTAGAGTTTGGGAGAGGGGTAGAGAAAGAGAGAGGAGGGATAAAGATTATTAGATTCATATCTCTAGGCATACTTCTTAAGCATCAATGGCAGATTTGTATTTATAAAAATAAGCATCTCCTCGTTTTTCGCAGACAGCTTGTTCCTCAATATTACCTTCTGTGCTAGAAAGTCGACCACTATCTACGCTTTTGCACGGTGCATCGAGGTGGGCTTGTGTTGCTTGTGCGAGGGCGGGAAAACATCTTTTATTGTCCTGCCAAAAATCAAGCGCCTGTCTGCTCTCTGGGATAATTGGCCTTAACAGGAAAGGTAGCTGATGTCACCACCACCATGTTCCCTGTTTTCTCCAACCATTTTGCATATATAGCATGCAAGGAGCCGGATCATGGTACTTTCTCTGGGGGCTTTAAGCCACTCGCTGCCAAATTCGCCTCACTATTCTGCTCCTCCAATCCAGTGGCCGCAGAAAGCAGCCCATGTATCTGGGGCTTGAATGCTTTGGAGAAATATCTGTTTTTAAATCTATTTCTTAACAAGAAAAACTAAACATTAATGCAGAGAAAAAATACTTTATTGATCCCTGAGGGCAAACTGGGTTATGTTACGATCCATTGAAGAAAAGAAATATGTAACAGAATAGATAACTATAAGAAAAATAGAAAATAGAGAATAAGAAATGTTCTATTATTTAATGCATTTCGTAGATTATGCTTTGTTCTTGCTCATACTCCAAGTGTTATTCTGTAGTCTTAGCTAGATGAGATGCTGCTAGCTGGCCAG
>NW_024040263.1:33549429-34030355 GCF_014851395.1 Micropterus salmoides | reverse complement strand
TGATTCATCACTGAGAGTCTCTGTGTTCTCGCTTCGTGCCTTCACTGTGATGGACTGCACGTGACCCAGTGACCAAAGGTCGCATCACCGGGCGGAGGCGTGGGGGCGTGGGGGGTGGTTCAGATCCTGTGAAACGGTATCTGTGCGAGTTTAAATCCGTCGTGTCGTCCTTCAGGGTTTTGAATGCGACTTCTAGGAGACTGAAGAGCATCACCGTGCCCCTGATGTCACGCCCTGCAGTGTATTCTGGGAAAGATCAATAGTGAGCAGACAGCAGCAGGAGCCGGCTGCACGTCGGACAGAAGCGAAGGGGAAAAGATTACAGATCTCACAAAGACATGAAGCGATGAGCATGTGAGGAATATTTTAAACTGTAAAGAAAAAATAAATTAATTGTTTAATTCTTCCAGCACATAAACTAAATATTCTCTTGTTCCAGCTTCTGATTTGCTGCTTTTCCCTTTTCTCTCATTAGTAAAGTAAATATCTTTGGACTGCAGGTCGAACAAAACAAGACATTTAAATGACGTCAGCTCACGTTTTAGGGATTTTCATTGTTCAATCGGGAATAAAACTGAGCAGATTAATCGATACAGAAAACAATCTTTCGTTACCTCGTCAGTCACTTTGGAGCTAAATGTGTCCTCTGGTGGATTCGTTCTGAGACGGAGACGCACCGAGACGTTCTGGAGGAACCCAGAGCAGCCTGAGAACAGCACCCAGCTAGCATTCCTGCATTAGCATAACAATAAGGAGGCTGCGCTGGTTTACCCAGTATTCCTTCAGGGGCCATCAACATCCAAAGAGCCCCGGATCCAAAGGGCCCGCTCACATGAGTGTTTGAGAAGCCCAAAAATCTGTCCGTTTTATTTTGGGGGGAAGCTAACAATTCTCAGCACTATTTTCCCGTCGGCTGCATCTCTATTTGTGCGTTTCCCCCAAAACTCACTGGTGGAAGAAGGTGAGAGCCAATCAAAAGAAGAGGAGGGGCGCTGGATTTATGCTCCTGCGGTGGCTCCACCTGTGACGTTGGTTTGCATTTGAACCACTGGAGATGTTAAAGTTAAACAACCTTTTAATGTGTTAGCTTAAAAAAACAAAAAACAACACTTTTTTTTTTTTTACCATAGTCTGAATAAAAAAACTGGATGTAGCCGTCGTGATGTCACCCGTTAGTTTGTGGGATATCGCTTTGAAG
Organism: Micropterus salmoides; assembly: GCF_014851395.1. Lineage (NCBI taxonomy): Eukaryota > Metazoa > Chordata > Actinopteri > Centrarchiformes > Centrarchidae > Micropterus > Micropterus salmoides. The sequence continues at coordinate 34,029,157 of NW_024040263.1, read as the reverse complement.
CCTCCAGTTTGGCATTTTGGCTCTCGCCATTCTGTTTTTTTGCATCGTGACGTGACCATATTCGGTCGAGAGGGTGGAGACCGAATCGACTGAAATCAAACGAGTCCTTTTGTGGGGGGTTGTGATAAATATGGTACGAGGTTTGACCGGTGTGAGAGATGGGAAATCACAAAGGAAGGTGAAAATCCTGATTATTCATAACATGAAAAAAAAACTAATTTACTGGGTAAATTTATTTTCTATTTTAAATGTATTTTTTATATTTCCCTAAGTTGCTTTTATTTTTTATTTAAAGCACTTTGAGTGTCCTTGTTGCTGAAATGTGCTCTACACATAAACCAAAAGAAACTGTTGTTTTACAGCCGCTGGTTTGGCGGCTGGTGAAACAGGCTTCAAAGCACGGAGAACTTCCTGTAGGAGGAAATGATACAGTCACAGTTCTTGCTGTCTGCGTCGCCGTTTTCGGGAGGTGCACGTCAGGCTCCAGCATTTGAGCACTTTTCAAGTTTTGTTTTACAATAAATTGCTTTTGCATCGTCTGATTTGTTAACATCCTAACTTTGATTGGATGTAAATCTTGTTGCTTCAAATGCAACCAGTAACGCTAATTAAAAATGTGTTACTGTTAACGACTGTCCCCGCGATGGTCAGCGTGGAAAAGTTGAATAAAGATGCTGATGTTGATTTCAGCTCGTAGTGTTTGTATGTGGGTGTTTTTATGGGAATGTAGATCTTTCAGATGATCTATCTATGATCTCGTTCCACATTTTATTGTGTGTCATGCAATGTGGGGAACTGGTCTTGGTCTCGACTTGGTCTCAGCCCTTAAAAGTCTCGGCCTTGATAAACTCTGGTCTCGGCCTTGATAAACTCTGGTCTCGGCCTTGATAAACTCTGGTCTCGGCCTTGATAAACTCTGGTCTCGGTCTTGTCGCGGCCTTGATAAACTCTGGTCTCGGCCTTGATAAACTCTGGTCGCGGCCTTGATAAACTCTGGTCTCGGCCTTGATAAACTCTGGTCTCGGCCTTGATAAACTCTGGTCTCGGCCTTGATAAACTCTGGTCTCGGTCTTGTCGCGGCCTTGATAAACTCTGGTCTCGGCCTTGATAAACTCTGGTCTTGATAAACTCTGGTCTCGGCCTTGATAAACTCTGGTCGCGGCCTTGATAAACTCTGGTCGCGGCCTTGATAAACTCTGGTCGCGGCCTTGATAAACTCTGGTCGCGGCCTTGATAAACTCTGGTCGCGGCCTTGATAAACTCTGGTCGCGGCCTTGATAAACTCTGGTCGCGGCCTTGATAAACTCTGGTCGCGGCCTTGATAAACTCTGGTCGCGGCCTTGATAAACTCTGGTCTCGGTCTGGTCGCGGCCTTGATAAACTCTGGTCGCGGCCTTGATAAACTCTGGTCGCGGCCTTGATAAACTCTGGTCGCGGCCTTGATAAACTCTGGTCGCGGCCTTGATAAACTCTGGTCGCGGCCTTGATAAACTCTGGTCGCGGCCTTGATAAACTCTGGTCGCGGCCTTGATAAACTCTGGTCGCGGCTTTGATAAACTCTGGTCGCGGCCTTGATAAACTCTGGTCTCGGTCTTGTCGCGGCCTTGATAAACTCTGGTCTCGGTCTTGTCGCGGCCTTGATAAACTCTGGTCGCGGCCTTGATAAACTCTGGTCGCGGCCTTGATAAACTCTGGTCGCGGCCTTGATAAACTCTGGTCTCGGTCTGGTCGCGGCCTTGATAAACTCTGGTCGCGGCCTTGTCTCGGCCTTGATAAACTCTGGTCGCGGCCTTGATAAACTCTGGTCGCGGCCTTGATAAACTCTGGTCGCGGCCTTGATAAACTCTAGTCTTGACTACAACACTAGTGTGTACCATTGCAACAAATGCAAAAAGTCGAAGCACAAAAACATCTCAACAATCACACTGGACTCTGTTTGGTCCTCGTCTCCAAACATTAAAGGTGCTCTCAGTACAAAGGATGTTCAGTCAAACTACAGCAATGTGGCGCCCTGTGGGGTCATGTGTCTCGGTCTGGTCGCGGCCTTGATAAACTCTGGTCGCGGCCTTGTCTCGGACTTGATAAACTCTGGTCGCGGCCTTGATAAACTCTGGTCTCGGTCTTGTCGCGGCCTTGATAAACTCTGGTCGCGGCCTTGATAAACTCTGGTCGCGGCCTTGATAAACTCTGGTCGCGGCCTTGATAAACTCTGGTCGCGGCCTTGATAAACTCTGGTCGCGGCCTTGATAAACTCTGGTCGCGGCCTTGATAAACTCTGGTCGCGGCCTTGATAAACTCTGGTCGCGGCCTTGATAAACTCTGGTCGCGGCCTTGATAAACTCTGGTCGCGGCCTTGATAAACTCTGGTCGCGGCCTTGATAAACTCTGGTCGCGGCCTTGATAAACTCTGGTCGCGGCCTTGATAAACTCTGGTCTCGGTCTGGTCGCGGCCTTGATAAACTCTGGTCGCGGCCTTGATAAACTCTGGTCGCGGCCTTGATAAACTCTGGTCGCGGCCTTGATAAACTCTGGTCGCGGCCTTGATAAACTCTGGTCGCGGCCTTGATAAACTCTGGTCTCGGTCTGGTCGCGGCCTTGATAAACTCTGGTCGCGGCCTTGTCTCGGCCTTGATAAACTCTGGTCGCGGCCTTGATAAACTCTGGTCGCGGCCTTGATAAACTCTGGTCGCGGCCTTGATAAACTCTGGTCGCGGCCTTGATAAACTCTGGTCGCGGCCTTGATAAACTCTGGTCGCGGCCTTGATAAACTCTAGTCTTGACTACAACACTAGTGTGTACCATTGCAACAAATGCAAAAAGTCGAAGCACAAAAACATCTCAACAATCACACTGGACTCTGTTTGGTCCTCGTCTCCAAACATTAAAGGTGCTCTCAGTACAAAGGATGTTCAGTCAAACTACAGCAATGTGGCGCCCTGTGGGGTCATGTGTGGGCGTGGCCAATCTCTATCCTTTGCAGGTGACGAGCTGAGACAGCTGTAGCCTTATTCTCATTCTTAGGACGCCGCTGCTGGGCTGAGGACACGGAGCTCCCTGCTAACTTGCCGCCCTCTGTTTTCCTTCGCAGGTCCTTTGCTTTGGTTTCTGGACATGCTGTTTTAGTGGTAGTTATCGTTTCTTGCACATTACCCATGCATCCATCATCCTGCCCTGACATGACTGATGTTACTTTATCACCTTTACTTTGGGACCAGCCTTAATTTGGTTCATTTTGGGTTTAAATAAACGTATTTTGTTAAACCTCTACCATGGTGTCTCTCCCCTTTGTTGTGGCCTTTTGAGCCGGGTCAAAGTAACCAAAGCAAATATCCGATCTCCTCTGCGCTTTCTTCTTCAGCTTCACTCACAGATGTCAAATCCAGCAGCTGTTAGCTGTTAGCTGCTAGCTGCTACATGCTAACGCAACCTGCACATCATAACTTAAGTAAAACTAGTAATCCCACAAGTACAAGTGCTGCATTCAAAAAAAGGACAAAAGTATTAACATCAAAATAAACTTCCAGTACCAAAAGTAGAAGTACTGTTTATGCAGAATGGTCCTGATGTATTCATGTGTTCATCACTTAAATGCTGCTGCAGTAAATTATAATATTATAATTTACTGCAGCAGCATTTAAGTGATATAATATATATAATATAATATATATATTATAATTTACCCCTGGAGATCAATCAAGTCTTACTGATATAGTGACAACATAATTTATTGTTTGATTATATTTTGTACTAATAATCTGGGAAATCAAAAACCTGAGTTAGCATTAAAGGTAAGGTTACACACATTTGGTGAGTGTAACAGTGATGAGTGAACAGCTGGACTGAAGGAGACATTAGCTCGTCTACGTAGCTACGTTAGCTCCCAAAGAAGAAGAAAGAAACTTCCTGCAGCAGCTGAGGAAGTTCAACCTGCTGCAGGCGATGATGGTGCACTTCTACAGCGCCGCTCCATCACCGTCTGCTGCCACCGCCAGGGACAGGGGCAGGCTGCAGCGTGTCGTTCACTCTGCAGAGAAGGTGACTGGCTGCAATATAACGTCTCTCCGGGACCCGGACCCCTCCGGGACTCTGAGATGAGCAGGACAGAACGCAGCTGACCTTTTCTCCACAGTCTGTTTCAGCAGGAGCCTGCGAACCATCAGGACCAAGAACCTTTCTGCAGCCTCATCAACGTGACCCGGGATCCCCCAAAACCTGCCCCCTTTACAGTACAGCATAGTCTTACTGTCCACTTCTGCACATTCCTGCACAAACTGTAATTTAACTAACAGCATTTTATTATCATTTAATCTTTTCATGATTCTCGACCTGCAGCTCTATTTTTCTTTTTCCAACTGAACAAACTCCTTTCATGTAGAAACCGACTCACTGATTGAACTAAAACTGAGGAGGGAAATGCTGAATCAGCGGCGGCCTCTTCTGAGGCCCCTGTGTTGTAAAAGGCCCCAAAGTTTAAATCTACTTTTGAGGCCGTAGAGTTGTGAGTGGGACAAACGGGGGCTGAGTAGGGCCCATGCCTCCTTTTTACTCGGGGCCCCTAGCAGGTTGGACAGGTACCAGGACTCATAAGACATGAAACATCCCACCTGAGCCTGAACACACCACAGCTATAATAACAACAACAAGGAAGCAATCAAACATATGGACACAGCTTTAATAAATTAAACTGCACCTGTGCTACAATAAGGAGAGTAAAAAACACATCTGTAACTTCATAACTAAATATATTTTACCTTGATTAGAAATACAAAATATAATAATTAACCTGCATCAGTAATAAAAGCAGAAGTCCATTTGTAATGCAATAAACTTCATCAGTAGTTTCTAATCACTGCGATAACTAATCAATAATCTCTAATCAGCCCTACCTGTTCGGGCTCTCTCTCGCTCACCGGGGTCAGAGGCATCCTGCCGGACATCTTCCCGCTGCTCTCTGCTCTCCTCAGTCCGGAACAAACATCCCCTCCGCCGGCTCCTCTGCGGCTCCGCTCCCCGGGAACCAGGCCACCTCAGCGGGGCTCAGCTGGGAGGCTCCGCCGGCCGGAGGGAGGGGGAGGCCGGGGCGGCGGCTACAGGAAGGCCCGGCGTTTGCGTTGGTGCGGGAGAGAGACCCGCATGGAGACAAAGCGGGAGAAAGAGAGAGAGAGAGAGAGAGAGGGAGGGAGCAGGAAGAAGAGCAGAAAAAGTGGAGAAAGTGTGAAAGTAAAGATCCTCCCTGCAGCTTTCAGAGGTTTATCAGGTCAAACAGCAGCAGCAGCACTGCGGAGCAACAAGAGAGAAAAAACTGAACAACGATGACGTCAGAGCTCCTCCTCCCCGTCATCCCCATCAACGTCATCCTAAAAATATCCCAGCATCCTCAGCTGCTTCCTCAGAGCCGCCACGCTTCACCCGGAAGTCTTTTATTTTGTAGCATTTTTGTATTTTAACGGTGACTTCCGGCCCAGGTGAGCTTTTACCTGCAGTGCGTCTCCAAGCGAAGCCACACCATAGCAACAGATCAATGTGTCTGTTTACTTACTGACTTTTATCTGCACTCTGCTTTCCCTCCCGTAGGATCTATGCTTTCTATAATGATTTTACATTACTAGAATAAAATCGTGTTGTTTGTCCTCCCTCCACAGACTTCTACCGTTTTAACAATTATTACTAAATTATATTATTAAACCCGGTTTTATTGATTAGATAATAGTACTTAATTTTTTACTTTGTTACTAATTGCACATTTCTCCCATTCAAGTCTATGGTGCTCTGCAGTTCACATGTATATTCGTTAGTTATAAGTAACTACATCTATTTATTTACTAGTTTTCTATTATTTAGACACCTATTTATTAGTCACTAGTTACTATTCCCAAAAAATAATAGTAACATTTTAATTTCTTACTAGTAAGAATCGAATAGTTATTAATAAGTAAAAATTTGTAACTAAATAATAGTGAATTGGAAACGATTACTAATAATTATTCAATTAGTTACTGGTAACTAATGAAAAGGTGATATCTGTGCAGAGCTCCATAGCTTTAAAAATGCACAGTTAATTACTAGTAAATGTAAGTAGGGCAGTCGGCTAAAACGGCTTTGTTAAATCACTAATAAGACCATCTAAAAAGCTATGCATGAGATCTAAATGTATTTTGTAAATGGGCATGTCTTAAATATTTATTTGTAAGAAAAAATGTTAAAAAGTATAATTGTTTTTGGATATATGAGAGTTTAGGTATCAGCGATTATTGTCTTTGGAGTGCCAGTGTAACAACATATTAAAGAGGTCATATTCTGCTTGTTTTTAGGTTCCTCATCTTATTTATTGTACCAGAGCAGGTTTACATGGTTATATTTTTGTCCTACTGCACATTGCTGCAGCTCCTCTTTTCACCCTGTGTTGGAGGCTTCGTTTTAGCTATGGAGTGATGCATCTTGTCTCTAAATGATCTTTGTTGGGAGTTGCACATGCTCAGTTCCTAGTTAAGGACTACTAGCCAATCAGAAGCAGAGAAGGGCGGGTCAGCGAGAAGCCGGTAAACAGCTCGGGTTCAGCCGTACGTGTTGCCGACCGGCTCGGCAACACGGACTGGAGCGAGAGTTTCAGAGCGGCGAGTTATTAATCTGTATCCATAAAGTTTTAACTGAGCTCTGTCTCTACATCACAGGAACAACTTTATGTCCACTGACTGCCTGGAGGGTAGCTAGTGTTTGGAAGGGAGAGGAGAGCTGTGTGCTGCAGCTCGCTGTTTCTGAGGGCGTGTCGGAGTCGCCGCTTGGCCAGCGCACCTCGACATTTTACACTTTGGTGTACCGGGACATTTTCTTGCGTACAGGGACTTCTCCCAAGGTGCCGGTCCTCTCCTCTCCATATCAGGTTCTCTGGGCGCCACGTGACGCTCACCTGTTCCCGTTCTCGCCTGCCTGCTAAACTCTGTCGGCGCAGAGAGACGAGGGAGAAGAAGCGCGGTGCCTTTTAAGCAGCCGTGAGCTAAATGTAACTCGTCAACGTCACTTGTCGTGAAGCGACCAATCACAGCCTGGATGGGGTTTAAAAGTATTGACAGATAGGTGTCATTTACACTGGGGACGCTGGGGACAGGTCAGAATCTGAATGTCTGCATCACTTTTTGAAAGCTTATGTTCTGAAAAACAGCAAGAAGAAATGTTAAATAACAAATGAAACAAGGCAAAATAGGAAAATGATGCAATGCAAATATAGAAGAAACAAATGTGCATTGTCCAAAAGCTGATTACAGAATTATTTTCCATTATATATATTTTGTCACCTGCCACTTTTATTTTGTTTCCCTTTATATAAATAAAGACATTTCCACCATAACTTGGTGCAGAATGCAGGAAAGTAAGTGGTTAATGTGCAACGTCATTAATGTTAAAATGTTTAGTTTCATCTTGTGGTTGATGATAGTTTGGGGGGGGGGGTACTGTCACCTACTTACTGACGTGACCTGCTGTGATGAAACTACAATGTTCTGAAGACAGACTACAAAAAGCGCATCTTTGACACTGCGCCCGTGTTGTTGTAACGCAGGCCATTACTTCATAACCGAGACAACAGAAAGGCAGATAAGGTACCAGTCATTAAATAATTGGACAGGGTGTCACATGAATCCCAATTGTATGTAAATACAGTGTTTCCCACAGAATGACAGCGTAAAGCTTGATTTATACTCCTGCGTAGGGTCTACATGTGTAGCTACGCCGTAGGCTACCAGGCATTTATACTTGTGCGTCGGTGTCTCCGTCATTCTGCAATTACACCCCAAACGCTAGTCAGCGCTACAGCGTCCACTGTGTTGACTTTTGCCGGCCGAGCAGGCTAACTTCCAGTTTATCGCTCCGCTAATGTGAATGCAAGTAAAATTGTATCCGTGCGGCTGGTGTAGCTTTTTCAAATGTTATCGACAGAACGGATCACAACCACTGACCTGTGGTTAGAAGATGAAGTTTTTTGAAAATGTAGTTGTAAAAGTACTTTTTAATGTATATTTCAGTTCACTGTTAGGGCTGCATTGTTTTAGTACTAAGTAGTGGATCATTTCTTTAAACTCTGTATTTGAACTCTTCTCATTTCAAAATGTTCTAAAGTCATAATTCCCATGTGTTCCAGTCAGCTGAGCTCCGTCACAATCTACTAACAAGACGGGATTATCTGGAGATTTTATTGTTACTGCAGATGGAAAAATAAGAGCCAATCCTGTGTTTTCATACTCTGAAGAGACTCCGCCCCTCACATGACTTCCTGAGACAAACCAGGAAACAGGTTGTTATTCTGCCTCACTGAGACGAGACACACTGAGAGTCAGACGGTAAGACTCCCCTTCAGACCAGAACCAGCACTTCCACTGAGAGAGGACAGCTACAGGAGGGATACTGGGAATACTGGGAATACTGGGAACACTGGGAATACGAGCACTTCAACCTGCTGCTGAATCCACAAACTGAACAAGAGTTTGACGAGAACAAAGACTCAAAGTGAAGGTAACTTTCAGGACCGTTACTGAAGGAGGGAGTGGCTGACTGTTTCCTGTCTGAGCGTCTGCTGCTGTGACTTCAGCTTCACTCAGAGACTAAATGGCTTCCAGATTAGAGGAAGATCTCTGCTGTCCTGTCTGCCAGGACATCTTTAAAGATCCTGTCATCCTGTCATGTTGCCACAGCTTCTGTAAAGGCTGTCTGCAGAGCTGGTGGACAGAGAGAGGAAGTCAGGACTGTCCAGTTTGTAAGAAAAGATGTTCTAATGACTGGTTACCACCTAACCAGGCTTTAAAGAACCTGTGTGAGAGTTTCCTACAGGAGAGAGATCAGAGAGCTTCAGAGGCTCTCTGCAGTCTGCACTCTGAGAAACTCAAACTCTTCTGTCTGGACCTTCAGCAGCCAGTTTGTGACACCTGCAGAGGTTCAGAAGAACACAGCAACCACAGATTCAGACCCGTCGATGAAGCTGCACGACAACACAAGAAGGAACTTCAGGAAACTCTGGAGGCCTTAAAGGAGAAGTTAAAGGTTTGTGAACGAGTTAAAGTGAAGTTTGATCAAACAGCAGAACACATGAAGGTCCAGGCCCGACACACAGAGAGGCAGATTAAGGAGCAGTTTAAGAAGCTTCAGCAGTTTCTAGAGGAGGAAGAGGAGGCCAGGATGGCTGCACTGAGGGAGGAAGAGGAGCAGAAGAGTCAGATGATGAAGGAGAAGATGGAGGCTCTGAGCAGAGAGATAGCAGCTCTTTCAGACACAGTCAGAGCCACAGAGGAGGAGCTGAGAGCTGAAGACGTCTCATTCCTGCTCAACTACAAGGCTGCAGTGGAAAGAGTCCAGCAGCGCCCCCTGCTGGATGATCCACAGCTGCCCTCAGGAGCTCTGATAGACCAGGCCAAACACCTGGGCAACCTGACCTTCAACATCTGGAACAAGATGAAGGACATGGTCTCCTACACTCCTCTCATCCTGGACCCAAACACTGCTGGTTCAGGACTCATCCTGTCTGAAGATCTGACCAGTGTGAGACGAGGAGGAGAGAAACAGCAGCTTCCTGACAATCCAGAGAGGGTTGATAGTTCCTGGTCTGTCCTGGGCTCTGAGGGCTTTAACTCAGGGACTCAAAGCTGGGATGTCGAGGTTGGAGACAATACAGTCTGGTTACTGGGTGTGTTAGCAGAGTCTGTCCAGAGGAAGGGGGACATAGAGTCTGGATTATGGACAATAAGGTTCTTTATAGGTAAATACTTTGCAAAGTCACCATCAGCTCAACTCACTGATCTCAGCGTGCAGAAGAAGCTCCAGAGGATCAGAGTGAATCTGGACTGGAACAGAGGAAAGCTGTCGTTCTCTGATCCTGATACTAACACAAACATACACACCTTCACACACACTTTCACTGACAGGATGTTTCCATATATTGAAACTATGGATAAACTCCCACTGAAGGTTTTACCAGCGAAGGTCTTTGTGACTGTAGAACAACAGAGATAGATGATGATGATGATGATGTGATGACTAAATGCTGTAGTTTTCATTGTGTTGTTTCTGCTGATGTGTTTCACATGAAGTTGTCATATCTGATCTAACAGAGAACCAGGGAATTAAAGACTTCCTGAGTTTTAAGGATGTAAATAATGAGAGTTTATCAAACTGCTGTAAATGTAGTGAAAGTAAAGTCGTCTTTCAATAAAACACTGCACTGCAAAAACTGACAAACAACAACTGACAAGATATTTCTTCTTACCAGGCGGCTTTTATGTTAGAGAATTTCACTTGTTTCAAGTTTTTTTGGCCTTCAGTAGCAAGTGAAATATTCTTTTTCTATTGGCAGATAATTTTGCTTATTTTAAGTAATATTTTCCCCATTTCAATGCTTTTTTTGCTTGTTTTTGTTTTTGAGAGCTCAGTTTTTGCAGTGTGTAGAGCAGATTTCCTCAGAAACCTGTGGTACAGCTGATGTCTCCAGAGAACACAGTTTGGTCCTAAATAATCCCACATGTTCATCATTTTCCTCTCTAAGAATCAGATTCAGTAACAGCTGCACATTTATTAGTTTATCAGATAACTGATATGTTGCAGCGACTGTAAAATTAAAATTTCCGTTAAAGTCCGTTTACAAAATGTGTATTTATTTATTAATTCAGAATTTTACTTAATGAATAAATAGAATTCACAAACAGCTGCATCAACAATTCTAAATGTATTAGTTGATTATTGTAAGTAGATGAAGTAAAGTGTGTAATTATCATCTTTTTATATTAACATTGCAAAAGATATAAAGGATACAAACGTACATATAGTGAGGGGGTACAATAACACAAAAAGGAAAGAGGGGGCGATGATATAAATCACAAAAAGACCTTCAAACGAGTGCAGACATTAAGATTCTTTCAAGCCCGTTTGTTGGGCTGTGATTGGTCGCTTCACGACAAGCGACATTGACGAGCTACTTTCAGCACACGGCTGCTTGAAAGGCACCGAGCTTCTCTTCTCCCTCGTCTCTCTGCGCAGACAGAGTTTAGCAGGTGAGAACGGGAACAGGTGAGCGTCATGTGGCGCCCAGAGAACCTGATCTGTAGAGGGCAGAAGTGATGGGAAAAGTCACTCTTTTGACAGACTGGAGTCATCAAATCTATATATTATCATCAGATTTACAGGGAATATATTGAAGTAATTTAGCTTGATCCACTATATGAATAAAACACGCTCTTATTAAAATTTAACAAACGTAAAAATAATCTGGATCAAGCCTCCAAGTTCTTAAAAGAACTGCAGCACAGAGAGAGGAACAAACAAATTACACACATTATACATTAAACACATTATATAAAGCAGCAGTTTGGCAGGTCTGGACGCAGAATGGGCCACATCAGGTCCGGATTCTGCAGACAGAGAGAAACACACATGAGCACATCGCTCTCAAACTCTGCAGGATGTTCACCAGTCAGGAGCTGTGGAACAACAGGACGGCTGTAAACACACCGCAGGGCTAACGCTAACGTTGCTACGTGGCTGTGTTTTAATGTTTTAATGACCGGGTCCGTTTGTTTTGGAGAGGAGACGACATCTGAGGTTATTCGGCTCCAGGTAGAACTCTGTCAGGGCTCTGAAGTGGACCCAGAACAACTCTCATCAGCTGTTGGCTGTAAACACTAGCAGGACTAAAGTTACTGGACGGCTGTGTTAAAACTACAGCACAACATCACTGCGCTGTAATACCGTTATGCTTTATTAAATATCACATAATTAAGTGACTGTTACCTGACAGCAGACTTGCCTCTCATTCTCCTGCGCTGGCAGGAAGTCAGCCTGCCGACTCAGTTCATTCAAGCAGAGCCGGCCCTAGACCTTCGAGGGCCCTAATCAAAATTTAGTTGGAGGCCCCTCTGACTGTTGGGCGTTGTCACTATATATCATGGTTTGAATTACGGGGGGATTGGGGGATCTGACCCCCATAGTTAAGGCTTGGATCCCCTACAATAATAACTTTGCCTGTTTTAAGGACTAAAGTTGACAAAAACTCTTCAAATTCAGATAAGAATTCAGAAGAACGGACCAGGTGCTCTGCACTCATGTGATCTCTGTTTTCAACAGCTCCCTATCTAGTGGTTGTGTCCCTGATTATTTTAAAACGGCTTGCGTGAACCCACCTTTAAAGAAACCTGGTTTAGATCCCTCCCTCCCACATAATTTTAGACCAATTTCAAAACTGCCTTTTATTGCAAAGATTCTAGAAAGAATTGTGTCCAAACAGCTGCTCACTGTACTGGAAAATAACAAATTATTTGAAAAGTTTCAGTCTGGTTTTAGGAAGTACCACAGCACTGAGACTGTCCTGCTTAAAGTCACCAATGACCTTTTAATGTCTGCTGATGAAGGCATGTGCTCAGTCCTGGTACTCCTGGACCTTAGCGCTGCTTTTGACACAACATCATGTTAGACAGACTGAGGCACTGGGTGGGGATCTCTGGTACTGCTCTAGAATGGTTTTCATCCTACCTGTCAAATAGGAAGTTTTGCGTGTCTGTAAACAACTATGTCTCCTCGTTCTGTCCAGTTAAATATGGTGTGCCTCAGGGGTCGTTCTTAGGACCCATTTTGTTTTCCTTGTATCTGCTTCCCCTTGGACATATTATCCATACACATGGCATTTCTTTTCATATTTATGCTGATGACACACAAATATACTTGCCCGTCAGATCCACAGACCCTGGAATGCTGAGTTCACTTAACAACTGCCTTTGTGAAGTTAAAAAATGGATGTCAAATAATTTCCTCCAGCTGAACTCAGACAAAACAGAAATCCTGGTCATCGGGTCTCAGCAGATGGCAAATCAAATACTGCCATCTGCTGGTTCCCTAGTAAATCACATTAAGCCTGTGGCAAAGAACCTTGGTGTTTGGTTTGATAGTAATTTAAATTTCGAGCAGCACACCACAAAGCTTGTTCAATCGTGTTTTTATCAACTTAGAAATATAGCTAAATTCGATCTATGTTAACTTTTAAGGACACTGAGACCATTTTACACGCCTTCATCTCATCACGCCTGGATTATTGCAACAGCCTTTTCACCTGTTTAACCAAAAAATCTATTGATCGACTCCAGACTGTCCAGAACTCAGCTGCCAGGCTTTTAACCAGAACAAAGAAATATGACCACATTACTCCTATTTTAGCTTCATTACACTGGCTCCCAGTATGTTTTAGAATTGACTTTAAAATTCTATTGATCACTTTTAAAGCTCTTCATGGCCTCTCGCCTTGTTATATTTCTGACCTTTTAGTCCCATACGCACCAGCACGTACCTTGAGATCCTCGGGCAGAGGTCTGTTGTCTGTTCCAGAGTCTCAACTGAAAACTAAAGGGGACAGAGCGTTTGCTGTCAGGGCCCCGAGGCTCTGGAACAGCCTGCCCGAGGAAATCAGGTCGGCTGAGTCAGTGAACTCTTTTAAGTCCCTTCTTAAAACATACTTTTATAGGAGAGCCTTTCCCGATCTTATTTGACTTTATTTATCCCTTTTATTTTATTGTATTTTACTAATTTTATATTTATCTTATACGTGTATTTTAGTCTTTTCAATGTTTTGATGCTTTTATCTTGTATTGTTTTTGTATTATTGTCTCCTGGGTATTATTGTCTTTACACTTGTTTTTGAAAAGTGCTCTACAAATAAAGATTATTATTATTATTATTACACTATAACAAAAAGAATTGGTTGCAGTGATTTCCAAGGTAAGAAAAGGTTCTTTTCAGTAGAATTCCTTCAGCAAACCTGCTCATGTTACGCAAGCATGTTTCACCCTCAACCAAGCAGGTAGATGATACGTTAAAGATATGAACTTTGTAAGACTAAAACAGTGAGTCGATTCATGAACACTCTGAGAGAAGCCAATGGAATCTAACAGAGAGATAAATGCAGTACTGAAGCTGTCATTCTCAACGTCCACGTGAATATTAAAATCCCCTACAATAATAACTTTGTCCGTTTTAAGGACTAAAGTTGACAAAAACTCTGCAAATTCAGATAAAAATTCAGAGTACGGGGCAGGTGCTCGGTACACTATAACAAACAGAATTGGTTGCAGTGATTTCCAACGTAAGATAAGGTTGGTTTTCAGTAGAATTTCCATTGGCAAACCTGCTCCAACTTGAAGCTTTATGTTACGTAAGCATGTTTCACGCTCAACCAAACATGTTGTGGGGATGTAAAGGATATGAACTTTGTAAGTGTTTCCCATGAAAGGAGAATTATGTTGGGGATGGGTTTTAATTTAGAAAAGATGTGGTTACTACAATGGGTGGTCCAATCAAAAGTGTTGTAATTGTTCCGAATGGCCACACTAGACTGCTCTGCATTGAAATTTTGAAACAATCGATACCTAGGCCTTTTTGTAACCAGATGGCGGCAAAAAAATTACTCTTCTTACCATCTTCTGGTCTCATTTAACACCTCTGTACATTTTTATTTGCTCTTCACATCACTCGTCCCTGATCGAGCGCTGCGTCACATCACATCAGTTAAAGCTTTTGTGGCACAGCAGCGATCAGCTGGTTTTACTGCAGCTGCTTCAGGTGAAGCTGGTTTGATCGGCTGGAAGACTCTTTTCCTCTGTTTGCTTCTTTAGAGTCTTTAGTGGAGTTTAGTGGCTTGTTTAACTCCTGACTCATTTTCTACTTCTTCCTGTCGTCTTTTTGGAGGTTTGTGACTCACCACTAAAGGAAAAAGCACTCACAGAGGTGTTTCAACTCTGTTTATTGATCGAAAGTTAACAAAATTCTCTGTTGTTTACTTTCAACAATGTATCAAAACCTTTTCCTAAATTCGTTTCCCACAACTCATTTGGTCACTAAACTATTTCACTCCTCCTCTGTCATTCAGAGAAACTCCCAAGCTGTAATCTTTCCCCGGATGATACTACCTGTGAGGATGAGTGTTCTGATAGACTATCCCAATATTTTTATGTAACAGTGAAAATAGTAGAACAATAATAGAACAACAATTTCACCGCATGGCTTTTGTCTACAATTTCTGGACCTTGGAGTTTTTTGCCTTTGTGAATGTAAACCGGACCAGATGGAAAATAAAGTGTATAATATAGTAAACTGTGTCTTTTGTAATAATGATGGATAAATGAGTGTAGGGAACTGTGTTTTGCTAAATGTACTAAATGCTGTGTAATGTGTCTGCATGTTGGAAAAATAGTCAGTTACTGAAGGGAAGAAGTGAACTGTGTCTGTTTCATCTCATGTGAAAACCAGTATGTGTCACACAACAGTATGTAATACACTCACCTCCATAGAAGAAGGGAGGTTCTGTCACCAGTGAAAGAGAAGTTGCTTCCCTGTTCCTGTGTGGGATTCTTTCCTGTCAATCACCTGCCTGTCGTTGGACTTGTTTTCCTCCCACGCTGCATGTAACAAATCAGGCTGGAAACCGGAGGTTCCATCACTCGTCACTGATCGAGCGCTGCGTCACATCACATCAGTTAAAGCTTTTGTGGCGCAGCAGCGATCAGCTGATTTGATTGGCTGAAAGACTCTTTTCCTCTGTTTGCTTCTTTAGAGTCTTTAGTGGAGTTTAGTGGCTTGTTTAACTCCTGACACATTTTCTACTTCTTCCTGTCGTCTTTTTGGAGGTTTGTGACTCACCACTAAAGGAAAAAGCACTCACAGAGGTGTTTCAACTCCAGGGCCGTGCAGAGACCTTTGGAAGGGCAGGTGCTCAAAGTATAAAAGGGGCACATGGAAGAAGGATTTAAATAGGTCTGTTCTCAAAATATCGATACATAAATATATCATTGTGTATTCCTTGCTGATGCCCGTATACAGATGCTTCTGTATTGATACATCAGCAAATGCTGTGATGCAAAAACAAACAGGGAATACCCAGCTCTAGCTTTAAAACACTGTGGGCTGACATAACTTACAGGGAACCGTTGCTGCTGCTGTCGTTGCTGCTGATACTGCTGGAGGTGATCTGTGACTACAGATATCAAAACAAACATAGGATATATTTAGCTAATTAAACAATTATGGGACCATGAAAAGATGTAAAGATTGCTGACAGTGTTTGACACTGGCTCACTGTGATTGACCTGCTTTAGTGCTGCAGCCGCTGCCAAGGCTGACTGCTAGGGGAGAAGCTCACAGAGACTGCTGCACACCAAGAGCTGCAGGGAGAGGAAATAAGATACCAGAATTAAAAAAGTGTGGGAAATAATCTGAGAAGGAAACATTAATGGGGCAAAGGATGAGGGTGGCAGGGGTAAGAGTGAGACAGATCATTCGACAGGTGTGTGTGTCTGTGTGTTGTTTGCTTGTGTGTCTACAGCATGCTATATTGTGATAATTATTTTATATATTGCATTATGAATCTGAGATATATTTGGATTTTTATTGTTTAATCATAATCTAAATAAATAAACTAGCATTAATCTTTCACATTAACATTTCATACCTTTTCCTGAAATCTAATAGGGCCATTTCTTCTTCACTCTTTACTTTGATGTCAGGAATATTATTTATTTTACATTGGTACTGACATTTTTATATGTATTTATTGTAGTTGTGGTTTTGTGAACACTACTACTGCTGTTAAAATGTAAATTACAATACTGTTCTGAATTTAATAATTTAAAAAAGGGCAGATAAGTAGGATGTAAGTCGGAGGAGTAAGTATCAGTATAAGCCTGTTTTTCGTCAAATTACATAAAAACGGACCAGACCTCTCAACAACCTCCCTCAAACAGCACGAAGTGAACAGAGCACTGAGCAAGTAAAGTTAGCTGTCGGCACAGTGGTAGTCAGCAGCTAACGTTACTTCTACAGGCGACACACAGAAATATACACAACTACTGTGCTGCCCTCTTTGTATCTTTCTTTTAAAATACATCCAGCCACCCACAACAAGCACATTGTAGCAAACACCTGTTACCGGCGGAATCGAAGGTGTCCTGCAGGCAGAGCTGCTGAATCACTAACGGTGTCTGAACGGGAGGGCTCGTCACGGATGAGGTCATCAGGTGAAAGGTCATCATGTAGGTCATTTTATTTACTGCGAAATTATTATTCATTCATTTTACTGATAGTTCGATTGAGCAGGCCTTCACAAAATGGCCTTTACAAATTTAAAAATAAATAAATTTATGTAATTTGCGTTGATAAAAGGGCGCTTTGGGCGTCAAAGGGCAAAAGGGCAGGTGCTCAATCACCCAGCGCACCCCCCTCTGCACGTGTCTGTTTGTCTACAATTTCTGGACCTTGGAGTTTTTTGCCTTTGTGAATGTAAACCGGACCAGATGGAAAATAAAGTGTATAATATAGTAAACTGTGTCTTTTGTAATAATGACAGATAAATGAGTGTAGGGAACTGTGTTTTGCTAAATGTACTAAATGCTGTGTAATGTGTCTGCATGTTGGAAAAATAGTCAGTTACTGAAGGGAAGAAGTGAACTGTGTCTGTTTCATCTCATGTGAAAACCAGTATGTGTCACACAACAGTATGTAATACACTCACCTCCATAGAAGAAGGGAGGTTCTGTCGCCAGTGAAAGAGAAGTTGCTTCCCTGTTCCTGTGTGGGATTCTTTCCTGTCAATCACCTGCCTGTCGTTGGACTTGTTTTCCTCCCACGCTGCACGTAACAAATCAGGCTCGAAACCGGAGGGTCACCGGTTCAAATCCAGCTTTGCGGCATGTGGACTGGTAGCTGGAGAGGTGCCAGGAGGTGTCCTGGGCACTGCCGAAGGAGGCCTTGAGCAAACCCCTGAACCCCCAACTGCTCGGGGCGCCGCACTGAGTGGTTACTATGGGTCCTGTTTGTGCATGTGTGTGTCTTTCGGACCTTTGTGTAAATACTAACATAATAACAAGAGAGTGAAAAGATTGAGTTTCCCCTTGGGGATTAATAAAGTATATCTTCTTCTTCTTAACATCAGTATTTGCTGTTTTTTCTGTTTCTCACACTTACAAATGTAAAATGCAAAATGTGAAGCTGCTGCATTGAGAAGTTTCTTTCGGTACAAACACGTCTCTTTCATGAATAAAATGACAATTTGCACTTGTCTGCATGAACTTCATGTGCTATAGAAATGAAAACCAACACGTTCTCAGACCGAAATGACAAAACAGGTTAACTGTCAAGTGTCCCAAAACATAAATCAATACCAAATCATATAACACCGTTTTCTGTTTAGCAACTGCTTTCTCCAGAACCTTAGAGAGAAATGGAAGGTTAGATATAGGTCTATAGTTGGCTAAAACATCCGGATCAAGTTTGGGCTTTTTCAGAAGAGGTTTAATTACAGCTACTTTAAAGTACTGTGGTACATAGCCTGTTGATAGAGATAGATTGATCATATCTAGTATAGAAGTGCTGACTAAGGGTAAAACATCTTTAAGCAACCTAGTCGGGATGGGGTCTAAGAGGCAGGTTGATGGTTTAGATGAAGAAATTATTGAAGTTAGTTGGTAAAGATTGAGGGAAGCAAAACAGTCTAAACATGTATCTGGTTCTACAGCTGTTTCTAAGGTTCCTGAGTTAAGAGATAAGTTGGTGCCAGTTGAGGGCAGGTCTTGGTGAATTTTGTCTCTAATAGCTAGAATTTTATCATTAAAGAAGCTCATGAAGTCGTAACTACTGAGAGCTATGGGAATACTTGGCTCAATAGAGCTGTGACTCTCTGTCAGCCTGGCTACAGTGCTGAAAAGAAACCTGGGGTTGTTCCTATTTTCCTCTATTAATGACGAGTAGTACGCTGCTCTGGCATTACGGAGGGCCTTCCTATAAGTTTTAAGACTATCTTGCCAAATTAAACGAGAATTTTCCACTTTGGTGGAACGCCAGTTCCTCTCAAGTTTCCGTGATATTTGCTTTAATTTGCGAGTTTCAGTATTATACCATGGAGCTAACCGTCTTTGTTTTAGTATTTTCTTTTTTAGAGGGGCTACAGAGTCGAGTGTCATTCGCAGCGAGCCTGCAGCACTATCAACAAGATGATCGATTTGGGAGGGACTGAAATTAGCATAGGAGTCCTCCGTTACTTTGTGACGAAGAAATGTATGTTCCTGATAATCGGCCACTATCAACAAGATATGACAGTTCCCCAAAACAGATCCAAGTTTTCCTTTGTTCCACAGGCCACTCAATTTCTAGATGAAATTTAATAATGAATGCTAATAAGGTACGGTCACAAGTGTATGTCCATCCGCACATGTTGAAAACATTTTAGCATTTATACAGGATTAAAATTTTTAATTGACTGGGATGGTCTCACGTTTAAAGGCGTTCTTCCTGTTGACCTTAAATCCTTATCTAGATCATCTTCTTCTGGTTGTGCCGTAACTGCTGTAAAATTGCACAATTGGTTTCATCAGCAGAGCTGCAGGTGACTGGATACTCCCACAAACCTGTATGTATAAAAGGAGAGGAGCCACTCACTCGTCACTGCTTTCATCAAAAGACCAATTCATCTTTGGAACTTCTTGGCTTCGTCAAAAGGTAAGAGATGCGTAATCAAATGATTTAAATAGAAAAAATAATGGGGTGGCGATGGTGAAGTCGCCTTTGGTGTGGGAGACCAATGTGTCCCTGAGCAAGACACTAGTAAGTAGCTGGCTTTGGATAAAAAACATCAGCTAAATGACTAATTATTTAATTAGGATTTGACTTTTAACCAAGGAAGCCTGTAGAGGACTATACTAAAATGATCATGTAAACATGAAAATAACAATATAATTCAACAACAGCATTATGATGTTCTACATATGTATACGTTGGTTGAGTAAAAATCAAAATCAAAATGCACATGTGGTCGTTAAGTCATTGTTTTTGTCAAGGGATTCTTGGTGACTTTCAACAGAGCCACTGTTTCTGGTTTAAAAAGGATCTTTTTGTAAAAGGTCTATCCCTGAAGAGATCCTTAGAAGAACCATCTGAGCCTGTCAGTGGCAAAAACAAGCATTTTCAAAAGAGGTGTAAGTGGGCGCCTCATATTTTACTACAGCCTACAATATACAGAGGCACAGCAGGCTTTATAGCCTAATATTAGGCTACAACTTGTATTCTACTCTTCCTGGGGCTCAGTGTTGTCAGTTATAGAACGTATGGTGACTAGTACTGTGTGAGTTATATCATCGCTGTTTAAAGTATCCTTTAAACTTGTGTAGTGTTGTACAGGGCTGTAATGTAGTGATCAATACTGCCTCGAGAAACAACCCATGTTTCTTAGATCTCTCAGGTAACCAGCTGCTTTACATCAGCCCCAAACTAAATGCTACCTGGATGCTGACATACTTCAACAACATGTGACTGGCTCCAAGAAAGTTTGAACCCAGTAGTTCTTTTTTAGTAGGTGGCTATAATGTAGTGCTCACTTCTACGGTCATAACAAAAACATATCATGTCGGGACCTACAAAAAAGTCTGTGGGAACAATGCCCTAAACCCAACAGGAAGTCGGCCAATTTGAATTTAACATTCACTTGTGACGATTCACAGGTTTCATATTTTAACGAACTTCAAATTTCTGCTGTGCCTTCTAAAGGCATTGACAATGAAAAGTTGTGCTATCTGTGAGTTTTCGGCGATGGGCGTGTCCGAGGTATAGCATTGAAAATCGATGATTCGCCATGAAACAAGAAGTTGTCATAACTTCAGTGTGCATGCTCAGATCTGCACCAAATTTCACATTCTTGATAAGGGTTCCTGTTGATCAAACGCCGTCGCTACTGCAGAGCTCTGCTCAGTGCTGCTCTCTACTGTTTTTATTAATTGCGTGTTTGCACCAAACATGACGCGGCACGCCTTTCGGTCCGCAGCAACACACCTGTTACGTTTGAAGTCGATTGGATGAACGGTTCCTGACATAATCCAAATACAAACACACACACAGATTTCCCTCTTTATTAGAGAGATCCACTCATAGTCATAGCGCCACCTGCTAGCAACAGGAAGTAAAGTCAAATCAATTGATTTACATGGTATTTTCACAGTGTGGGCCGCACTTCATGTTCTGGTACATATATATAACATATAATTAGCAGGTGTGTCCAGCGCCACCTAGGGGACACAGGAAGTCATAATTCAGAGCTGTCTGGTTTTGTCTGCGTTTCAGAGCGAAAATGATGGACTATGAAGTGACTGTATACACTGGGGATTTCCTCAGTGCCCATACTTTCAACGATGTCTACATCAATCTGGTGGGCACAGATGGAAGGACCAAACGCAGTTTGCTCAATGGATTTACATCCTTCATCGGAATAGTAAGTCCGAAATATCCCTCTGTATGTTTAAATGTTGGTTATTAAATACATGTTCTCTTCATTGTATAAATGTTTTTAAAACATTTCCCTTATTCCTCCAGAAGCCTCATTGTATCGTGTCCTGCCCAACATCCCTTGGAAAGCTAATCCTGATAGAGCTACAAAAAGAGTGTCAATCATTTTTCCTTAATAAAGCCTGGTTCCCTGCCAAGGTGGAAGTGAAATCCCCTGAAGAAAAGACCTACATCTTTCCCATCTACGAGTGGATCACTGACAGTGAGGTGCACCGCTTCAGAGAGGGAACAGGTTTGTGCTGTTCACTGACCACAGAAGACATAAAAGAAAAATTACTCCTGGAGTAAATTCATGCAAGCAGATATCAACAATTTCAAACCTTACTGTGGTTCTTTCTTTTAGCTCTGACAGACAGGGAAGACACCAGTTCTCCTGGCAGCTCCAGTCGGGAGCAGGAGCTGAAGCAGCGAGATCAAGAATATTGGTGAGAACCACACATTTTAGCTTAATGCACCCCAAAGCAAACATGTAACCACATTTGTTACGATAACATATGTTGGAATGAGTGCATGTCAACTGTATTATGCTTGCACAGTCTTCATCAAAGCTGCAGATACTGGTATGTAGACTGACCAAAGTTCCTTCAACACTCTGCTCTTCCCTGTTTTTGCTAGCTGGTATGTGTATGCAGAGGGACTACCTCACTGCATAAAGGAAAAAAACCCTTTTCTTCTGCCCTGGGAGGTCCAGTTCTCCTTCACCAAGGATAAAGATTTCATCTACAATGCAATCACAGGGTGAAGTCATTTATCTTTATAACTGTGTACCAGCTTACCTACCTGCCTATCAAAACTATTAAAGACATAACGATAAAGTTTGTACTTGCTTTATTTTCTAGGCTGTTTGGGCTGAAACTGGAGAAATGGGTTCATTGGATTCAGAACTGGACTAGTTTTGACGACATCCGTCACATCGACTTTAAACAGACCAACATATCAAGTACTGTACTATCATGGCAGTTTAATAGTATACATTCAACTGCGGGCATTCAGATATTCAACTGCATTTCATTACCTAAATTAATTGTCATTCTTGTAGTGGTTTACCGTTGAAACCATGAGTGAAGAGACTGTTTCATTCGATAAGAGCTACTGAATTTTACTGGCACAGCAGAGCTGCATGCAGCGTTGTTGTTGGCCCACGTCCACATCAACTTGTCTAAACTGGACGGCCCACGTAGGGGACCCCCTACCAGTCGGCTGGTACACGGCTTCCTACCAGACAAAGTTATCTAGCTCCTCTTTCAAATGCGAGACGTCAGTGTGAAATCTGAAGTTGTAGACAGTCTTGTAGTATTCAACAGCAGGTCACTGTATCGTAGACGGCATGATTTAGAGCCAGATGGTGGTTGAGAAATGGTTTCTCGTAGCTTTGGATATTATTAAAGAGGGCTGGTACAGGGATAAACTAAATGTGAATATGCTGCATTTGATGTAGTTATTCTGGCAGGTTAAGTGTAAGGTAAAATATACACGTTTACAGATGACTGAAAAAGTTGCTTCTTCTAGCAGCAAATATTAAGGCACATAGCAGCAACATATCGGCTGTTCTAAGTGTATTTTATACAGGAAAAGGGGTCTACCATCCAAATCACTTTCATCATCAAAATATTGGATTATAAATTTCACTTCAATATCAGCTTCGGCTTTAGCTCCCCAAAAAACGATATCAGTCTTGCTCTAGAAAACATAGAATTGTCTGTGTGGTGTTAGTTTAAGCAGACTGTATTTGTCTGTTGTTGTGACATAGATGAAGATCTAGAACTCTGGAACTTTTTCCAGCGACTCTATCTAAACAAGTTTCCTGATTTTCCTTTTGAGAAAGTTAAAATATAATTGCATATAATCAAGACAAACAACTGACTTTGAAAGAACTAGAAACAGAGTCCAGTTATGTCCGTGACTCTGAATTCTGTGAAACACATTGTTTCCCATTTTTCTGTTGTCCACATGCAGCAAACAGGTCAGCTGACAGTAGGAGAGCATTGTTTTCTTGTCCAGTGTTTGGAACTCAGTGAAGTTATTCTCGTTCTTATTTTTCCAGAATATGTCCAAGAATACTGGAAGGATGATGCTTTTTTTGGCTACCAGTTTCTGAATGGCATCAACCCCATGATGATCCAACGTTGTACAACTCTGCCCGATAACTTTCCTGTCACTGATGACATGGTCTTCCTCAGTGGTCAGGGTAAACTGGATGATGAAATGAAGGTACTTGCTGGTAATTAAATGTGAAATTGTATATGAAATATCCATATTGTATTACGATGACTTTGAGGGTCAAAACAAAAGGATATTTCACAAAACACAATGATATTTCAGATTATGGGAAAGGTGGGCCAACACCAGTTCATTGTCATTTCCTGTTTCTATTGTGAATGATTCTCAGCAGTGACCATGCACAAATTTTAAAGGCAATTGAAATAATATGGGATCATTTAAATTATAGTAACAGTCGCATCCTGAACACATCTAGATGCAAATATTAACTCACTGTTATAGCGCAACCTACTGGAAAAGGAAGTGAGCCTATAATGAGCAGCCCAGACGCTACATTCCACTCGGCCGCCACCGATACAGCTTTAACATGCTGCGTTTATCAAACAGGTATTATATGGTGCTATCATGGTGGGTAGATATACCCACATTTGGCGCTTGGTGGGTGTTAAACAAGGAAAGTTGTGAAACAGGAAGTTGTTATAACTTCAGTGTACATGGTGTAATCTGTACCAAACTTTACATGATTGATAAGAGTCATGCCCTAAACACATCTACAAGTCCATGTTCACTCATATTCAAGGCGCCACCTACAGGCCACAGGAAGTCACTGTTGTTACACTCTGATGTACTTCTGCTAGCAGGTTGGCCATATCCACTTTCAAACTGTTTCAGAAAAGGAAGTAACGCTTAACAGGAAGTGACGTTTAACGTGTGACAGTTGAGAGCTGCGTCATCTGAGTTGTGGCTTCTGCAGTGCGGCCTCGGCACTTCATATATAGCCTACAGCACCAAGCAACACACTGCAGAGAAGAAGCAGGACTTGTCAAGGAGTAGATTTTTCAATAAAGTCAAAAGTTTAGCAGATGCCCAGGGCTGCCTGACAGCGAAACAACCAATTTACAGCAATTTAGAGGGTCTCTTAGGCTGATTAGCACCATCCCACCTTAACACATTCATCTCTCTACTGAAGGCAGAAATCTCTGTCTGTTTGTGTTTCAGTTATGTCAAGAACCTTCACACAGGTATGTTGCTGCGGACATTGACTAGAATGGCCTTGATTATATCCGGCAGCCGTGTCCAGTGAAAGGTGTTGTGTTTTGTGAAATGTTGATGTTTTTTGAGCCTCAGGGCCACCGTACAGTATGAATGTGCAACAATTGCACCATCCAACAATTACTCACCCTCACTAAAATTTCAAACAGAGAGGCAACATCTTCCTGTGTGACTACAAGTGTTTGGATGGATTGAAAGGAAACATCATCCATGGGAAGCAGCAGTACGTGGAGGCTCCGCTGGTCCTTTTGCACAAGAGACCTAATAATGAGCTGATGCCAATTGCTATTCAGGTGAGATTAGCACTCAATCCTAGCTGATAGTAAACCTGTAAATTAGAATATTAAGATGATTATCGTTTAAACCATTAGATATATATTTCCCAGAATTCTCTCTGCTAGGATAACAATTTATTTCCTCCTGCCTGATCCTGAGCCATATACCAGTTTGACTGAGAGTCAAAGTCAGGTCAATTTCATTAGATGACACAAATGCACTGATGAAAATATGAATTTCCCCCTAAGGAATCACCATAGGAAACACCAGACACAACTGATTATGTCTGGTGTTTCTTTCATATCTGCCTTTTTTCTGTTTTAGTTAGCTCTCACACTTTTGTTGTCTTTGCTCTTTATGATTTATTAGTGTGAGAGCTGGAACTATCTTCTCTATCTGCTCCTGCAGCGTTTGTCCTAGAAACTTTGTTTCAACTTCAAATTGTACATTCTGTTCAGGAGATGGGTGCTATTACTTTTATTACTGATATCTATAATGGCTGATATAATATTAATATTTTTATGCATTTTAAAATGAATGGGTTCTTGGAAGCAGAAACTCAACTCTCTTCAAACCTTCTCAACTTCAAAAGCTTACTGCTCTGGCATATGTGCAGCTACGGGTTAGGGTTGGCGACTCCATTTGAGCTTTAAACTGTAGAAAAGATGTTGTTAGAAGGTGTTTGCTAAAATGTTTAGTTTAGGAGCTGTGTCCTTCCAAAGTGAAGGGTTTTACAGCTTTTAGGAGACTTTATCAGTACGTCACATGACCAGCTAGAGTGTGGAAAAAAGGCTTTGGTAGACCAGACATTTTTTGCTGCCATTCACGTATATTTATCTCCATAAGCACAAAAATGCATCAAAATGTAGCCACATGCCTTTTCTCTCTCTCAAAATGCTCAGTCTTCAGACTGTTTCTCCCCAATTCTTTAACTTGCAATATCGTCCTTCGTGTTTGGAATGTGGACACCTGATATATATTTTTATGCTCAGTTAAACTAAAAATACCAAAATGGCAAACGCACTTTTCTAGCAACAAAACATCTGTTTGTGAGCATGTAAGAAGTCTGGTTCAGTAGCTCAGTTGGTGGAGTGTCAGGCTTTAATACAGTCTTATGTTGCCAGACATGGGTTCGATTCCCACCTCGGCTGCCGGTGTTAATTGCACACAGCTGTTCGGTGTTTGAACTTAATGCTGGCAACAAAATGTTCATTTCCCGCTGACTTGCTTTTCAATTTGTATATGGATATGTGACAGTGCTCTAGACCTTACTACCTAAATAGTGGTGTGCATGGCATTTGTGGTCATCGAGTGCCGTCTGTTGGTGCGAAGTGGTCATTTCATGTCAATTGAACACATCTGATAAACAAGTTAAAAGTCAGGTGGTTAAGGCTGGCCTTCAGATACGAAGGTTGAGGGATCAAATCCCATTATGAGCGTATTAACCAAATGGAGTGAAAGTCTTTGGTATATGATAGTTGTTTTTTTTACCTGTAGGTGACGCTACACGACTTGAAAAATTGCTGATGGAGCAGCTGTGTGCAGCGGTAGCAGCCACAGCTAACAGCTCTCACAAGCATTTTTTTTGGAAATGCCCATTCTAGTTGTCCCTAATGTGTTGCACCTGGTGTTCCTCCCTCCCTGCTCGTTTGTGTCAGCTTAAAAAGTTCTCAGTTCTGTTCAGCCTCTGCTGAATCATTGTCTTGTTAATGTGTATATTCCATGTCCCGCTCATCTGCCTGTGTCTTCTGGGATGTTTATTCCACATCTATATCACCTTCTGGATGTTGTTTGCTTCATGGTTTTGGACTTTACATTTTCTGTTTTCTGTTTTGATGACCTGGTTTAAAGTTATATTTTACGTTTGGATTCTGGAGTTGTGCGCTTGGAGTTTTTCTTAAATAAATCAAGAAAAACCAGTTCTGCTGAGTCATTTCTCTGCTTCTGGGCCCAAAAGCCTGTTTTTTCCCTGAGCCCACAATAAATCCTGACAGACACTGTAGGAACCAGGCAAACATTCTTAAACATTATTAACCAGGACAAGTAATGGATTGTATGAACCACTTCCCCTCCAATCTCCTGCAGCTGAAGCAGACTGCAGGAGAGGACAATCCCATCTTTACTCCTGCTGATTCTGAGTACGACTGGTTGACGGCCAAGATTTTTGTGAGAAGTGCAGATTTCAACGAACATGAGCTCAGCTCTCACCTGCTGCGCACTCATCTGCTGGCCGAGGTTTTTGCCGTGTCACTGCTGCGCAACGTGCCCTCGGTGCATCCACTGTACAAGGTAACCATGAGGGAGAATACTGAATTTACTAATAAAGTTTATTCAACTTGCTGACTTTTTTATCTTCCAAAGTTGATGAACTATAATGTTTAAGTTTGTATACATTTGAAAGTATTTCACACTGCTAATATAAGAATCTAGATATTTGACTTTAACAAGTAATAGTGTGACTAACAGAGTTTTCTCTTTCCTTCAGCTACTCATTCCTCACATTCGCTACACTCTGCAGATAAACATCTTGGCTCGTGGTCATCTAATATCTGAGCATGGAATTTTCAACGAGGTACGAATAGACCAACAGTCTCAGTAGACCATTAACTAAACCATGTTTATTTTTTTCAATATCATGTACAGTATTTTTTATGCTATTCCTCACACATGAGAATGTTCCCTAGATTGGAGCTTTAACTGCAGAGGATTTGACCACAATCCTGAAGAGAGCGATGTCCTCGGTGACCTACAGCTCACTCTGTATACCAGACGACATCAAGAAGCGTGGGCTGGAGACTGTGCCCAACTTCTACTACAGGGAGGATGGACTCCAGCTTTGGGAAATCATCCACAGGTATTATAGGCAGTATCCATTTTCCACATTATGTTCATAATTTATATTTATATCTATACTATAAAAGTGTCTGCTAAATTAGTAAATGTAAATATTTATATTGGTGCAAAATCATGGATGTTTTATTGACATGAAGTTGCAATGCTATACAATATAAACACTTGTTAGAGTTAGTTAGAATACATTTGGAGGCCATGAAGTAAAACTTAAATGAATAGCCCATGATTTTATTTTCTTCAAATCACTGAACTCGCCCTGCCAACATTTGGGACAGGCCTTCAATTCCTTTCCTACAAAACTTTTGCTCAGCAAAGATGAAATAGGCTGCTATCAATAGTCAATATCAAATAGTTTATTTCTACCAAGCGGCAACCTCGCAGCAGCACACCTGAATGAATATAGGGGAGACACTGATCTTTTTTAGACAGGATTATCCTGATTTTTGCAATATTACGTAGGTGAAAAAAGGCGGTCCTTGAAATTTGCTTAATGTGAGACTTAAACGACATGTCCTGATCAAAGATAACTCCAAGATTCCTCACAGTGGTGCTGGAGGCCAGGGCGATGCCATCAAGGGAAACTATATCTTTAGATAATGCGTCACGGAGGTGCTTAGGCCCCAGAACAATAACTTCAGGTCATCCAGGTTTTAACATCCTGAAGGCACATTTGAAGTTTAGCTAACAGATGAGTTTCATCTGGTTTGATCGATAGATATAACTGAGTATCATCTGCATAACAATGAAAGCTTATGGAATATTTCCTGATAATATTGCCTTAGGTCCCGTGTCCACCAAAGTGTTTCTCAGCAGCTGAAAATGCCAACTGCTCTTCTGAAAACGCCCAGCAGGGAGCGCTAACGGGCGTTTTTGAGGCGCAGTGTTTTTTCTGACTGCTTTGGTTGCTATGAAAACTAAAGTCCGTGGTTGCAAGTAGTTCTACCTAACTTTACTGGATGTAAAAATGTCAACACTGGGTAGCCTACTTGCTCTGTATGAAGAGCAGGCTGATGCAGGTAGAGAGAGGATGGACTGGCTGTATGTGGGTTCATGAGATTTTGTGGGCGAGGAAACATCTCGGTAATATGTTGGAGTAGGTTACCACCGTTTGGTCCAAGAGGACGGAGCCCGGTTCCAGGATAGTAACTGTTGCTACAGTGTGGTATTTGTCCAGCCCCTCCTCTACTGTGATTGGACAGCTGGGTAAAAAGTGACAGTGATGAGCGCAGCGTTTTTCCCAAAGTTGCGGGCGGCTGTGGCTCAGGAGGTAGAGCGGGTTGGCCGTTAATTGGAAGGTCGGCGACAATCCCTGGCTCCCCCTAGTTGCGTGTCGAAGTGTCCTTGGGCAAGATACTGAACCCCGAATTGCCCCTGGCGGCTATTCCGCCAGTGTATGAGTGAGTGTGAAAGTTAGTTTCCGTTTGAGCACTTAGGCTCAGTGTGCGAATGTGTGTGTCTGGTGAATGCAGATGTAGTGTAAAAGCGCTTTGAGTGGTCGAAAAGACTAGAAAGGCGCTATACAAGTACGGAGCATTTACATTTACAAAGTTGAACATTTTTCAACTCTCGGGGACTGGGAAAAACGCTCAGCGCCTCGTCATGCTCCTGAGAAATGCTAGAGAGAAATGGAAGGTTAGATATAGGTCTATAGTTGGCTAAAACATCTGGATCAAAGTTGGGCTTTTTCAGAAGAGGTTTAATTACAGCTACTTTAAAGTACTGTGGTACATAGCCTGTTGATAAAGATAGATTGATCATATCTAGTATAGAGGTGCTGACTAAGGGTAAAACATCTTTAAGCAGCCTAGTCGAGGATGGGGTCTAAGAGGCAGGTTGATGGTTTAGATGAAGAAATTATTGAAGTTAGTTGGTAAAGATTGAGGGAAGCAAAACAGTCTAAACATATATCTGGTTCTACAGCTGTTTCTAAGGTTCCTGAGTTTAGAGATAAGTTGGTGCCAGTTGAGGGCAGGTCTTGGTGAATTTTGTCTCTGATAGCTAGAATTTTATCATTAAAGAAGCTCATGAAGTCGTAACTACTGAGAGCTATGGGAATACTTGGCTCAATAGAGCTGTGACTCTCTGTCAGCCTGGCTACAGTGCTGAAAAGAAACCTGGGGTTGTGCGAGTTTCAGTATTATACCAGTCTTATAACAGTCTTTGTTTTAGTGTTTTCTTTTTTAGAGGGGCTACAGAGTCGAGTGTCATTCGCAGCGAGCCTGCAGCACTATCAACAAGATGATCGATTTGGGAGGGACTGAAATTAGCATAGGAGTCCTCTGTTACTTTGTGACTTGATAATGAATTTAGAGCTGATGGAATCGCATCCTTAAATTTAGCTACAGCACTATCAGACAGACATCTTGTATAGACATTTTTGCCCAATGGCGAGTAGTTCAGCAATACAAACTCAAAAGTTATCAAACAGTGGTCAGATAAAGAGGGATTCTGTGGGAACACCACTAAATGTTCAATTTCAATACCATACACCAAAACAAGGTCGAGGGTGTGGTTAAAACAGTGAGTCGGTTCATGAACACTCAGAGAAGCCAATGGAATCTAACCGAGAGATAAACGCAGTACTGAAGCTGTCATTCTCAATGTCCACATGAATATTAAAATCCCCTACAATAATAACTTTGTCCGTTTTAAGGACTAAAGTTGACAAAAACTCTGCAAATTCAGAATACGGGCCAGGTGCTCGGTACACTATAACAAAAAGAATTTGTGCGATCTAAGCAGTTTAGAACTTGCTCAAGCAGAGGTTTGATACTCCGCCTCCTTTTCCCACCATAGCTGTGTGGGTTTAGCTGTGAACCAGGGTTTGTCATTGTTATCACTCACCCTGGTGCGTGATGTCCTCACAGAAGCTCATGTAAGACGTTACTGCCACTGTAAAGTCACGCAGACTGTTGGTAGAAGTCCTAAAAACATCCCAGGGGTTTACACACCGTATCACAACTTTAATCGTGAGAAGCTGCCATTTACCGGTCTTTGCATGCATGCACCTTGCGATCCTCGCCAGTCTCTTCCAAGTACTGCTTAAAAACGACATCATTCTTTGTGTGGTTCATCAATGGTAATGAATGATTTGAGCATTCTGTGAGGTGCACGCACAACTCTGCACAACACCGGATCTGCTGGTGCTCTGTCTCTCTTCCTCTTCTACCACGAATCTCTGACTATTTAAGATAACCCCTACTCCAAACACATCATCTGATCGACGAGCATGAGCTGTGTGTCCTGCACATTACTTCACCTGCGGTGGATTGTAGACACTGACCATAATGAATAAAGCAAACCAGTAAACAGTAATTATGGCCAAAACATGGAGACCGCCTTGTATCTTTATAAACTGTATCATAATTAGTTTTTTTCAGTTTCCTTTAATCAAATCAATACAGAAGTAGGGTTAGGGTCCAGGAGTACTACATTTAGATTTTGTACTAGGAGAGGATAAAATTCAGCTTTTTAATTATTGCGTCTCCATTTAATCTGGAGCGGTAACATAAATAGCTTCTGACATATCCAAGGAGAGCAGAAATATTAAAGTTGTTCAGCATGATCTACTGTGTCAAATATTGCCCCAAAGTCTTAAAAAGAACAGAAGTGATCTTTCTAAGTGATTACCATTAAATCGTCTTTGAAAATAGGCTGCTGCAGTGTGTATAAAAATGTTTCATTCAACTGTATTTCATCTAATTGTTCCACATTTCTGAAAGGTTTGTGCATGGAGTGCTGAGCTACTACTACAAGATTGACGATAACGTAGAGAAAGACTCTGAGCTGCAGAAGTGGATTCAGGACATTTTTAAACATGGATTTCTTTCAAAAGCAGAGACAGGTGGGCTTCAAAGAAAAGCAAAATGTCAATGAGGATAAATAGTGCTGTATTTGCGCCTTTCTATCATATAATCAAGTTTATTTCTCATAGATGTCTTCAGGTAATGCAGTTCATTCTCTTAAATTTGTAGGGATTCCACAGAGATTTACCACCGTGGCTGAGTTGGTCAAGTTTGTCACCATGGTGATCTTCACTGGCTCAGCACAGCACGCTGCCGTGAATTCTGGACAGGTGAATCCTTCTAATGCTATTTAAATTACATTTTCAGTTTTCTCTGAACTGGAGAGACATGAATGATACCTGACTCTGTGTATGGTGTAAGTGAGCCTTTCATATAAACAAGGATCGACAGCAGGTCTGTGAGGCTGTATTTTAGCACAGGCTAGCCAAATGTAATAATGATGATGCCAACATGCTGACTTTTAGCAGGTATCACAGTTTTAGTTTACCATGTTAGCATGCAAGAATGTGCACAATACAGTACAGCTAAGACTGATGTCTCCAGTTTTAAACCAAAGTATTGGACAAATAAACTTTTTGATGATGGCAGCAGATGAAAGGTCAGGGGATCACCAAAGTTATTACAGTTCATCCTGAGGGGAACATGAATGTCTCAACACTTTTTGGTTGAGACATTCAAGTTTCGAGACAAATCCACAAATGTGAACCACATGGCGGCGCTACACTAAAGGTCAGGGGGATAAGTCATTAGGATTCATTGTCTAGGGCAGAGGTCACTAATAGGCGGGCCGCGGACTCAGCCGCTGTCCTCTCTGGACCGCCGACCTACAGCAGATTTATTATTGAGACTTACTACCTCGTGACGCAGCGTTTCTATTTTAACCCGTGCAGCTAGCATTTACTGTACTCGTTTAGCGGCTGAAGAAACTCACAGACCAATCGCATGTGCTCCAATCGTCTCATGTGACGCTGCTCAGCCAATCAAATCTGTGCATTCCGATGCTTGCGAGTCGAGTCCGCGAGATTCACCAGAGACGTTTTGGAAACACACACGAATTGAGGAGACGAAAGGAAAAATAGATTTCACATAGCTTTTAATCAAGAATGTACAGATGATTACATGTATATTCTTCCCATGGGCAGTTTAAAACCCAAAATATCATACATCTAATCCTAGCTGGCAGGACAAGCCAGAGCTCACGTTTCTCACTGAACAAGAGAAAGTAGGAAAGTGAAGAGATGAGAAGAGGAGGCTGATCACTTGTTAATATATGTTGAGTGTTTATTTTAAAATTGGTTAAGACTGCACTTCATCACTTCAAGCTACATTCAAGCTTCATTTTTTCTAATGATTAGGCACTTTATTTTAGTTTACTTAAATTTAGAATTTATTATTATGGTAGTTATTATTTATTGTCCCTCCAGTTTGATGTGAAAACTGACAGTAAATATTCTTGAAATATTATTTAATTTGACAGTCCGTTGTTGACTAAAAACATGTTGATACAACTATACGTTATGGCACTGAATGATACCGCAAGTTAGTCGTTTTGATGTTCAGGACCTTTGCATGGGGAAATGTTCTCTAACTGGACCTCTTTGAATTCTAATTGAATACCCCTGGTCTAGGGACCATGACTGTCTTTTGTTCCAATCTTGGCAATACATCTAGTGGTTGTTGAACTATTTCAGTGTGGACCGACTGAACAACAGATGGACATGGCGTGATTTCAAAAAGTATTAATCTGTCATTCATTCACTGCAGTATGACTATGATAGCTGGATGCCCAACACTCCCACCTCTCTGCAATGTCCTCCACCAACCAAAAAGGGGACGACAAGCGAGGACACAATGCTGCAGACATTCCCTGATGTCAACGCAACTATTAAGGGAATAGCCACCGTGTGGCTCCTCAGCAAGCAGTCTACTGACTTTGTAAGTGCCCAAGACATCATGAAAAATGAAATTTCATAAACAGTTTTTGTTTCTTGTTCAAGTTGTGTAAAGTAGGGGAATATGTTATTAGAGCCAAAACACCCTTTGATCCTGCTCACTTCCTGCAACTGTACACTTTATTGCCAATAGTCTACGTTTAATAAAAAAATTAAATGTATCATTGATCTCATCAGGTTCCTCTTGGCCACTACCCGGAGAACCGGTTCATTGAGGAGACTCCCTGCCTGCAGATAAAGGATTTCCAAGGAGAGCTTGACAAGTTAAGGGTAAACATCCAAAATAGGAACAAGAGTCTGAAAGTGCCATACACATACCTGGATCCATCAAGCGTAGAAAATAGTGTGGCCCTTTGAGTATCAGAAGGAGGGACCTTCTCAGCTGGGAGGAACTGCATGCTCTGATACTAACTGATAATACAGTACTATTAAACTACTGCATGTGATCATTGTACACTGATCTGATTTTTAAACAGCCTACTTGGTGAAAATATACTGCTCTAAATCACAAACCACATTTTAATCTTATTCTTGTCAATGAATACACAGGGCATTTAATCAAATCAAATTACTGTGGGAAAAATATTATTTTGCATTGTGATTGTAACACTTTAGAAGTAAACTTACTGTCATAATGAAGTATAAATGAGTGTAGAGACCTATGTTTTAAATTTACTGTAGGCTGTGTAATGTGTAATCTCTGAGTAAACTGTGCGTCTGTTTCATCTCGTGACAGAACATAGCATGATTCATTCAGTAGAAGAAGGGCGGTTCTGTCACCAGTGAAAGAGATGTTGTTTCCTGTTCCTGTGAGGGATTTTTTTCTGTCAATCACCTGCCTGTCGTTAGACTTGTTTTCCTCTCATGCTGCATGTAATAAAGAACTGATACTTAACATCAATGTTGGGTGTTTTTCTTGTTTCTCTCACACTTACAAATGTAAAATCCAAAATGTAAAGCTAAATAAATAAATAAAATAAGGGACAGAATCAGGTAAAAGCCAGAGAAAAAATAAAGGTCTTTAAATTAGATTTGAAGTTCTCAAAGGTGGGGCAGGACTTGATGTTAGATGGAAGACTATTCCAAAGCCTGGGGGCAGCAACAGAAAAGGCTCAGTCACCTTTGGTTGTAAGACGTGAGAAGGGGACTAAGAGGAGTTGTTGTGAAGATAACTTGAGCGATCTAGGTGCAGAATATTGAGTTAGCATATCAGTAATGTATTGTGGGGCTAAGCCATTAAGGGCTTTAAAAAGAAATAATAAAATTTTAAAATTAATTCTGTATTTTACCGGTAACCAGTGCAAGTGAGACAAGACGTTAGTTATGTGTTGCCTTTTCTTTGTTCCAGTTAAAAATCTAGCAGCTGCATTTTGAATCATTTGTAGTCGGGAAAGTGTTGAATGGGTCAGACGCGAGGTGATAAGCGCATGTATAACTGTTTCCAGGTCTCTGGGATAAAAATGACTTCAATTTGGCTAAGTTGATAAAAACTGCCCTTCACGACTCAACTGATTTGCTTGTTAAAATTCAAAGAAGTATCCATAAAAACACCTAAATTCTTCACTACATTGTGTGAGTTTGTATTCAAGGGGACCAAGTGAATTACTTAAGCTAATGACAGAGCTTTCAGGGCCAAATAGAATTACCTCAGTTTTATTTTCATTTAATTGAAGGAAGTTCCTCGCCATCCAATCTTTGATATCAGTCAGAAAGTTTAAGAGGTTTTTCAGAGAGTGAATGCTGTCAGGTGTAACTGGTATGTAGAACTGTGTATCATCCGTGTAACAATGATACAAAATATTGTACTTCTCAAAAATAATACCAAGAGGAAGCATGTATAGTGAAAATAAGAGAGGGCCTAAAATCGCATTTAATGGCAGCAGGAGATGATGACAACAATTTCCTATTCTAACAGTAAACATTCTTTCTGTCCTGTCAGGTAGGATGTAAACCATTGTAACATCGTGCCCTGTAGACCGACTTTTTCCTCCAGGAGTTTTAATAGAGTCTCATGGTCAGTTGTGTCGAAGGCTGCACTAAGATCAAGCAGGACTAAAATAGCACTAGAGCCGGAGTCGACAGAGAGAAGGATGTCATTTTGCACCTTTGGCAGGGCAGATTCAGAACTATGAAGTGCTCTAAAACCAGATTGGAATTTGTCACAGATGTTAAAGGTGTTCAGGTAGGAGGAGACCTGGAGAAAGACAACTTTTTCTAAAATCTTGGAAATAAATGGTAGCTTGGAGATGGGCCTATAGTTGTTGTGATCACTGGAGTCAAGGCTGGGTTTCTTTAAAAGGGGTTGCACAATTGCATGTTTAAAACTAGAGGGGACAATGCCATTGGTTAAGGAACTGTTAATTATCGCCAGAATAAGAGGGCAAATAGTTTTGAAGACTTCCTTAAATAGGCGTGATGGAATAATGTCTACGGGACAGTAGATTGAATTCATATGCATGACCACTTCCAGCAGCTGGGAAGATGGCACAGTCTAGCTGGATGATTGGTTTCTAGGGGTCTGAGTCTGAGGGTATGATGTGAAATCTAATGCAGCAGAGGTAGCAGCAACGGCCGGAGTTAGGAAGGAGTTGATAGTTTTGAACAGTATGTTAGGTCTATGGGCATTATTGCTGACTTAACAGCACTTTGGTAATGGTTTGAGCCGTCTCTTAGGATTTAGCCATGGGGTACCAACAATGTTCGCCTTGTTTTTTTTGGTTTTAAAGGAGCTACACATTCCAGTGTGTCAGAGCAGGATGAGGCAAAAAGAGTGACTAGTTCCTCAGTGTCAGCGTTCGAAGATCTGAGGTGTGAAGTGTGCATGAAGATGTTGGAGAAGTGTGCGGCTGTGGAGTTAATAGATTGGCCAAGGAAATGAGGCTGGAAAGGGGACATGGTAAAGTGGAATTGAACATAACCATGAGATGGTCAGAGACACCAGTAGCAGTAATTTCAAGGTTGGAGACAGAAAAAACGCATGATAAGATCAAGTGTATGACCCTTCTGATGAGTTGGACCTGATACAGATTGTGTTAGACTGTGAGCATTTGCCCACTCGAGTCGGTTACGACGACGAACTGCAGTAAGGTTGAGACCCCGATGGGGACGATGAGCATGCAGATGAGCTTCCCTGAGACGGTTCCTGACAGTTTGTGCAGAAATTCTTTGGTTATGCAAACCGATTGTTGCAGCAACTGTCCGGTGGCTGTTTTCAGACGATCTTGGAGGTGAAAATGCTGGATGTGGAGGTCCTGGGCTGGTGTGGTTACATGTGGTCTGCAGTTGTGAGGCCGGTTGGATGTACAGCCAAATTCTCTGAAACGCCTTTGGAGACGGCTTATGGTAGAGAAATGAACATTCAGTTCACGGGCGGCAGCTCTGGTGGACATTCCTGCAATCAGCATGCCAATTGCACGCTCCCTCAAAACCTGCAAAATCTGTGGCATTGTGCTGTGTGATGGAACTGCACATTTTGGAGTGGCCTTTTATTGTGGCCAGCCTAAGGCACACCATGCTGTCTGATCAGCATCTTCATATGCCACACCTGTGAGGTGGATGAATTATCTCGGCAAAGGAGAAGTGCTCACTAACACAGATTTTGACAGATTTGTGAACAACATTTGAGAGAAATAGGCCTTTTGTGCACATAGTGAAACTCTTAGATCTTGGCGTTCAGCTCATGATGAATGGGGGCAAAAACAAAAGGGTTGCCTTTATAATTTTGTTCAGTGTAATTGAAACCTGTCAATTTATCATTGAAACTTTAAAAACTAAAGAGCCCCGGATCAGCAACGTCTGTATGTTCAGCAAACCAAAAGCAACATGTAATCTAATTCTGATTAGACTATGCGTAGACATATAATACGCACCATTAAAATGGAACTTACATAAACACCTTCAGGTGGTCATGATGAAGTCTCTGTCTTTTCTCACATTCCTGTTTGCTAGTAGTTCGCAAAAAGTCTCTTTCCAAACTGAGCAGAGGTGAAGATGCCACGACCTAGTTCATACACAAATAATAAGTCACAAAAAGACATTTTTTTAGTTGAATCATATACAAACAGTCAGAAGATTCAACTTTGAAGGCATTGATGTATTTGATGTCTCACTTTGTCCCTTCACGTAGTAACATAACATGTTGCTTCTTCCTTTGGATCATTGCGTCTTCTTTGCATTTGCATGTTTCACCAGCAGGTGTCAAAAGCCATCAGTGATTGTGAAGATTATTATGTCTTATTATGTCTCGTAAAATTCTGTAGCTGTGAAAACCAGTTACATATGAGCAACATCTGAACAGAAGTGTAATAATCTGCTCATAACTGCAACACCACATTTTATCAACACTTTACAAATGAATGTTAAATAAACTACAATTAATTCAGTACATATGAAAAAAAGCAATATGGCCCTCCTTCCCCTCCTAATAAAAGTTTGCCAAATGGTAGACAAAGAGGTTTACATTTCATGAACACACTGCAAGGATTATTCTTGTTGTTTGCACATTTCTTTGCCCCAAAGTGTAGCAACAACTTTATAGCAGCAATATAGGCCGGTAAGTGTCTGCGAACTACATATTAATAAGAGGGGGAGAACATATGCTGTAATGTAGAGCTGAACTGACATTCAGAGGGGACTGCATCCTGCCTGTCTCTGCTGGTAACTGGTAAAAGCAGGCATGCATGTAATAACAATGTAAGGCTTAACGGGGCTTAAAGGTTCAGTGTGTACGTTTTAGTGCCATCTAGTAGTGAGGGTTGAGAATTGCAACCAGCGGTTCACGGTGCATTCAATGCTCCATGGATGGTCCCATTTTTAGAGTTGTGAAGTCGTTCTTCCGACTTCAGTGTGTCTTCATGTGCTCTTAAGTCTGAATTTGGAATCAACAGGGACCCTACTACAAAGATGTGTTGGATTAACATTATTAAAGCACATAAACAATACGCAGAGATGTAGTTCACTCTACATGGACGGTAAACTAATCCCTGTTATTAATAGGGATGGGGATCATTAATTTTGATTGATATTGATGCCATTATTGAGACTGCTTAACAATCCGAGTCTTTATCGATACCACTGTCGATACTTTACTATTATTTGGTGATGGTTATTTGGTAAGACCAGACCCAACAGGGATGTGGTAGGCCTGCACGGTGTGAGGGAAATATTCAATGGGCAATAACATTGTTATATACTGAGATGACTTATGACGTCCGATGCATAAACAAATATTAATGTGTGCATATTAGCTGCCTGGTTGTTTTTAAATTAATTATAGGTTAGAATTTAAATAGAATTTAATGTTTACAACAGCAATGTCACTATATAAGTCAATATGTGACATCACAGTAGTGAGTGTTGCTTAGAAAGAATAAAAACTCAGTCTGAATCATTCCCTCCTCCTCCTCCTCTCTGCTGTTATTCACTGCCTGCAGGTAACGTTACCTGGTGGAAGGAGGAGTGGCTGGTTTGTCGCAGCTGATTTTTTAACAATGCACCACATTTTAAGAATACAGACCAGGCTGTGCTACAGATGGACAGCTTTCAACTTAGCTTGTTTTTAACATTTGGCTAATGCCAAGCTAACGTTAGCTGTGCTTGTATAAAACATACATCATAACAGACTGAGGACAGAGCAGTTTAAATGAACACTTTCAACATTTTTACCTTACTGATAAATTATTGTCTTACTTGCTAAGGTTTTATTGCACGTATTTACAGTAAGGAGCGTAGCTCTCGGCAACTCAAGTAGCTTGGAGCTAACATAACTTCACCGTCTCTACCGCGACAGAGCGGCGTCTCTCTCTGCTGGCCGCTGGATCCGGGTCTCGATCCCCATCCCTAGTTATTACCATATTGAATGCACCATCAGTCACCGCACACCCCTCCCTTTGCAAGCTGACACGCTCTGTCAAGTCCAGTTGTCCACATTTCACTACTCTTCTTACTTCTGACAAACAGGATGACTGCTACTACTACTACTGTGCCAGCCAATCACGAAAAAGCCAGTGAACTACGTACCGTGTGTATCTAAAATGTGAATGAAAGTGCAAATCAGCCCCCTCCAGAGGCTGTGCTGTTCTGTACACTGGAATGCACTCAAAACTTAGGACAAGTGGTAAAAAGGAGCTTTAAATGAAAAAGAGAGAATGTGTTGTTTAGATACTACTGAATGCAAATACACTGCGAATTATGAGGACTCTGGCATAGTCCTCATAATCCCCAAAGGTCCTCGTAGTCCAGGTCAAAAGTCAGGTCAAATGTCCATCTATACCATATACACCAACACACACACACACACACACACAACTTGAACCTTAAAATGCTCCACATTTTTAATACATCATCGGTAGTATTCAACTTTTAAACAGCATGCTTAACCAGGTCAAAAGATGGCACTGAAAATATGGCCTAGAAGGAAGCAGCACATGTTG
Source organism: Micropterus salmoides (assembly GCF_014851395.1). Classification (NCBI taxonomy): domain Eukaryota; kingdom Metazoa; phylum Chordata; class Actinopteri; order Centrarchiformes; family Centrarchidae; genus Micropterus; species Micropterus salmoides. The sequence goes on along the minus strand of NW_024040263.1, from coordinate 33,989,224 downwards.
TTAATTTAACAAACATATAGAAATAAGCATACTTTAAATCGTAATGTAGTATATTTGTTTCTGTTTGTAAACGGTATAAACGTGTACACAGGGGCGAAGTGTGCCCTCCCACCAAGCAATCAATTTGACCAATCAGAATCAAGGTTTTCACACAACATGAAAGTCCGCTTCGCTAACGTGTGTACTGTCGTTGAGAGGGAAGCCAGAAATTCTACGTTACATGTACAGTGAGGAAAATAAGTATTTGAACACCCTGCTATTTTGCAAGTTCTCCCACTTAGAAATCATAGAGGGTTCTGAAATTGTCATCGTAGGTGCATGTCTACTGTGAGAGACATAATCTAAAAAAAAAATCCAGAAATCACAATGTATGATTTTTTAACTATTTATTTGTATGATACAGCTGCAAATAAGTATTTGAACACCTGTCTATCAGCTAGAATTCTGACTCTCAAAGACCTGTTAGTCTGCCTTCAAAATGTCCACCTCCACTCCATTTATTATCCTAAATTAGATGCAACTGTTTGAGGTCGTTAGCTGCATAAAGACACCTGTCCACCCCATACAATCAGTAAGAATCCAACTACTAACATGGCCAAGACCAAAGAGCTGTCCAAAGACACTAGAGACAAAATTGTACACCTCCACAAGGCTGGAAAGGGCTACGGGGAAATTGCCAAGCAGCTTGGTGAAAAAAGGTCCACTGTTGGAGCAATCATTAGAAAATGGAAGAAGCTAAACATGACTGTCAGTCTCCCTCGGACCGGGGCTCCACGCAAGATCTCACCTCGTGGGGTCTCAATGATCCTAAGAAAGGTGAGAAATCAGCCCAGAACTACACGGGAGGAGCCGGTCAATGACCTGAAAAGAGCTGGGACCACCGTTTCCAAGGTTACTGTTGGTAATACACTAAGACGTCATGGTTTGAAATCACGCATGGCACGGAAGGTTCCCCTGCTTAAACCAGCACATGTCAAGGCCCGTCTTCAGTTTGCCAATGACCATTTGGATGATCCAGAGGAGTCATGGGGGAAAGTCATGTGGTCAGATGAGACCAAAATAGAACGCGACTGCACTGTATTAAGGAGAGGATGACCGGGGCCATGTATTGCCAGATTTTGGGGAACAACCTCCTTCCCTCAGTTAGAGCATTGAAGATGGGTCGAGGCCGGGTCTTCCAACATGACAATGACCCGAAGCACACAGCCAGGATAACCAAGGAGTGGCTCTGTAAGAAGCATATCAAGGTTCTGGCGTGGCCTAGCCAGTCTCCAGACCTAAACCCAATAGAGAATCTTTGGAGGGAGCTCAAACTCTGTGTTTCTCAGCGACAGCCCAGAAACCTGACTGATCTAGAGAAGATCTGTGTGGAGGAGTGGGCCAAAATCCCTCCTGCAGTGTGTGCAAACCTGGTGAAAAACTACAGGAAACGTTTGACCTCTGTAATTGCAAACAAAGGCTACTGTACCAAATATTAACATTGATTTTCTCAGGTGTTCAAATACTTATTTGCAGCTGTATCATACAAATAAATAGTTAAAAAATCATACATAGTGATTTCTGGATTTTTTTTTTTAGATTATGTCTCTCACAGTAGACATGCAGCTACGATGACAATTTCAGACCCCTCCATGATTTCTAAGTGGGAGAACTTGCAAAATAGCAGGGTGTTCAAATACTTATTTTCCTCACTGTAGCTGATGCTTTTATCCAAAGCGACTTACAATTGCTATACATGTACATGTCAGAGGTCACCTCTGGAGTTGTCTTGCTCAGGGACACAATGGTGGATGTGTCACAGTGGGGGATAGAACCCGGGTCTCTTACACCAAAGGCAGGCGTCTTATCCATTGTGCCATCAACACCCCATCACCGACTTGGACTTGGAAGGTGGACAACACAGACATAATAAAAGAACACAGAAGAGAAGAATATCCGGTCAGCTCCCTGCAAAAGTTAAATGTGAAAAGAGCTAAAAGGCGTGCCTGGCAAACCCCTCTCGGCAAGTTACAAGCAGGATAGGACAGGCGCAGAGACTGCAAGCAAAAATCATCTTTCTTGATTAGTTTATTATTGTTTGCAAGACAACACAAACTTTAATCATTACAGTGACCAGTAACTCAGTTATAACAGCAATGTTAGTGTTTTAAGACGTGCTTGAAATAATGTTTTTGTGTACTGCAATGCGTCACCACACGATATAATAGCATGTGATGTTATGTAAAATACTGCTCAACTTTATGTCCATTTGTATGGTCATAGATCCTGTATTCAACTTTTAAAGTTGAACCTACCCTTTGCCAACTTTAACCAACTTAATGCTAAACCCAGAGTTGGAATTTCCAGCCTTAGCTCAAGAAAATTAAATAAAGAATATAATAAAGATTTTCTATAAGAACAGAATTACAGTGTTTATAATGATACGCAAATGAAGAACTAAACCAGGTGTAAGTACTGGCCTAACTGAATATTTATTATATCTCATTTGAAACTGCATTTCCACGAAAACCTCAAAGGACCAGCTGGACCCTCACAAGCTCAATGTGCTCATAGGTATGTCTGGCTCCTGCACACCATCACTGTTTTTGCTCTCACTACATGTCAACGGGGTCAGATTAAATAACTAAATATTCTTGTGAAAAAATAATTATATTTAAGTTATTTGTTGTACCTGTTTAATAACATTTTATCATATACAGCTCCTTGGCTGAATGTACAGTAGTGTTAATGTAATGTTTTTGATCATGTTGTAATGGAAGAACTGAGCATTTACTGGGATGGGTCCCTTGTGGGAAAACCATTTCACCTGAAAATAAACAGTTAGCATTATCAGAACAGTTAGACGTGAAGTCATATTGTGTTTCAGCAACTTTAAACAAAATAAAAAAATCTGACAATGGTTGTTAATTAATTGGATGTAATATTGCTTTGATATAGACAAAATATTTCCTTTTCCCTTCCGCAGATGCAGTGTGATAAAGCAGTTTCCAAATCCAATGGTGTCTGCAGTCGCAGAAAATGCTAGAAGTCCTACTCAAAGATAACCGACCCTCCACTCCAAAGGATAAGGATTGTGACATTTTTCAGTTTCAGTTTGGTTCCACCATTTGTACTGTATGCTTGTGACAGAGTACCTTCACTACAGTTGCGTAAGCGCCTGGACTGCCATACCAACGAGCCTGGCTCTTTGTTCTTGCTGTCAAAGTTGTATGTTTGGTACCCTGTAGACCTGTGTTTGAATCTGGGTAGGGTGAATGCTCTCGCCTTTGTCCACATATGGTGTCAGAAGTAGGATGGCTTGCCGTGAGGTCATCTGAGCCGTGCCCAGAGTCCGAACCGTATGAGGGACCCCCATGTGTAACATTAATGATGGGATGGGTATAGTGTAGTTTTCAGTAATACTGATCACATGTCATTTTACAGAATTTATTTTTATTTGAAGGTATTTTGGTCAAGATGTGATACATGCTGCTGTACCTTTTAATGTAAAGGAATTTATTTTTGGGACTATCCTGCTGAATGACGTGTGCAGACTACATAATGGGTACTATTCCATCCATCCATTGTAAACCGCTTATCCTGCCTACAGGGTTGCGGGGGGGCTGGAGCCAATCCCAGCTGACATCAGGCGAAAGGCGGGTACACCCTGGACAGGTCATGGGTACTATTATTACTATATATATATATATATGTAAATAGGTATAGAGATAATAAACAGCAAAAAGCATTCCCTGGAAATAATCCTGTTGCACAGCGGCTGTTTCTGACCTGATGCACAGCAGATGAAACATTAATTTTTCCAAAAAGAGAGTTGAGCCTTCACTACTTTGAGTTGTTTATTAACCATATAGCTACTATTATTATTGTAAACTAATGTTTGTTTACAGTAAATGATATTATTATTTTAAGGGTTTGTGGCACTAAATATGTTTCTGTCCATGTAGACCTACCTTTATTTTAAATAACTCTATCTCAGCTTTATTTAATGTATTTGATGTGAAAATGATGAGTTAGGTTATGGGTATTATTCTATCTCGATGACCTCCCCCGTGCTGTCCGCCAACTAACACGGTTTGGAGTAGGAGGCCAAAGGCAATGCACGGGCCGGCGCATGTATCTCTGGGCCCACCCGGCGGTGTGCACCTACCAGGTAGAGAAAAGATAGAGGAAAATTGAAATTGGTTTAGGAAAAACCCACCGGTAAGGCGATAAAGAATTAGGGTAAACGCTACCATCGCTCAGGTGAGTGAATAACTTTTGATAGGAAGGTGGTAGAGCCATGGGGTTTGCAGCGTCAGACTTGGGGGAGGATTTCCAGTTGATCTGATGCATTTTGGAGCAAGGTCGAATTTTCATAGGTAGAGCTGGCGGGACCTTGGTGAACTCGGTCCCCGAGTGGTTGGGGTCAGTGAAAGCCACTGGGAAGGCTGTAGGAAGCAGGCAGCAGACCGGGGATACAAGCAGGACTAGAGGCTGGAGGATCAGAATCTGAAAGAGCAGATTCAAAGGTCTGTTCAACACGGCCAGAATGACACTCACTCGTCCACTTTCACAGTTCTTCTGATGGATTCCCAGACTTTAATGTGACGAACCCCCACAGTCTGTGTGCTGAGCTCCAGCACCCCTTCATCAGCACTAAATGTCTTTATGTGAACTGATTTTAAACTGGATGTTATTTAACAGTTTTCAATCTAAAGACCTTTAACAGCAGAATCCCCAGAATAAGCAGCGAGTCTCAAACTGACGCCCGTGGGTCTCGACCATGTGTCCATATGTGACGACTTGAGAGTGAGAACGGGTTGCTTACATGGTCCAAACCACCGTTAAGCAGCTCATGGGTTACTAGTTGTATAGTTGGAACTGCAGCTCCTGACCTGTGGTTAGAAGCTGAGCTCCTGGTGACTACGTCATAGATAGCAGAAGACGCAGTCGGAGGAGGTGGTTGTGATGTGAGGAAGCAGGGAGTTTTTTGAAAATGTAGTTGTAAAAGTACTTTTTAATGTATATTTCAGTTCACTGTTAGGGCTGCATTGTTTTAGTACTAAGTAGTGTAGAGCATCTACAAACCTGTTCACAATTATTTCATTTAGAAGGTAAAGGGCTAAACAGAGCGTGAAAAAGTTCAACGCTGCCTTCTGTTGTTGTCGGGAAATGCAGCCAGAACAGTGTTACACTAAGAAAGGAACAACCACACAACTACATATTCATTTCTTTAAACTCTCTATTTGAACTTTTCTCATTTAAAAATGTTCTAAAGTCATAATTCCCATGTGTTCCAGTCAGCTGAGCTCCGTCACAATCTACTAACAAGACGGGATTATCTGGAGATTTTATTGTTACTGCAGATGGAAAAATAAGAGCCAATACTGTGTGTTCATACTCTGAAGAGACTCCGACCCTCACCTGACTCACCTGAGACAAACCAGGAAACAGGTTGTTATTCTGCCTCACTGAGACGAGACACACTGAGAGTCAGACGGTAAGACTCCCCTTCAGACCAGAACCAGCACTTCCACTGAGAGAGGACAGCTACAGGAGGGATACTGGAAATACTGGGAACACTGGGAATACGAGACCTTCAACCTGCTGCTGAATCCACAAACTGAACAAGAGTTTGACGAGAACAAAGACTCACAGTGAAGGTAACTTTCAGGACCGTTACTGAAGGAGGGAGTGGCTGACTGTTTCCTGTCTGAGCGTCTGCTGCTGTGACTTCAGCTTCACTCAGAGACTAAAAGGCTTCCAGATTAGAGGAAGATCTCTGCTGTCCTGTCTGCCAGGACATCTTTAAAGATCCTGTCATCCTGTCATGTTGCCACAGCTTCTGTAAAGGCTGTCTGCAGAGCTGGTGGACAGAGAGAGGAAGTCAGGAGTGTCCAGTTTGTAAGAGGAGACATTCAAAGAGCTTCATGCCTCCTAATCTGGCTTTAAAGAACCTGTGTGAGAGTTTCCTACAGGAGAGAGATCAGAGAGCTTCAGAGGCTCTCTGCAGTCTGCACTCTGAGAAACTCAAACTCTTCTGTCTGGACCATCAGCAGCCAGTGTGTGTCGTCTGCAGAGACTCAGAAAAACACATCAACCACAGATTCAGACCCATCAATGAAGCTGCACGACAACACAAGAAGAAACTTCAGGAAACTCTGGAGCCCTTAAAGGAGAAGTTAAAGGTTTGTGAACGAGTTAAAGTGAAGTTTGATCAAACAGCAGAACACATGAAGGTCCAGGCCCGACACACAGAGAGGCAGATTAAGGAGCAGTTTAAGAAGCTTCAGCAGTTTCTAGAGGAGGAAGAGGAGGCCAGGATGGCTGCACTGAGGGAGGAAGAGGAGCAGAAGAGTCAGATGATGAAGGAGAAGATGGAGGCTCTGAGCAGAGAGATAGCAGCTCTTTCAGACACAGTCAGAGCCACAGAGGAGGAGCTGAGAGCTGAAGACGTCTCATTCCTGCTCAACTACAAGGCTGCAGTGGAAAGAGTCCAGCAGCGCCCCCTGCTGGATGATCCACAGCTGCCCTCAGGAGCTCTGATAGACCAGGCCAAACACCTGGGCAACCTGACCTTCAACATCTGGAACAAGATGAAGGACATGGTCTCCTACACTCCTCTCATCCTGGACCCAAACACTGCTGGTCCAAGACTCATCCTGTCTGAAGATCTGACCAGTGTGAGACGAGGAGGAGAGAAACAGCAGCTTCCTGACAATCCAGAGAGGGTTGGTTCCTGCTCTGTTCTGGGCTCTGAGGGCTTTAACTCAGGGACTCACAGCTGGGATGTCGAGGTTAGAGACAGAACATACTGGTTACTGGGTGTGTTGGCAGAGTCTGTCCAGAGGAAGAAAGACATACGGTCTGGATTATGGATAATATGGTTCTATAGAGGTGAATACTCAGCAGAGTCACCATCAGCTTCATCCACTGATCTCAGTGTGCAGAAGAAGCTCCAGAGGATCAGAGTGAATCTGGACTGGAACAGAGGAAAGCTGTCGTTCTCTGATCCTGATACTAACACACACATACACACCTTCATACACACTTTCACTGACAGGATGTTTCCATTTATTGGAACTTGGGATGAACTCCCACTGAAGGTTTAACCAGCGAAGGTCTGTGTGACTGTAGATGATGATGATGATGATGCTGCTGCTGCTGCTGATGATGGTGATGGTGATGATGATGAAGAAGAAGATGATGATGATGCTGATGATGATGAAGATGAAGAAGATGATGATGATGATGACTAAATGTAGTTTTCATTGTGTTGTTTCTGCTGATGTGTTTAACATGAAGTTGTCATATCTGATCTAACAGAGAACCAGTGAATTAAAGACTTCCTGAGTTTTAAGGATGTAAATAATGAGAGTTTATCAAACTGCTGTAAATTTAGTGAAAGTAAAGTCATCTTTCAATAAAACCCTGTGGAGCAGATTTCCTCAGAAACCTGTGGTACAGCTGATGTCTCCAGAGAACACAGTTTGGTCCTAAATAATCCCACATGTTCATCATTTTCCTCCCTAAGAATCAGATTCAGTAACAGCTGCACATTTATTAGTTTATTAGATAACTGATATGTTGCAGCACTTTGGATATTTTTACAGAGCGACTGTCTGATGATCCTTTCTTTTCTTTTCCCGTCAGAACAGCTGACTTTAACAAACTGTGTCTCCGGCTCCGAGTCTGTGTGATCAATAAGTAGAATGTAGAAACAGCAGGTGTGTTCGGGGCAGCATGCGTCGCTGTGCGGCCCTCAGAGGGTAAAAACTCACCTGCTTGTTGAGACTCTTCTTTGGATCAATTCTCATTAACAACGTTGAGCTGCGATGCCATTAAAGAGGTCATATTCTGCTCATTTTCAGGTTCCTCATCTTATTTAGAGGTTGTACCAGAACACGTTTACATCATTATATTTTTGTGATACTGCACATTGCTGCAGCTCCTCTTTTCAGCCTGTGTTGAAGGCTTCGTTTTAGCTGTGGAGTGATACATCTTGTCTCTAAATGATCTTTGCATATTTTAACTGTTTTGATGCTTTTTCATTCTTTAAACCAAATAAAGTTTTAATGTAATGCTTAATTTCTATCTTAAAAAGTGGCAATTGTGGTTTCTTCTTCAACCATTTGCACTTTTGAGTGTATAATTTTAATACAACATAAAGAGGTTCAAAATCTTCTTTCACAATTAATATCATTCTTGTCATAAAAAAATATAATGTCTCTTTCCTGCAAAATAATAGTTGAACCAGTCACTGCTTAAAGAGATATTCCAAATCTAACCAAAATAATTTGGCACAAACACAATCAATAAAATAAATGACAAATAGTTTCAGCCTCACTGTTTCACAGCATCGTTCACGAACCTTGAGATCACCTGGTTTACAGCATAAATCAAATGTATAATTTCAGATCAAACTTTTCTAATTCTGCTAATTCTAATATTAATTCTAATATTTCTTATTTACATTCCAAACTGACTTCCATTTAATATTTTCTATTCTTGGCAGGAGTTGTGGGCTCCGACAGTCTCCTTAGAAAATTACTGGTACATTTCTTATCTGTGACCTTTAAGCTGTGGAAGTTAAACGTGCTCCTTCCTTGTATTAATCTCAAAAGACCAGAAGGCATTGCATCAAAACCACTAGAAAATCCTTTAACTGGAATTCTGTATAAGAAAACAAGAGTCCATTTTCATTTTGCAATTATGTCACTAAAAAGTTTTATTATTCCCTTTTTTATTCCCAATTAAATATTTATGGGGAGGAAAGTTATGTTAGTAAATAATTAACCAGGACAATAATGCTTGTTCATGATAACTGGATGGAGCAGCAGGGATCATATTTATGTCCAAACTGCATTGGAATTCAACACCACCTACTTTTTCAAAAATAAATTCTGGATCAAAGAGGATGCTGTCCAAGCTACATGTAATACTTTGCTTCTCCCATTGAATCTATGGTTTCTATAATATTTCTATTATAAAGATGATTATAGATTAATAGAATATAGTCCCGTTGTTGTGATCTCAATCTGAAGTTTTAATTACAAGTCTGAATGTTTTGTCTTCACAAGCCTGAAGTTTGTTTTCTCCTGCTGCCACCTGGTGGTCTCTTTGCTCTGTTGCAGCTGTTCAGATTAATGCAACTTCAACTCACGTGCACAACAAACAGCACATCTTGTAAATTTATTAAAACATGTTAAGATTAATCAACTGCCTCCTGATTTAAAATACAAAGTTAAAACTGTTCAGCACATCACTGAGATGACTATTATTGGATGATTTTGTCTCCTGAGACAGTAACAGGTTTCACTGACCTGACGAGCTCACAGACGTTTCACCTTCTTCTTCTCAGGACGAATCAGATGCTCAGAAGAGAAAGCAGCCGACGTGAAGTCCAGACACGTGTTTAACTCAAGGTCCGCTTTTTTTTTTTTACATTTATTCATCTGATGCTTTTATCCAAAGCGACTTACAATTGCTATATATGTCAGAGGTCGCACGCCTCTGGAGCAACGAGGGGTTAAGTGTTTGCTCAGGGACACGATGGCAGATGTGGGGAATTGAACCCTGGTCTCTCACACCGAAGGTATGCGTCTTATCCATTGCACCATCACCACCCGCCTCTCAACCACATCACACGTCACGTGATCACCACGTCATCATCTCCTCCTAGACCGTGCAGGAGTCCCCACTGCTGTCTTCAGGTACAAAAAGAACAGCACAAAATAAACACAACTCTTTGTTTTTTCTCCCTTAACTTTTTAGCACCGCATTTGATACTGACAAAGTTATCCAGGTTTCGAGAATAGACGCAGGTCAAACAGAGAAAACAAATACAGAACTGTCAGTGGATAAGATTATTTTGTTTGTGGCCCATGTGATCAATTGTACTGATCAAGTTAAACTTGAAAGTTAAACTAATAGTTAAGAGAGCTGAGAAGTTTTTGGGCATAAAAGATGTATCTTGGGAGCAAATCAAAACAAGACTTAAAGCAGACGGGAAAGCAGGAGGCCCAGGTGATAAGCGAGCTGATTATTGTACAATGGAATGCAAGAAGCTTAATAGCAAATGGTCAGAAGTTTAAGAGATTTATTAAAGATTTGAAAAATAAACCAGAAATCATATGCGTTCAAGAAACATGGCTTTAATTAGAATTAGAGTTTGTTATTAAATGATATGATAGCATCTGTAGAGATAGAGGGGAGAGTAGTGGAGGAGGATGTATAATATTTATAAAACAGGGAATGCAATATAGAGTTTTAGGGAAAGGATAAGAGTTGGAATATTTAATAACTGAAGTATGGACTAGAGAAGGAAATATCAAAGTTGTTAACTTATAATCCATGTAATAAGTTGTCATTAGAGTTGCTGGAGGAACTGGTGATACAGTTAGTAGGGAAGGTGATCTGCTGTGGGGATTTTAGTGCCCATAGCACATTATGGGGTAACTGTAATGATACTAATGGAATGATGATTGAGGAGGTGATGGAGATGACAAATTTATTGTGTTTAAATGATGGAAGTGGCACAAGAAATAATATCAGAACTGGTACAGAAACAGCACTAGATCTTACAATAGTGTCAGATTCATTAGCAGGCAGATGCACATGGGAAGTAGTTAAAGGAACACAGTAGGAAGTGACCATTATCTCATTGTAATAGTAGTAGGTTTGAGTCTAGAGGAATATGAAACAATAGGACTTCAGAAATGGTCATTCAGTAGTGCGGAATGGGATAAATTTAGGAGTATTAGTGATCAAAGAAATTGGAAAAATTGATAGAAATAAAGATGCTGATAATTTAAATGTTTCATTTTGTAAAGTTGTTCTAGAGGCTGCAGAGAGGTCAATAAAAAAGAAGGCAGGTAAGCACAAAAGATTGTACCATGGTGGACAAAGGAAGGTGAAAGAGCGATAAAATCTCGAAATAAAGCTTTTAAAGCATTAAAAAGGAATCACTGTTTTCAGAATCTTATTGAATATAAAAAGTTACAAGCAAATGTAAGGAGAATCATAAAAAGTGCAAAGAAAGAATATTGGAGGAAATTTTGTTGCTCAGTAGGAAGGGAGACAGACATTGGTAAAGTTTGGGGGATGATAAAAAGAATGAATGGGATAAAAATATTCTAACAATAAACAATAGCAGTGAGAGATGAGGAGAAAGCAGAGATGCTGGCTAAAACTTTTGTAACAATTCACAGTTCAAATACTATTAGTGAAGAGGGAAAAAGAGGGAGGGAAACTACAGTAAGAGAGAGTGAAGAGTTACAACAAGAAGAAAATTCTAATGACCTGCTAAACAAACCCTTTACAATGACAGAACTAAAACGCACTCTCCAGAAAAACAAGATGTCGGCACCAGGAAATGTTCGGATTTGTTATATATGATAAACCAGCTCAGTGAAAATTCAAAAGATGTATTACTATAACTATATAATAAAGTATGGGAGGATGGGAAACTGCCAAGGAGGCTCTGGTAGTGCCAATACGCAAACCAGGAAAAGACGGTACAAATCCGGGGAATTATAGACCAATTGCTTTAACATCCAACATATGTAAAATAATGGAGAAAATGATAAATGAAAGGTTAACATACTATATGGAAAAGAAAGGATATATAGCCAAATACCAAAAGTGGCTTTAGGAAAGGAAGAAATACAATGGATCCAGCTGTATGTTTAGAATATGAAATTAGAAAGGCACAAGTAAGCAGAGAAAGTGTAGTGGCTGTCTTCTTTGACATAGTAAAGGCATACATATATGATGTGGAGAGAAGGATTGTTAATTAGACTGTCTCAATTAGGAATCAAAGGACGATATATAGATGGATTAAGGACTTTTTACGAGGGAGACTAATACAAGTTAAAATAGGGAAAGTTACTCAAGAAAATATGTTGTTGAGAACGGAACACCTCAAGGAAGCACAATAAGTCCTTTATTATTCTCCATAACAATTAATGATATTTTAGATAGGACAAAGACAATGTTTTTTACAAAGAAAAGAATAGGTACTGAGGTAAAACTAAATTTATATCATCAAGAATTAGAAAGAGTGAAAGACTTTTTTGGGTTATGGTTTGATGAGGGAATAACATGGGGTGTACATATCCAGAATGTATTGGACAAATGTAGGAAGGTGTTAAATGTGAGGGCTGACAGAAGAGCACCGAAGGCAATTTGCATCAAGCACATCTCTAAAAAAGTTAGACAACATTCAGTTTCAGGCTTTGAGATCATGCACAGGGGCATTTAAAACAACTCCAACGGCAGCACTACAGGTGGAAATGGGAGAAATGCCCCTTGACTTGAGAAGAATACAGCTCTCTCTAAACTATTGGGTTAATTTACAGGGCCATAGTGAAGATCATCCAGCACAAAGCACTTTAAAGTCTTGTTGGGAAAAGGAGAGGAGGGAGACAAAAAGCTTTGGGTGGACAGTTATACAAAAAGCAACACAGTCCAACAGTACCACCTTGGGTACTACCTGAAACAACAGTAGATCTTACACTGTTAGAAAAGAAAAACAAGGACAAGGAGTTTATTTTGAATTCACATACTATACAGACATTTACATTTATTCTTTCAGCTGACGCTTTTATCCAAAGAGACTTACAATTGCTACACATGTCAGAGGTCACACGCCTCTGGAGCAACAAGGGGTTAAGTGTCTTGCTCAGGGACACAATGGTGGACGGGTCACAGTGGGGGATTGAACCCAGGTCTGTCACACCAAAGGCATGTGTTTTATCCATTGTGCCATCACCACCCCCGGCATATATTAATAGTTACCTGTTGTGGGGACAGCCCAGCTGACGGTGAGTGTCCTGGTTTCCCTCTTTTTTCTCACATTATTTCACCCATTGTTTTGCTCTGCCTGCCTCCCTGTGTTCTCTTCCTCTCTCCCTCGGCTCCTGAGCCCAGCCAACTACCTGCACCTGCACCTCATCAGCCACCTCGTCAGCCTGCCACACCTGCCAGTAATCGACCTCATCCCTGCCTGTATTTCAACCCCGGTTCTCCACACCATCCTCGCTTGATCATCGTTGCTCCTTACCCGGTGCCACCTCTATGTCCAGGCTCTCATGTTCTTTGTTTTTTCTCATTTTCCCTGCATTTAGTCGCTCCAGTCACTAACCCTGTCTTTCTGTCTGTTTTACCTCCCAGGTTCACTCACCCTCGTCTTCCGTTCAGTCGGCTGGGCTCATCCTGCGGTCCTCTTCTCTCGGGCTTCTTCCACGGCGCCCTCCCGGCACCTCCCTGCTCCTCGCCTCACCACCTGTGCCTCGCCTGCTCCTTGGTCCTCCGTACCCGCGTCCCCCGGCGTCCACCTCTCCTCCCTCACCTCTTCCCTAGTCCCATCCGTGAACCCACAATAAAACCTCCTTCCCTCTGAGCGTTGCGTTTGGGTCCTTTCTGTCCCGTCCCCTAACAGTTACCACAGTTACATCCAGATCTACACAGATGCATCAGAGAGTTTAGTTAACAAGATAGGAGTAGCTTTTATTGTTCCAGAGTTTCATATTGCAATAGGGAAGATGATCAGTGATAATGTATCAGTATACACAGGGGAAATGCTAGCAATTCTATTAGCAGTGCAATGGATAGAAGAAATAAGACCAATGAGAGTGATTATTTGTTCAGATTCAACTTCATCACTAATCAGTTTATAGAGCAGTCACTCAGTAGAGCAGATAGAAATACAGCAAACATTATATAGAATTCAAATGATGGGCATTGCAGTCATATTTTTGTGGGTGCCAGCACATATTGGAATCAAAGGAAATGAAATGACAGATAAGGCTGCAAAGGAGGCCACAAAAAGAGAACCCGTTGATGTGGCAGTCAGCATCAGTAAGATGGAAATAAAGAGCATTATTAAACAGAAGCTGAAGGAAAGGTGGCAAAAGCAATGGGAGGAAGAGAGGAAAGGACGGTGGTTTTACAAAATTCAGAGGAGAGTGGGAGAAATGAGATGTGCAGGAAGAAACAGGAGAGAAGAGACACTTATATCAAGACTTAGATTTGGGCACAGAGGATTAAACAGTACGTTATTCAAAATAGGCAAACATAACACCGGCAGAGGTGACTACTGTGAGCAATCGAACACGTCATGGTACACTGTAAGAAGTATGAGAGAAAACAGAGGGAAATGATCCAAAATCTTAGAATGGAAAGAATACACTTTGATTTAATAGTAATTCTTAGAAAGAACTCAAGAGATAAGTGCTATGGAATTGTTTTTCATCATCTTAGATTAATCAATATGATTGACAGGATCGAGTCTTATTTTTGTTTTGTTGAGTTTGTTTTGCTTTGTTTTGTCTGGTATAAAATAAGTAGTTGTCATTCAGATCCACACTCCATACCAGTTGGTGGCGGTAATGCACCATTTGGTTGCATGCCAACAGCCAATAAAATTCCATAAAGAATAAGAATAAGAACTTCCAGTTTATCCCTCCGCTACCGTGAATGCACGTAAAATTGTGTCCGTGCGGCTGGTGGAGCCTTTTCAAATGTTATCGACAGAATGGATCACAACCACTGACCTGTGGTTAGAAGCTGAGTTCCTGGTGACTACGTCATAGATAGCAGAAGACGCAGTTGGAGGAGGTGGTTGTGATGTGAGGAAGCAGGGAGTGTTCCATAATCTTGCTGTTCAAACATATCATGTGAAGTTTTTTGAAAATGTAGTTGTAAAAGTACTTTTTAATGTATATTTCAGTTCACTGTTAGGGCTGCATTGTTTTAGTACTAAGTAGTGTAGAGCATCTACAAACAGCAGCTGTTTCTCTCACAGATTATCCACCTGTTCACAATTATTTCATTTAGAAGGTAAAAGGACAAAACAGAGCGTGAAAAAGTTCAACGCTGCCTTCCGTTGTTGTCGGGAAATGCAGCCAGAACAGTGTTACACCAAGAAAGGAACAACCACACAACTACACATTCATTTCTTTAAACTCTCTATTTGAACTCTTCTCATTTCAAAATGTTCTAAAGTCATAATTCCCATGTGTTCCAGTCAGCTGAGCTCCGTCACAATCTACTAACAAGACAGGATTATCTGGACATTTTATTGTTACTGCAGATGGAAAAATAAGAGCCAATCCTGTGTTTTCATACATACATAGAGACTTTGACCCTCACCTGACTCACCTGAGACAAACCAGGAAACAGGTTGTTATTCTGCCTCACTGAGACGAGACACACTGAGAGTCAGACGGTAAGACTCCCCTTCAGACCAGAACCAGCACTTCCACTGAGAGAGGACAGCTACAGGAGGGATACTGGGAATACTGGGAACACTGGGAATACGAGCACTTCAACCTGCTGATGAATCCACAAACTGAACAAGAGTTTGACGAGAACAAAGACTCACAGTGAAGGTAACTTTCAGGGCCGTTACTGAAGGAGGGAGTGGCTGACTGTTTCCTGTCTGAGCGTCTGCTGCTGTGACTTCAGCTTCACTCAGAGACTAAATGGCTTCCAGATTAGAGGAAGATCTCTGCTGTCCTGTCTGCCAGGACATCTTTAAAGATCCTGTCATCCTGTCATGTTGCCACAGCTTCTGTAAAGGCTGTCTGCAGAGCTGGTGGACAGAGAGAGGAAGTCAGGACTGTCCAGTTTGTAAGAGGAGACATTCAAAGACGGACTGCATCCTAACTTTTTATTAAAGAACCTGTGTGAGAGTTTCCTACAGGAGAGAGATCAGAGAGCTTCAGAGGCTCTCTGCAGTCTGCACTCTGAGAAACTCAAACTCTTCTGTCTGGACCATCAGCAGCCAGTGTGTGTCGTCTGCAGAGACTCAGAAAAACACATCAACCACAGATTCAGACCCGTCGATGAAGCTGCACGACAACACAAGAAGGAACTTCAGGAAACTCTGGAGCCCTTAAAAAGAAGTTAAAGGTTTGTGAACGAGTTAAAGTGGAGTTTGATCAAACAGCAGAACACATGAAGGTCCAGGCCCGACACACAGAGAGGCAGATTAAGGAGCAGTTTAAGAAGCTTCAGCAGTTTCTAGAGGAGGAAGAGGAGGCCAGGATGGCTGCACTGAGGGAGGAAGAGGAGCAGAAGAGTCAGATGATGAAGGAGAAGATGGAGGCTCTGAGCAGAGAGATAGCAGCTCTTTCAGACACAGTCAGAGCCACAGAGGAGGAGCTGAGAGCTGAAGACGTCTCATTCCTGCTCAACTACAAGGCTGCAGTGGAAAGAGTCCAGCAGCGCCCCCTGCTGGATGATCCACAGCTGCCCTCAGGAGCTCTGATAGACCAGGCCAAACACCTGGGCAACCTGACCTTCAACATCTGGAACAAGATGAAGGACATGGTCTCCTACACTCCTCTCATTCTGGACCCAAACACTGCTGATCCAGAACTCATCCTGTCTGAAGACCCTGACCAGTGTGAGACGAGGAGGAGAGAGACAGCAGCTTCCTGACAATCCAGAGAGGTTTTTGTTCCTGCTCTGTCCTGGGCTCTGAGGGCTTTAACTCAGGGACTCACAGCTGGGATGTCGAGGTTGGAGACAGAACAGACTGGTCACTGGGTGTGTTAGCAGAGTCTGTCCAGAGGAAGGGAGACATACGGTCTGGATTATGGACAATAAGGTTCTTTATAGGTGAATACTCAGCACTGTCACCATCAGCTCCATCCACTGATCTCAGTGTGCAGAAGAAGCTCCAGAGGATCAGAGTGAATCTGGACTGGAACAGAGGAAAGCTGTCGTTCTCTGATCCTGATACTAACACACACATACACACCTTCACACACACTTTCACTGACAGGATGTTTCCATTTATTAACTCTTGGGATAAACTCCCACTGAAGGTTTTACCAGCGAAGGTCTGTGTGACTGTAGAACAACAGAGATAGATGATGATGATGATGGATGATGATGATGAAATGCTGTAGTTTTCATTGTGTTGTTTCTGCTGATTTGTTTAACATGAAGTTGTCATATCTGATCTAACAGAGAACCAGTGAATTAAAGACTTCCTGAGTTTTAAGGATGTAAATAATGAGAGTTTATCAAACTGCTGTAAATTTAGTGAAAGTAAAGTCATCTTTCAATAAAACCCTGTGGAGCAGATTTCCTCAGAAACCTGTGGTACAGCTGATGTCTCCAGAGAACAGTTTGGTCCTAAATAATCCCACATGTTCATCATTTTCCTCCCTAAGAATCAGATTCAGTAACAGCTGCACATTTATTAGTTTATCAGATAACTGATATGTTGCAGCACTTTGGATATTTTTACAGAGCGACTGTAAAATTTAAAAAGTCAGTTTACAAAATCCTTAAGATGAAATCTTTTTATTATTTACATTGTTTTATTAATTCAGAATTTTACTGAATGAATAAAATAGAATTCATAAACCGCTGCATCAACAATTCTCAATGTATTAGTTGATCATTGTAAGTAGATGAAGTAAAGTGTGTAATTATCATCAACATTGCATAAGAAATAAAGGATACAAACGTACATATAGTGAGGGGGTACAACACCAAAAAAAAAAAAGGAAAGAGGGAGCGATGATTTAAATCACAAAAAGACCTTCAAAAGAGTGCAGACATTAAGATTCTTTCAAGCCTGTTTGTTGGAGGAGAAATGGATTCTCCTGATACAGCTTGAAGTGGGGAAAAAAAGGTGCCAGTACCCCTCCCCCCACTGTCCTCAACCTCAAGGTGAAACTAGTAACTATTATAACATTAAATACAAAGTAAAATCTTAGTATAATATTAATATATTTACAGATCACACTTTGATAGTCTGCCTGCTTGTCATTCATTGAATTATTGTGCAAGAAAAATGCTCTACATGGTCGTTAGTCTCTGATTTGTTAATGCCAAGTACTAACTTGTCATAATCATAATTGTCGTTCTGCATTCATGCAGAACGACGAGTTCAACATTTCAAAAAATTTGCTGATGGGACGTCACTTTGTGCTGTAAAGTGGTGAAGACATAAGGGCTCAGATTAGGGGTGTGACGACAAATTTGAGTCACGAGAACAAGACGAGAAGATATTTTAACAGTATTTTGAATAATTCGATGCTGAAATATATCAGTGGGGGGTCTGGTGGTCCTCCCCCAGAAAACTTTGAGCATTAATCAATTAATTCCCTGCATTCTGGAGATATTTTCTGCACAAATTTATGGTGGAAATGTCTTATTTAAATGAAGGGAAACATAATTAAGGTAGCAGGTGACAATTCAAAATATAAAGGAATATAATGCAGTTTCTTCTATATTTCAGTTGCATTGCATGTTTTCATTTGTTCTTGTTGCTGTTTTTCAGAACACTTTTAACAAAAGCTTTCAAAAATAGATAGAGACATTCAGATTCTGACCTGTCCCCAGCATCTGTCAATATCTTTAAATGTCCTGTCCGATCCAGGCTGTGATTGGTCGGTTCACGACAAGTGACATTGACAAGCTACATTCAGCAAACGGCTGCTTGAGCCAACATTGTCATTGGCTGCAGTTTCCAGTTTCAGGACCCTCGCAATCCTAGGACAGCAGTTCTAGGACCGCAGTAAGTTAGCAACAGCACCATCTAGTGGATTGGTAGTGGTAATGCACAGCAACAGGAAGGAGGTTTCCCCTGTCTGTTAGTGGCCGATCTGCGCAGCTGTAGGGTTAACCGGTTGACATGTATATAATCAATATGTTATGGTTTTGCAGTGTGTGTGAGCTAGTTGAGGACCCAGACGCAGGACACCAGAGCTGAGCAGATACAGTCCAATGATTTATTAACCATAAAAAAGCATACTTACAAACGTGACTGAGTCCAAAAGTAGAATCGAAATGAAGGCAAGATGAAACAATAATCCACAAGCTGGCCAGGCAGACAGGAACATGAGTCAGAGACAAACAGAGGTTACAGAGCATCCACAAGCTAAAAGCCCACATCGACTGAACAGAACAAAGGCATTAAGTAGTGAGGCAAACGAGCGGGGCGGGAACATAAAACAGGTGGATCATCAAGGAGAACAGAACAGGAAGCTAAAAACAGACAGCAAACACAGACAACTTCAGAATAAAACAGGAAGCAAAGTCCACAGGAACACACCAGGACAGATCTACCAAAGTAAAACACAAAACATGGAAAGACCGAAAAATCAGGGAATGGATTGAGGCTGGACCAAACAGGAGTCAGGACTACACAAAAACATGGAGACATAGGACTTGAACAGGTAAAAACATGCAGATAACATAAGAATAAACTAAGCTACAAAACCCTAAACAAGACCAGATCAAATAATAAAACAGAAATACACAGACCAGGAATAACAGTAACATGAACTAAAGCACAGAACCAAGAACTGAGGCATTGGACTAAGAACCGAGGCAAAGAACTAAAATGCACGACTAAGACCTAAGATAAGAGACAAGACAGATACTAAGTACCTCTAAACATGCAAATGAATAAAATAATAAACAAGGCTACACAGAGAAACACAGAACCAAAAACAGACTTAAACAGGTTCAACAAACATGGGCAAAACAGTAGAATACAAGACATGGAACCAAAACAAGACCAGCATCCTTAACTCATATCACAATAACTTAAGTTTAGGCAAGGTAAGGGTAATTGGCTTTGGGGGGCTGTCAGGAGTAACATAGCTAACTAGCTAGTTAGCCAGCTAGCTGGCAGTATCAAAGTAAACAAGGGTCCTAGAAATGCAGTTCTGGTCCTAGAATTGAGGTCCTGAAACTGCAGCCTCAGGTACTGCAGCTACATACTACTCACTTGAGCGGCACCCGAGCTTCTCTTCTCCCTCGTCTCTCTGCGCCGATAGAGTTTAGCAGGCAGGCCTGAACGGGAGCAGGTGAGCATCACGTAGCGTCCACAGAACCTGATCTGGAGAGGGAACCGGAGAGTATCGGCTGCTTGGGAGAAGTCGCGGTACCCAAGAAAATGTCCTGGCACACCAAAAAGTAAAATGTTGAGGCACCGGTACTGCGTAGGCCTACCGCAATATGTATGCCGAGTGCAGAGGCAGGTAAACACACTAGGTGATCCGTACCACGCCCAAGCACGTTTAACCCCCAAAGTCCGGTTTGTTTGACCAGTGTGATCGCTCCGTGCCATGCCATGCCCGGGCTTGCAAGTCAGACATAAACGGCACTGTGCCGCGCGAGAGAACGCTTTTCTTTTTTCAGAAGAGTGCAGTGTTTAGGGGGTTGCTGACATCAACAACCCAGCTGTGATCTACTGTTAACATAGCTGTCCTTGTTAGCTAGGCTCTTTACATGCTCACTAATCACTTTTTTTAAGGTGGATCTCCACACTGACAGCTTTATGTTGTGTGCAGCAGTGTTCATGAGAGAGAGAGAGCGAGGTGCTCAGCGAATATGTGCTCTGCAGTCAAATAGGATTTTAAACAGGCTTGGTAACGTTGCTACTGTGGCAGGCCGCCACAAATAGTCAATGTGTGGGAAACGCTGGATTGATGACGTAAACGTGCTCCAGCTCATATAGTTTGGCTAAGATGAAGGACATGGTCTCCTACACTCCCCTGATTCTGGACCCAAACACTGCTAGTCCAGGACTCATCCTGTCTGAAGGTCTGACCAGTCCCATACGGAATGCTAACCTGCTAAGCAACAAAAGCTAATGGGCATGCTAAGTTAGCATGCTCAGGTAGCTCGACTTACCTGGATGTAGTGATACTGCTTTCCAGTCCAGGACTCATCCTAACTGAAGTTCTGACCAGTCTCATACAGAATGCTAACCTGCTAGCAACAAAAGCTAACAGGCATGCTAAGTTAGCATGTTCAGGCTGCTCGACTTACCTGGATATAGTGATGCTGCGTTCCCTCGAAGATTCAGCTCTGAGATGACAACAAAATTCGGAAACTTGGGCACTTGATATACTAATCTACTACTCAATCACCTGACAGTACCACCATAAAATCTCTACAACTTCATAAACAAACTCAACAAATTAACCCTTTCATGCATTCATGCTTAATTTTGGGTTACTATGTGATGGTAAAGTTCTCCTAGGCATTTGAGGACAGTGTCAGTTGATTGATAGCAATGACTTGTTGTAAGATGACTTCTTTAGACAAAATGTCTGAGATGAAGTCCATACCAACAAACAACATACTTCACAGAAAATACTGTACATCAAATTAGTTAAATATTTCTTCCTCTCCAGCCAAGCTGTGTCTCTGTTTACACATCTCGACCAAAACAGGCTTTGTGGGGACATTTCAGAACGACATACAGTTACTTGTGGGGAGCAGTTGTCTCCAATTTTTCAAACACAGTTTTGAAACACTGATTGAAGGTGTGTTATGGGGATGTTGTGAGTGTCCAGAATAAAGTCATAGTTACCAAGAAATAAAATCCCTCTGAAGGTTAAAATAAGTCCTAAATATGCCCCTGTTAGTGCATTATAATGAACTGTATAGCTGTACTTATTTACACTAGATTATCATCAGAATAAGCTTCCATCCTCCTTTTAGCAGCATAAAAGCACAAAAGCAAAAACTAAATATGACTATAAGAGACTCTAGAATTAAATCTGATGTGATGAACATGAATGTACCTGTTGAGGAGTGTTGTTTGGACCTGCCACACCATTCATCCTGGAGTTGCTGGCAGGTGAGAAGAATGTGAGTCCTCAACCACCATGACATTAATTGTATTGCTGGTGTGATGCCCTGTGGGGTCATGAGTGAGTGTGGTCTCTCTCTCTCTCTCTCGTGGAGGAGGAGCTGATTGCAGTGGCTCTGGGCACCTGGGCTAATTGCCCTGTAGAGTATTTGGGACTGTTTTCTCATTCGGTAAAGGGGCTGCTGTCAAGAACAGGTCAGACCTCCCTGCGGCCAGCTCCCTGGTTTTCCATTTAGTTTGGTTTTCTTTGGTTGGACTGTTGCGTTGTGGTATTTGTCTTGTTTGCATGCTACAACACCTTGTCACATACATCAATGCAACTATCATCCTGCACAGACACTACTGAAACCACAGACTACATACCTCATACTTTAATGTTAGTTTGAAATACTACTTAATTTGGTTCATTTTGGTTTAAATAAACATATTTTGTTAAACTTTTACCATGGTGTATCTCCCTTTTGTTGTGGCCTTTTGAGCCAGGTAATAACACTGGTCATCCGGGGTAATGACTCCCAGTTACGCCAATCGGAGGTCACTAAGATTAATGTTGAGTCGGTGTGTACATATGCAAAAACAATGTCGGACACCGTAGTTTTCTCTGGACCCCTGCCAAATCTGACCAGTGATGACATGTATAGCCGCATGTTGTCATTCCACCGCTGGTTGTCGAGGTGGTGTCCAGCAAACGATGTGGGCTTTGTAGATCATTGGCAGACTTTCTGGGGAAGACCTGGTCTGATCCGGAGAGACGGCATCCATCCCGCTTGGGAAGGAGCAGCTCTCATTTCTAGAAATCTGGCCAAGTTTATTAGTGGACCAAATCCATGACAACCCAGAGTTGAGACCAGGAGGCAGAGTCGCAGTTTAACACATTTCTCTGCCCTTCTTTTTCAGCAGTTACCCACCCAAAACCCTACGCAGAGTCGCAGTCTAACACACTTCTCTGCTCCTCCATTTCAGGAGTTACTTAGTGAAAATCCTATAGTGACGGTGTCTGTCCCCCGACCATCGAAATTATTTAAAAAGGTAAACAGAAGAGGAGCTGTGCATAAAAACCTCATAAAAATTAAAACCACAAGAGCAATAGCGCAAACGAATAGGAGAGTTAAATGTGGACTCTTAAACATCAGATCTCTCTCTTCTAAAGGTGTACTAGTAAATGAACTAATATCAGATTATGATATTGATTTATTTTGTCTTACTGAAACCTGGCTGGGTGATGGAGAATATGTTAGCCTAAATTAATCCACCCCTCCCAGTCATATTAATACTCACATTACTCGAGGCACAGGCCGAGGAGGTGGAGTAGCAGCTATCTTCGACTCTAGCCTACTAATCAGCTCTAAACCTAAACCAAATTATAACTCATTTGAAAGTCTTGTTCTTAGTCTTTCGCACCCAAGTTGGAAATCACTGCAACCAATTCTCTTCGTTATAGTGTACCGAGCACCTGGTCTGTACTCTGAATTCTTATCTGAATTTGCAGAGTTTTTGTCAACTTTAGTCCTTAAAACGGACAAAGTTATTATTGTAGGGGATTTTAATATTCATGTGGACGTTGAGAATGACAGCTTTAGTACTGCGTTTATCTCTCTGTTAGATTCCATTGGCTTCTCTCAGAGTGTTCATGAACCGACTCACTGTTTTAACCACACCCTCAACCTTGTTTTGGTGTATGGTATTGAAATTGAACATTTAGTGGTGTTCCCACAGAATCCCTCTTTGTCCGACCACTGTTTGATAACTTTTGAGTTTGTATTGCTGAACTACTCGCCATTGGGCAAAAATGTCTATAGAAGATGTCTGTCTGATAGAGCTGTAGCTAAATTTAAGGATGCGATTCCATCAGCTCTAAATACATTATCTAGTCACAAAGTAACAGAGGACTCCTATGCTAATTTCAGTCCCTCCCAAATCGATCATCTTGTTGATAGTGCTGCAGGCTCGCTGCGAATGACACTCGACTCTGTAGCCCCTCTAAAAAAGAAAATACTAAAACAAAGACGGTTAGCTCCATGGTATAATACTGAAACTCGCAAATTAAAGCAAATATCGCGGAAACTTGAGAGGAATTGGCGTTCCACCAAAGTGGAAAATTCTCGTTTAATTTGGCAAGATAGTCTTAAAACTTATAGGAAGGCCCTCCGTAAAGCCAGAGCAGCGTACTACTCGTCATTAATAGAGGAAAATAGGAACAACCCAAAGTTTCTTTTCAGCACTGTAGCCAGGCTGACAGAGAGTCACAGCTCTATTGAGCCAAGTATTCCCATAGCTCTCAGTAGTTACGATTTCATGAGCTTCTTTAATGATAAAATTCTAGCTATTAGAGACAAAATTCACCAAGACCTGCCCTCAACTGGCACCAACTTATCTCTTAACTCAAGAACCTTAGAAACAGCTGTAGAACCAGATACATGTTTAGACTGTTTTGCTTCCCTCAATCTTTACCAACTAACCAATAATTTCTTCATCTAAACCATCAACCTGCCTCTTAGACCCCATCTCGACTAGGCTGCTTAAAGATGTTTTACCCTTAGTCAGCACCTCTATACTAGATATGATCAATCTATCTTTATCAACAGGCTATGTACCACAGTACTTTAAAGTAGCTGTAATTAAACCTCTTCTGAAAAAGCCCAAACTTGATCCGGATGTTTTAGCCAACTATAGACCTATATCTAACCTTCCATTTCTCTCTAAGCTTCTGGAGAAAGCAGTTGCTAAACAGCTGTGTGACTTTCTACAGAGCAATAGTTTATTTGAGGATTTTCAGTCAGGATTTAGAGCTCATCATAGCACAGAGACAGCACTGGTGAAAATTACTAACAACCTTATTGCTTCAGACAAAGGACTTGTCTCTGTACTGGTTTTATTAGATCTTAGTGCTGCATTTGATACCATTGACCATCAGATCCTATTGCAGAGACTGGAACATTTCATTGGCATTAAATGAACCGCTCTAAGCTGGTTTAAGTCCTATTTATCAGATCGATTTCAGTTTGTACATGTTAACGATGAGTCCTCCATGCACGCCAAAGTTAGTCATGGAGTTCCTCAAGGATCTGTCCTCGGACCAATCCTCTTCACTTTATATATGCTTCCTTTAGGCAATATTATCAGGAAATATTCCATAAACTTTCATTGTTATGCAGATGATACTCAGTTATATCTATCGATCAAGCCAGATGAAACTCATCAGTTAGCTAAACTTGCCTTCAGGATGTTAAAACCTCAATGACCTGTAATTTTCTAATGTTAAACTCAGATAAAACTGAAGTTATTGCTCTGGGGCCTAAGCACCTCCATGACGCATTATCTAAAGATATAGTTTCCCTGGATGGCATCGCCCTGGCCTCCAGCACCACTGTGAGGAATCTTGGAGTTATCTTTGATCAGGACATGTCGTTTAAGTCTCACATTAAACAAATTTCAAGGACCGCCTTTTTTCACCTACGTAATATTGCGAAAATCTGGAACATCCTGTCTAAAAATGATGCAGAAAAACTAGTCCATGCATTTGTTACTTCTAGGCTGGATTACTGCAGTTCCTTGTTATCAGGCTGCTTGAGTCCATTAAGACTCTTCAGCTGATCCAGAATGCTGCAGCACCTGTTCTGACAGGAACCAGGAAAAGATATCACATTTCTCCTGTTTTAGCTTCTTTGCATTGGCTTCCAGTAAAATCCAGAATAGAATTTAAAATCATTCTTCTTACCTACAAAGCTCTTAATGGTCAGGCACCATCTTATCTTAAAGAGCTCATAGTACCTTACTACCCCACCAGAGCACTGCACTCCCAGAATGCAGGGTTACTTGTGGTTCCTAGAGTCTCCAAAAGTAGACTAGGAGCCAGAGCATTCAGCTATCAAGCTCCTCTCCTGTGGAACCAGGTTCCAGTTTGGGTTCAGGAGGCAGACACCATCTCCACATTTAAGAGTAGGCTTAAGACTTTCCTCTTTGATAAAGCTTATAGTTAGGGCTGGCTCAGGTGATTCCTGAACCATCCCTTAGTTATGCTGCTATAGGCCTAGACTGCTGGGGGATTTCCCATGATGCACTGAGCTCCTCTCTCCTCTACTTTCTCTCCCTCTGTATGCAACCTCATCCCATTATTGCATGTTACTAACACAACTTCTCCCCTTTCTGGTAGTCTTGTGCTTTCTCGTCCCTCTCCTCTCTCCTCCTATCACTTCCTGCAGGTTTTCTGGCTCTGGAGCTGTGGAGTCTGGATCTGTGGTTGCGGGTCACCTGCTGCCCCCGTGTTCCTGCTCGACACCCTCTGCTGCAACGACTATTGTTGCTAGTCTTATTGTTATTATTGTTATTATAATCATTAACATTATGATTGTTATCATTAACACTACTATAAATATCTGTACCATTTTTCATTTAGTCTATAGCAACATCACCTTTACTGTCTGTACCTCTGTGTGTATATTGTGTAGGCTGCCTCCCTCCCCTCTCTCTCTCCTTACATCCCTCTCTTTTTCTCTCTATTCCTCTCCTGCTCTCTCTCCCTCTCTCTCTCTCTTTCACCCCCAACCGGTGGAGGCAGATGGCCGCCCACCCTGAGCCATGGTTCTGCTCGAGGTTTCTGCCTCTTAAAAGGAAGTTTTTCCTTGCCTCTGTCTCCTAGTGCTGCTCTTGGTGGGAACTGTTGGGCTTCTGTAAATATCATCACAGAGTATGGTCTAGACCTGCTCTTTTATGAAAAGCGCTGTGAGATAACTGTTGTTGTGATTTGGCGCTATATAAATAAAACTGAAATTGAAATTGAAATCTGTAAACACATAATACACAATGGCAATATTTTAGAACATGAAAACATGTGAAACAAATGGCACAAATTTGATG
Source organism: Micropterus salmoides (assembly GCF_014851395.1). Taxonomy (NCBI): domain Eukaryota; kingdom Metazoa; phylum Chordata; class Actinopteri; order Centrarchiformes; family Centrarchidae; genus Micropterus; species Micropterus salmoides. Next base: position 33,962,754 of record NW_024040263.1, on the reverse strand, counting down.
TCACCACACATTGATGCCTTGTTCAGAGAAAATGTCTGAGATGAGATGTATACTTGTATACACAGTACTTCACAGAAAAAAACTAATTATCATAGTATAATATTTCTGCTGTAACTCCATTTTAACCAAAATAGAAGATACTGCAGTTTGGCTTAGTTGGGCAGACTTAGCTTCTATAGTCAATTTGAGCTATCTAGCTATCCTTCAAAGTAGTTTAATTATAGATAAGCAACCTAATTTGAGGATTGAACACTGGTTCAACTGATTTGTCATACCAAAATGCTTGCCTTGTGTTTCACATATGCTCCTCCACAAAATTCCTTTGTTGTTTAGCATCTCCTGCAGTCAATCTTCTCCCTTATCCACAATTGTGACATTTCACACTTGTAAAATGTCTTGCTGCTACGATCCTTCCTTATGAGGACCAGGAAGTGGGATCTCCAACCATATTTGTAATGTGTGTGTGTGAGGAGTAGAGTGATTTACCAGCAGCAAACCATAGGGGGTGAAAGTGAGCACCTCCCACACACACTCTGGTAAACATGTCTTATAGGCCAATGCTAAAAACCACACGGGCACCTTGAGAATCACTCCTGTATTCATTTAAAATGGGTTTCCTTATGGGGACCTGTTTTTGCTCCCCATAGCGCAAGAGGTCCCCATGAGGTAACTGTGTAAACAGCCTGTTGTCCCCATAACGTGATGCTTACCAGACCACACACACACACACGCATACATGCGTACTTAGGCCACCTTTCAGGTCGCATGACAAAACACCCACTTTCAGTGACACCACTTTCTGAATGGTTTAGAGAGAAGCTGCCACCATCCTCAGATGTGGGGGGATGCCCTTATTACCAAAACGACTTTATATTTTTGATTAGAGCTTGTTTTTTTCAGTATGATTTTTAACCCAGAGTTTGGGGCCAAATATTATTTAAGCAACCTTAGGGGACTTGGGCTATACACAAACTCTGATAGAAGTCATCTTTGGCGTCTTATTTCTTGCAAGCCAGTGATTCCACACCTTGAGATAGTCTCATCACCTATGTTAGGGAAGTCGTTTGAATTGTGGGGTGAAGCTTCTTGACATTATGTTAATATTAACTGAATCAACACAATACATGCAGACAATTGAATCTTTGACAACTAAATGTTACAAATAATAAGGAGACCCACAAACAGGTACAAAACACAGGAAATAAGGTTTTAAGAGAATGACATTTGTCGCTTCACTGATGCTTTACAAAACAAAAAGGGCAAGTATTACAAAATAAACGTTACAGGGGCTATATGTAATTTTTCAATGAAATGACTTATTAATAAATCAAAATTTTATTGCCTTATCATCAATGGGCTCAAAACTCACTTAGAAAGGAAGCACACGCCTGTTTTCTCTGTTGCTTGCATCAGCCACTATTGTGCCATAAATGTGAGGACACCGGGTCGGATTCACCTCTGTGAGCGCTCCCAAGCCTCTCTTTGACTACAGCGACAACACCGCAGCTAACGACATGCAGTGTCACTTACTCCAACATAAACCCCATATAAGGATAAAAACAATAAAGGTTTATGTGATGAAGCCTGTCAGACCAAACAAGATTCAGATGATGTTGGGTAAAAACAGTCACACCAGAAAGTCATGGAGAGAGTCACATTAGCTCACCAGCTAGTGGCTAACGTTATCCGATGCAAAGCTGATATTACATCACCACCTAACACGACCCATATTACTGTCCTGTGTACCACTGGTATTATGTCAAAGTGTTGATTTTTGCCTGCAAGAATGGATGTAACTGTACCAAAGCAAATGTGCAGCGACTTGTTTACTAGCCTAACTTATAGTGATACAGGGAAGAGGCAGACAGCTATCGTTAGCATGGACCAACAGTCGTTAGCTGTGTAATATTCAATTTAGATTTATTGTGGTTTTACTGATACTCAGGTACACTGCTTCTCCACCTCTTAGTCTCTATAATTATACTGATCCACATAATATTATCACTGCAACAAAATGGCAACAACAGAGGAAGAGCCACCCACTTACTTACAGTAAAGTTACTTACTGCGGTCTCAATCCAGCTCATTAACCATTTCCTTATCATCCAATACATGTAGCTGTGTTGACATTGCTGAGCCTGCGGTGAAAGACACACAGATAAGTTAGATACTGAAAAGCAGCAGGCGAGCTAACGCTGTAGCACGTTGGTCTGATCTGATTGATCTGCCTCTGAGCCAGGAACGTGGAAGTAACAGAGCCTGAACATTTCTGAAGAAAAGCCACAGACTGCATGCCGGTGTTTCTGCATTTATTGTGGATTTCTGTATGAAAGTGGTTGTGTTGTGTCGGATTATACTCGCTCATGAGGTCAAGCGAGCACGTGTATGAGCACACGCCTGGCAATCTGAGAACTCGCACCACTAGCGGCCACTGAAAACTCCATAATGCCCCATTAAACATAATGCAACAGAGACTTTTCAACTCTGAGCCTTGAACCAGTCTCTCGCGTCTGCATCAGCTGATACCTGACCACATAGATCTTGACATTGAGCCTGAGGACTGAATACTGGCCAAAAGGCAGAGCTATTGTTTCTACCTTGGCTGAACATTTTAATGTAAAACTCAAGTGCTAGGTCAGTTTTAAAATGCACAATGAGTCCTGGATTGCTAAATGTCATGCATGCAGTCACGTTTCTTTCTAGGAAAATGAAAGTTTTGATGAACTTTATCAGGTGTTTCTCGACAGCATCCACTTCTCCTGCTTCCCGTTTGCGCCTCTGTTTTCCTGCTGGTTCTATGAAGAAAAGAATAAATGCAACTTTATATAGTAATACTGTGAAACATGCAGATAAAGCCATAATGTTTTACCCCAGTAGCAGCATTTTGTAGCAATTGTAGAGTTCTTTTAAATTCTAATCTTTTTTCACGGCATTGTACCAGTTTTTGTGTAATTTCTGTCTGAATTGTCCTAATATTTTACCAAAACTTTAGTGTCAATTTCATCAAAGTCATTGTGACATTGTTCAAGATATATTGCTGTTTTTTTCCTGTGGTTTCATGAGATTTTAGCTGCATTTTCTGTACTGAGGGGCTCTTGTGTAGGTTCTTTACAGCTTGTCTAAGTCACAGTGGTATCCTTAAGTGGGTAAATATCCTTGTGCAATACACGCGGAATACAGGTGACTACATAACACAAACTAAATTCTATTACTGGAAGAAACAAACTGTGACAACACAGACATTTGCTACTTCGGCAAGAGAAACACCTGATTAGAAAGTAAATTTATACATCCACTGATCAGGCGATGACCTCAATGTAAACCCTGGGACAAAACAAAGTGATGAACTTTGATCGATAGGTAACAGTTCACATTAACATGTAGCTTGGGCATTGCAGATTTCATTGATTCAGAAGCAGGCCAAAGGATTTGCTGCTAGAAAAGTTGATAATTATGTGAGGTTGAGTACTTGTCATGTGACCGATAATAAGTTTTGTTCACATCTGAGTAAAGTCTTAAAATATGAGTTGGTGTGGTCTACCTCCCAAGATGTAAATGTACATAAGCATTAGCTGTGTAAATGCGAGAAATAGCAACATCCTCATACAGAGGTGCAAAATCAGTTGAACTCTGTTCGTCTTTGTTGGGGAGAGAATTGAGACACAGTCCGACCACAAACTAGCATGGATATACAAATGATTGAAGCCCCATCGATCAGATTCGTAAGGCAGGATGTTGGCTGTCCAGTGAATAAAGGTAGTGTACGATGGATTTATACTTTGAGGTCCATATATCAGAGGAAGAATGATGCATTATAAATGTGAACACTGTTTGTGTACCACACAGTAACAGTGTCTGACATTTTCCTCTAAAAGGTAAACTGGATGAGGCAAATATACATAAGACTGTCCATACAACTGGGGACATTTAACACACATTCACAGTCTCTACTTTCACCAAAATGGGGACACTCGTGTGAAAAATCACTTTACAGATGGTTGTTGCATTTACCTCTGCATTTTACATTAGAAAAAGATGTATTATGAGTTATCATAATTGTTTGCACCAAGTCCTGTCTGAATAACCATAATTGTAGGTAAGTTCTTCATCTGGCACCATGTCACTAATCGCACAGACACAGAGGTGCAGCATGTTATTCACTTGAATTGTCCGCATTTTGCAGTTTGGGTTTGGGTCTCCCAAGAAACTTGTCTTCCAAAGATGCATCAAGATTATTTCGGGAAAAATGCATAATTAATGCTCAATGATCAAAATTCTCTATTTTATCTGGATGTAGTGTTGAATAGTGTCATTTTAGATAAAAGTGAGAAGGTAGGCATAGACTCATCAAACAGCCAAGAAAAAAGTTAGCAAGACAGGTTGCAGTCACATGTATAAAAGTCAGTCCTTACCCACTGTAGTTTGTTAGCTCAATTGGAAGAGAACTATAAGTAGATAGTGTCTGTGTTTGAAATCACACACTAGTGTACTGCCTACTGCATACTCAATTTGTATGTACTTCATACTGTCTACATAAGGAACAGTTAAATATGAAAATAATAACAGACTGTTCATACTGGCTGGTCTGACTGTTCATACTGGCTGGTCTGACACAACCCCCGGCTCTCACATTTCCATAACATTGCAACAGAATAAGAGGTGTCTAGTCTTAGGCCAGACATAGGCTATGTTGTGTAGTATTTATTAAAGCTATACAATTAAAACACTAAATATCATCTGGACAATGCAGCATCATAAAACACACAGAGTATCAAGTTACTGTGTCACGGTGACTTTCACAAACTTTTATTACAGTAGAAAAATAGGGGGATTATTGGAAAGAGACAGATGTGGAGACATACCCCTAATTTCCCAAAAAGTGATTTCGAACTTTCTAAGCTTAAATTACAATTGGTGTATTGTATGGTGTATTTAATTTTACTTACCACCAAGATTTCTCTTTCCATTGAAAATCAAAGAGATATGTTACCTCAGTCTCACTGTAGCTCTCAAAGGCAGAAGGACTGTCTGAAGGAAAACGTTTCCCTCTGTATTCTAATACAAAAACTCTGTTGCTGAAGCAAAAAGCCTCGTCCTTTAAGAGAAAATGAAAAACAAGTATGTTCAAGTTATGTTTACATGTTAACCAGACCAGTGGTCCATCTTTCACACTAAAGCTCATATTTCAGCCAAATTTATAATGAATGAAAAGAATTCAAGGCAGATGGAAACTGACCATTGTAGGAGTTATATGTTTTAAACTTAAATGTTAACAGACATGCATTATAATAAGTCAGGTTTAGAATGAACATGAGGTTAAGATTGCATCAACCTAATGCAAGTTCAATGTATTCAATACAATTTATTCTTTGTTAACAACGTCGTTGTTGACTTTGGATGTAAAAGAAAGGAACTGTTTTTTAGATTTGTTCATGCCTGATTTGACTTAGATTTGTTACATTGTCATTTTTATAAAAAATAATTATTGTTACAATGATTGTTAAAGAATAGTGCATTTGTGTGCAACTTTAAATTTCATTTTTTATTTTTAAAATGTTAATATTGGCACCCAGGCATCTTCACAATGTTAAATCTGTCCCTCTTTAAAAAACAAGTTTGGACACCCCTGCTCTAGTAAGTATACGGGGATTGCAAGCAAGTTAACAAGTTTAGTCAAATCTAAATGTTCAGTCTAACAATTTTCTATGATCTTATATTTATTAAATCAATGTTACAAACACATGATTGAATAATTTAATCTATAAAGCAAATTAAGAAATCTAATTATTGCAAACTCACCCAGACGTGTCACACCATCACACATGATGGAAGATCGGCAACTGTAGAGCGCTGAGCTCCGAATTCATTCACTCAGATTTCCCAACATCACTCAAATCTTCTTAGAAAAAAATCTTCTCCAACTTAGTCGTGAATCAGTTTTCTGACATCACATATCTTAAATAATAAATCATCCACTATAAAAGCCTTTACCTGTATTTATTTGTAGTTATATATACAGTACTTTCACACTAGTAAACTGTTTCTTATGTAAATTGATATGCTAACAGTATAATTAGGAAGCTGGTAAAGCTGATTTATTTTCTCTGTTTTACATCATTTCAGTTTATACTAAAGGTGGTAGGATATATTTGGTAGGCTTGTGTGGCCATCTGACAGGATCATGCATTCTGGGGACCACCCTTTCTGAAGGCTGTACAGCAGTAAAAAAAAAATCAGGAAGTACACTGGAGTGGCTATGAACACAGATGTCACATTAAATCATAAATCAGCCTAAGTAGAGTTCTGTGACCTGAGTAGGAACAAACTTCCTGTGGACTTGCCAGGTATTTAGTTATTAATGGGCTCCATATATACACACTATCTGGTTTTTCAGTCTTCTGGGTACCACTTGACACACATTCAGGTTAAATTTACTTTGAGAGCCATTTACGACTGTCATGTGCCAAGATATTTGCTGAAGCATAATTCCTGGCAAAATTCACCTGTTATATTATGTAATTGTACAACCTAATTATATTATATACTGGTAAGGTTGAAAAGGTAGGCCAGTACAGTATTATTATATTGTTAGTCAACATGTTGTGTACCTCTATTTAGTTTCCAAACTTCCTTTGTCAGAAAATAAGTCCCTTTCTGCAGGATGTCTGAGATTGTTTGTGATAAGCAATGGTGCAATATGAAGCCTAGTAACGCAAAGGTCATAATTAAGGTGAGCGTTTTACAGGACACATCCCAACAAATAGTAACAATAGACTGACAGCAAAATTTTTATTTCAAATGCTGGAATCTTGAGGCATCTTAACTCCACTGAAAGCTCTGTTTACAAGCAACATCTCAAAGTTTCTTAGTGCTGGGTACCACCTTTCTAATTCCAACATTCCACATTTGAGACGTCTTAAATGAACAAAACATGTGATATAACATGCACAACAGGTGCCAAAAAAACATTTTAAACTTTGTTTTTGAGTGCTGTGATTTGATTCTTAATGTAGAATTTAATGGCCTGCCAATCTCTGTTTTTAAGTGTTACTTTCTCCAGTTCAAGGCACTTATCACAGTCACTTTTTCCTAGAACATGGCAAGAAGTGATCATGTGCTCCTCGACAGCAAGGATCTCCTCTTTCTCCCACATCTTTCTCTTCAAAGGCTCACAACCTGTACAGCAATTATAACAAACAAAGGATTTGGCACTTAAACTTTACAATTTTGAGCATTCAATCTTTAAGATAATACAGTAACAAAGTTTGATATCAAACAGATGAAGGGCATATTGATCAAAATGTAAATAGTTTTGAGATATCTACAAAGTTAACCTTTATCCGTTTTTTGGGAATTGTGATGCGAGGCTTGTGGAGGTGTCATGGTGCCCTGCTGTGGTGCAGCATCGCTATGAATGACACACTGCTGTCTTATTCTCTTTCCTCTGACTAGATGTAACCTGACTCTCTGAAACACAGAAAAACACAAAGTGCAGAAAACAACAATTCAGACATATATTAGTCATACCACAGTAAATTAGATATTATTTAAGTGGAAGCTTGTTTGATTGGAATATACCTTGCCGCTCTAAATGCTCAATGCATTGGAATGCACTAACTAGTGAGAGACTTGGAATAATTCTATCTCAAGCCAATTTATGTTATGGAAGATTGAATTCTATCACGGTTTACAATTTGCTTTCAGTAGATATTATTATTGACTGGTCCCCATGAAATCACAAAAACCAGAATGTGCTTAGCAGCTTATATTGGATTTAGGATTTACATTGATGTAGACAAATCTAAAATTGACTTCCATGGGACTATTTATTCATCTTCCACTCTGTCATTCTACTGTTTCATTTGTCTCCTTCGATTTTATCTTCTTTTTATCTTCTATTTCATTTTGTTTGACTCTTTAAAATCAATTATACCATGGAGCTAACCGTCTTTTTGTTTTATTTTCTTTTTTAGAGGGGCTACAGAGTCGAGTGTCATTGGCAGCGAGCCTGCAGCACTATCAACAAGATGATTGATTTGGGAGGGACTGAAATTAGCATAGGAGTCCTCTGTTACTTTGGGACTTTGGGGTAATGAATTTAAAGCTGATGGAATCACATCCTTAAATTTTTCAGATAGATATCTAGTGTAGGAATTTCTGCCTAATGGCGTGGAGACCAGCAACATGAACTCAAAAGTTATTAATATTATTTCATCTGTGTTTACGTTAGGCCATGGAGCCGGAAAAGCTGATCCAGACCCAACAGGACCAGATTCAAAGGTCTGTTCAACACGGCCAGAATGACACTCACTCGTCCACTTTCACAGTTCTTCTGATGGATTCCCAGACTTTAATGTGACGAACCCCCACAGTCTGTGTGCTGAGCTCCAGCACCCCTTCATCAGCACTAAACGTCTTTATGTGTACTGATTTTAAACTGGATGTTATTTAACAGTTTTCATTCTAAAGACATTTATCAGCAGAATCCCCAGAATAAGCTGCGAGTCTCAAACTGACGCCCGTGGGTCTCGACCATGTGTCCATATGTGACGACTTGAGAATGAGAACGGGTTGCTTACATGGTCCAAACCACCGTTAAGTGGCTCACGGGTTACCAGTTGTATAGTTGGAACTGCAGCTCCTGACCTGTGGTTAGAAGCTGAGTTCCTGGTGACTACGTCATAGATAGCAGAAGACGCAGTCGGAGGAGGTGGTTGTGATGTGAGGAAGCAGGGAGTGTTCAATAATCTTGCTGTACAAACAGATATCATGTGAAGTTTTTTGAAAATGTAGTTGTAAAAGTACTTTTTAATGTATATTTCACTGTACAGTTCACTGTTAGGGCTGCATTGTTTTAGTACTAAGTAGTGTAGAGCATCTACAAACAGCAGCTGTTTCTCTCACAGATTATCCACCTGTTCACAATTATCTCATTTAGAAGGTAAAGGACAAAACAGAGCGTGAAAAAGTTCAACGCTGCCTTCTGTTGTTGTCGGGAAATGCAGCCAGAACAGTGTTACACTAAGAAAGGAACAACCACACAACTACACATTCATTTCTTTAAACTCTCTATTTGAACTCTTTTATTTCAAAATGTTCTAAAGTCATAATTCCCATGTGTTCCAGTCAGCTGAGCTCCGTCACAATCTACTAACAAGACAGGATTATCTGGACATTTTATTGTTACTGCAGATGGAAAAATAAGAGCCAATCCTATGTGTTCATACTCTGAAGAGACTTTGACCCTCACCTGACTCACCTGAGACAAACCAGGAAACAGGTTGTTATTCTGCCTCACTGAGACGAGACACACTGAGAGTCAGACGGTAAGACTCCCCTTCACACCAGAACCAGCACTTCCACTGAGAGAGGACAGCTACAGGAGGGATACTGGGAATACTGGGAATACGAGCACTTCAACCTGCTGCTGAATCCACAAACTGAACAAGAGTTTGACGAGAACAAAGACTCAAAGTGAAGGTAACTTTCAGGGCCGTTACTGAAGGAGGGAGTGGCTGACTGTTTCCTGTCTGAGCGTCTGCTGCTGTGACTTCAGCTTCACTCAGAGACTAAATGGCTTCCAGATTAGAGGAAGATCTCTGCTGTCCTGTCTGCCAGGACATCTTTAAAGATCCTGTCATCCTGTCATGTTGCCACAGCTTCTGTAAAGGCTGTCTGCAGAGCTGGTGGACAGAGAGAGGAAGTCAGGACTGTCCAGTTTGTAAGAGGAGACATTCAAAGAGCTCCATGCCTCCTAATCTGGCTTTAAAGAACCTGTGTGAGAGTTTCCTACAGGAGAGAGATCAGAGAGCTTCAGAGGCTCTCTGCAGTCTGCACTCTGAGAAACTCAAACTCTTCTGTCTGGACCATCAGCAGCCAGTGTCTCGTCTGCAGAGACTCAGAAAAACACATCAACCACAGATTCAGACCCGTCGATGAAGCTGCACGACAACACAAGAAGGAACTTCAGGAAACTCTGGAGCCCTTAAAGGAGAAGTTAAAGGTTTGTGAACGAGTTAAAGTGGAGTTTGATCAAACAGCAGAACACATGAAGGTCCAGGCCCGACACACAGAGAGGCAGATTAAGGAGCAGTTTAAGAAGCTTCAGCAGTTTCTAGAGGAGGAAGAGGAGGCCAGGATGGCTGCACTGAGGGAGGAAGAGGAGCAGAAGAGTCAGATGATGAAGGAGAAGATGGAGGCTCTGAGCAGACAGATAGCAGCTCTTTCAGACACAGTCAGAGCCACAGAGGAGGAGCTGAGAGCTGAAGACGTCTCATTCCTGCTCAACTACAAGGCTGCAGTGGAAAGAGTCCAGCAGCGCCCCCTGCTGGATGATCCACAGCTGCCCTCAGGAGCTCTGATAGACCAGGCCAAACACCTGGGCAACCTGACCTTCAACATCTGGAACAAGATGAAGGACATGGTCTCCTACACTCCTCTCATTCTGGACCCAAACACTGCTGATCCAGAACTAATCCTGTCTGAAGATCTGACCAGTGTGAGACGAGGAGAGAAACAGCAGCTTCCTGACAATCCAGAGAGGTTTGATAAACTCTGGTCTGTTCTGGGCTCTGAGGGCTTTAACTCAGGGACTCACAGCTGGGATGTCGAGGTTGGAGACAGAACATACTGGTTACTGGGTGTGTCAGCAGAGTCTGTCCAGAGGAAGGGAGACATACGGTCTGGATTATGGATAATATGGTTCTATGGAGGTAAATACTCAGCAGAGTCACCATCAGTTCCATCCACTGATCTCAGAGTGCAGAAGAAGCTCCAGAGGATCAGAGTGAATCTGGACTGGAACAGAGGAAAGCTGTCGTTCTCTGATCCTGATACTAACACACACATACACACCTTCACACACACTTTCACTGACAGGATGTTTCCATATATTGAAACTTGGGATGAACTCCCACTGAAGGTTTAACCAGCGAAGGTCTGTGTGACTGTAGATGATGATGATGCTGATGCTGATGCTGATAATGGTGATGGTGATGATGATGAAGAAGAAGATGATGATGATGCTGATGACTAAATGCTGTAGTTTTCATTGTGTTGTTTCTGCTGATGTGTTTAACATGAAGTTGTCATATCTGATCTAACAGAGAACCAGTGAATTAAACTTCCTGAGTTTTAAGGATGTAAATAATGAGTTTATCAAACTGCTGTAAATGTAGTGAAAGTAAAGTCATCTTTCAATAAAACCCTGCACTGCAAAAACTAAAATCTTAGTAAGATTAGTTATCTTGAAGGCGAATATACTTGTTTTTTGTCTGACAAGATATTTCTTCTTACCAGGCGGCTTTTATGTTAGAGAATTTCACTTGTTTCAAGTTTTTTTGGCCTTCAGTAGCAAGTGAAATATTCTTTTTCTATTGGCAGATAATTTTGCTTATTTTAAGTAATATTTTCCCCATTTCAATGCTTTTTTTGCTTGTTTTTCAGAGCTCAGTTTTTGCAGTGTGTAGAGCAGATTTCCTCAGAAACCTGTGGTACAGCTGATGTCTCCAGAGAACAGTTGGGCCTAAATAATCCCACATGTTCATCATTTTCCTCTCTAAGAATCAGATTCAGTAACAGCTGCACATTTATTAGTTTATCAGATAACTGATATGTTGCAGCACTTTGGATATTTTTATAGAACGACTGTAAAATTAAAAATTTAAAAAGTCCGTTTACAAAATGTGTATTTATTTATTAATTCAGATTCACAAACAGCTGCATCAACAATTCTAAATGTATTAGTTGATTATTGTAAGTAGATGAAGTAAAGTGTGTAATTATCATCTTTTTATATTAACATTGCAAAAGATATAAAGGATACAAACGTACATATAGTGAGGGGGTACAACAACAAAAAAAGGAAAGAGGGGGCGATGATATAAATCACAAAAAGACCTTCAAACGAGTGCAGACATTAAGATTCTTTCAAGCCCGTTTGTTGGGCTGTGATTGGTCGCTTCACGACAAGCGACATTGACGAGCTACTTTCAGCTCACGGCTGCTTGAAAGGCACCGAGCTTCTCTTCTGCCTCGTCTCTCTGCGCAGACAGAGTTTAGCAGGTGAGAACGGGAACAGGTGAGCGTCACGTGGCGCCCAGAGAACCTGATCTGTAGAGGGCAGAAGTGATGGGAAAAGTCACTCTTTTGACAGACTGGAGTCATCAAATCTCGTTCACTGAAATGAACTAATCTTTTTTTGAGTCATTTCGTTCATTTGAACTAGGCTGGTTATTTCGGGGCTGCAGGACTAAAGTTACTGGACGGCTGTGTTAAAACTACAGCACAACATCACTGCGCTGTAATAACGTTATGCTTTATTAAATATCACATAATTAAGTGACTGTTACCTGACAGCAGACTTGCCTCTCATTCTCCGGCGCTGGCAGGAAGTCCGCCTGCCGACTCAGTTCATTCAAGCAGAGCCGGCCCTAGACCTTCGAGGGCCCTAATCAAAATTTAGTTGGAGGCCCCTCTGACTGTTGGGCGTTGTCACTATATGTCATGGTTTGAATTACGGGGGGATTGGGGGGATCTGACCCCCCTAGTTAAGGCTTGGACCCCCCAAAAGAGGCAGAAACTACAGTTCAGAGGGGTCTTTCTTACTGTGACTGTAAATATTACAATATATTTCCCGTACTCATGCCTTGTATTTAAGAATCTTTTTAATATGATTTCAGACACCCCTAAAATGGACCGTACCATTTCCTAACATTGAAGTTAGTTGAACGTCTTGTGCATCACTCGCAGCGCAGCTGCTCCAGTCGGCGCGTCACACGCTAATGGAGACGCTGCAGGTTACTGTCAGTTAACTATCTAGCTGCTTTCATACACTTAACTTTCCCACCTTCAGAGTTTCGTAATAAGCATTTCTTTTACTTAACACGAGCTATCTGATGTTAGCTAGCTGAGAACCCACCCCGTCATTTCATTAAAACTATGTAATTTCATATTTTATGTAATTATCAGCTGGTGTTTAGGCATGAGCAGTGAAATTGGGGATTTTTAAATCAATATAGAGTTTATTATTTCATTTGAAGTCTTTTGCAAGTCCTTTCACATTAAACATTGCATTTGTTTTAACTCTGGAATTCCCAAAAATTCCCAATTCCCGAACAACAGTGTCTGACTGCTGCTTTATTGGACGCAGATTACATCATTCACAGTCAACATGAGCAACATATTTGCTAAAAAAGAGTAAGTTGAAACTTTAAACTTGATGAGAATTATAAGATTTAGGAATTAGAGATAATAATGTAATTTTATGATCATGTCTTTGGTTCTGGTTCATCATTGTGGGGGTCTGGTTTGAGCGGTCATGATGGTCTGCTGTTGTGGGTCTGACTTGCTGGCAGTTTTGCTCTAGAATACTTGGTGACCTCTGACTACAAAAATTGTCGTGTGGTACGAGGCCCCGTGAACGGGTGCAATGAATTTGATTTATCGTCATCTACAGACTGCAGACATTAGTTAAATAAGCGAGGATATTGTGAGCTTTGTAAGATTTTAGTTTACTGAAGCATGCGCCTGCGCTGTACTGGGTTTTCTTTTTGACCTGGATAAAAAGTTGCCCCCCCCGGTTGTCACTGTATAATTCGCACCCTGCTATATATGACACAGAAACAACGTCTCTTGCTTTTAAATAAGACCCGAAGAATCTTTGTTATATTCTTAAACCTGCCACGTTTGTGAAAAACAATAACTCTATATTATTATATCTACTATGTTTGAAGTCAAACAGGAAACGTGATACCACCAGTGCTACTGAGCTTAATGGCAGTGCAAGACACTGATGAACTTAGTTCTGAATAAAATGACTGATAAACTGATTATGACTCAAACTCAAATCTTTATTAACAGCCAGAGTTTAAGAAATAAAAACTACAGCTGATAGCATCATTTTTCTCAACCAGCGTCTTTAGGAGTAATTTAACCATATAATGATAGAAAATACTTTTACTGTCTGAGTGTCTTTTTGGAAAACATCAAAATGTGTCTGCCAACCTGTGCTGGTTTTACTGCTCACCACATTAAGGACTGATGGCCAGTCAGCAGGATCCACTGGAGCAGTAGAAACTGGAGAGCCAGGTGTGGCAGTAAGCACGATGGTGCTGCTCTCCACTTCAACAGGCACAGGTAGACCTATGAGGAAGATTAACACAGAAAATAAGTAATTCTAGTAAGTTCATACACTGAGTGTTCCTAGAGGTGAATCATTCTTTAGTTATTGTTGATGTAGGGCTAAACTTACCAGCGCTGTCAGCTTCTTGGATGAAACCAGTGATGGAGGTCGAGGTGGAGGCTGATGGACCTGCTGTGAAATAATAATAAATATATAAATAAATGGACTGAACTGGAATGACTTGTGTTATTAGCTTAGATGTGGAGGATCTTATAATTCAAGGCAATCTGCCAGAGTTTGATGCCGTCTCCTTTTAGAAAGTGACTTTAGATAAGTTGTCTCTCTGGCAGCTTTGGAGGAGGCTCCATGAATCAGTCCTTTAAAACAGCTGCTACACACTCCCTACCTGACAGATTTGATTTATAAGCAAAGGACAGGACATCTCTATAGGTTTAAATGTACCTTTATCTTCTGGCCTCCTCTCTTCTTCGAGGCTTTTCTGTTCTTCTGTCCAGACAAATATTTCTTCTCTAGTCAGACATCAAGCCTGACGGACCCCAGTGATGTCACAGGTCACAGCTGATTTTCCATAGTATATAACTAAATTAAATAACCGCTATGCTTATTATGGTGTGTAACAGGGGCGTTTCCAGGCTCTAGAAACATCGGGGGCTTGTATTTGATAAAAATTGCTTTATGTTTTGTATCACAGTACTTTAGTTCAATTCAATTCAATTTTATTTATATAGCACCAAATCACAACAGCAGTTATCTCTGAGCGCTTTTCATAAAAGAGCAGGTCTAGACCGTACTCTGTGATGCTACAGAAGCCCAACAGTTCCCACCAAGAGCAGCACTAGGAGACAGAGGCAAGGAAAAACTTCCTTTAAGAGGCAGAAACCTCGAGCAGAACCATGGCTCAGGGTGGGCGGCCATCTGCCTCGACCAGTTGGGGTGAAGGAGAGAGAGGGAGAGAGAGACAGAGGGGGAGAGAGAGGGGGAGAGAGAGAGGGAGAGAGAGAGAGAGAGAGAGAGAGAGAGACTACACAATATACACACAGAGGTACAGACAGTAAAGGTGATGTTGCTATAGACTAAATGAAAAATGGTACAGATATTTATAGTAGTGTTAATGATAACAGTCGTAATGTTAATGATTATAATAACAATAATAACAATAGGACTAGTAACAGTAGTCATTGCAGCAGAGGGTGTCGAGCAGGAACACGGGGGCAGCAGGTGACCCGCAACCACAGATCCAGACTCCACAGCTCCAGAGCCAGAAAACCTGCAGGAAGTGATAGGAGGAGAGAGGAGAGGGACGAGAAAGCACAAGACTACCAGAAAGGGAAGAAGTTGTGTTAGTAACATGCAATAATGGGATGAGGTTGCATACAGAGGGAGAGAAAGTAGAGGAGAGAGGAGCTCAGTGCATCATAGGAAATCCCCCGGCAGTCTAGGCCTATAGCAGCATAACTAAGGGATGGTTCAGGACTCACCTGAGCCAGCCCTAACTATAAGCTTTATCAAAGAGGAAAGTCTTAAGCCTACTCTTAAATGTGGAGATGGTGTCTGCCTCCTGAACCCAAACTGGAACCTGGTTCCACAGGAGAGGAGCTTGATAGCTGAACGCTCTGGCTCCTAGTCTACTTTTGGAGACTCTAGGAACCACAAGTAACCCTGCATTCTGGGAGCGCAGTGCTCTGGTGGGGTAGTAAGGTACTATGAGCTCTTTAAGATAAGATGGTGTCTGACCATTAAGAGCTTTGTAGGTAAGAAGAATGATTTTAAATTCTATTCTGGATTTTACTGGAAGCCAATGCAGAGAAGCTAAAACAGGAGAAATGTGATCTCTTTTCCTGGTTCCTGTCAGAACACGTGCTGCAGCATTCTGGATCAGCTGAAGAGTCTTAACGGACTTTTTCGAGCAGCCTGATAATAAGGAACTGCAGTAATCCAGCCTAGAAGTAATAAATGCATGGACTCATTTTTCTGCATCATTTTTAGACAGGATGTTTGTGATTTTCGCAATATTACGTAGGTGAAAAAAAGGCGGTCCTTGAAATTTGTTTTAATGTGAAACTTAAACGACATGTCCTGATCAGAGATAACTCCAAGATTCCTCACAGTGGTGCTGGAGGCCAGGGCGATGTCATCAAGGGAAACTATATCTTTAGATAATGCGTCACGGAGGTGCTTAGGCCCCAGAACAATAACTTCAGTTTTATCTGAGTTTAACATTAGAAAATTACAGGTCATTGAGGTTTTAACATCCTGAAGGCACATTTCAAGTTTAGCTAACTGATGAGTTTCATCTGGATTGATCGATAGATATAACTGAGTATCATCTGCATAACAATGAAAGCTTATGGAATGTTTCCTGATAATATTGCCTAAAGGAAGCATATATATAGTGAAGAGGATTGGTCTGAGGACAGATCCTTGAGGAACTCCATGACTAACTTTGGCGTGCATGGAGGACTCATCGTTAACATGTACAAACTGAAATCGATCTGATAAATAGGACTTAAACCAGCTTAGTTCCTTTAATGCCAATGAAATGTTCCAGTCTCTGCAATAGGATCTGATGGTCAATGGTATCAAATGCAGCACTATGATCTAATAAAACCAGTACAGAGACAAGTCCTTTGTCTGATGCGATAAGGAGGTCGTTAGTAATTTTCACCAGTGCTGTCTCTGTGTTATGATGAGCTCTAAATCCTGACTGAATATCCTCAAATAAACTATTGCTCTGTAGAAAGTCACACAGCTGTTTAGCAACTGCTTTCTCCAGAAGCTTAGAGAGAAATGGAAGGTTAGATATAGGTCTATAGTTGGCTAAAACATCCGGATCAAGTTTGGGCTTTTTCAGAAGAGGTTTAATTACAGCTACTTTAAAGTACTGTGGTACATAGCCTGTTGATAGAGATAGATTGATCATATCTAGTATAGAGGTGCTGACCAAGGGTAAAACATCTTTAAGCAGCCTAGTTGGGATGAGGTCTAAGAGGCAGGTTGATGGTTTAGATGAAGAAATTATTGAAGTTAGTTGGTAAAGATTGAGGGAAGCAAAACAGTCTAAACATATATCTGGTTCTACAGCTGTTTCTAAGGTTCTTGAGTTTAGAGATAAGTTGGTGCCAGTTGAGGGCAGGTCTTGGTGAATTCTGTTTCTAATAGCTAGAATTTTATCATTAAAGAAGCTCATGAAGTCGTAACTACTGAGAGCTATGGGAATACTTGGCTCAATAGAGCTGTGACTCTGTCAGCCTGGCTACACAGCTGAAAAGAAACTTTGGGCTGTTCCTATTTTCCTCTATTAATGACGAGTAGTACGCTGCTCTGGCATTAAGGAGGGCCTTCCTATAAGTTTTAAGACTATCTTGCCAAATTAAACGAGAATTTTTCAGTTTGGTGGAACGCCAATTCCTCTCAAGTTTTCGCGATATTTGCTTTAATTTTTCTTTTTTAGAGGGGCTACAGAGTCGAGTGTCATTCGCAGCGAGCCTGCAGCACTATCAACAAGATGATCGATTTGGGAGGGACTGAAATTAGCATAGGAGTCCTCCGTTACTTTGTGACTAGATAATGAATTTAGAGCTGATGGAATCGCATCCTTAAATTTAGCTACAGCACTATCAGACAGACATCTTGTATAGAAATGTTTTCCCAATGGCGTGTAGTTCAGCAATACAAACTCAAAAGTTATCAAACAGTGGTCGGATAAAGAGGGATTCTGTGGGAACACCACTAAATGTTCAATTTCAATACCATACACCAAAACAAGGTCGAGGGTGTGGTTAAAACAGTGAGTCGGTTAATGAACACTCTGAGAGAAGCCAATGGAGTCTCTTAGGTATTATTGTCTTTACACTTGTTTTTGAAAAGTGCTCTACAAATAAAGATTATTATTATTATTATTACACTATAACAAAAAGAATTGGTTGCAGTGATTTCCAAGGTAAGAAAAGGTTCTTTTCAGTAGAATTCCTTCAGCAAACCTGCTCACGTTACGCAAGCATGTTTCACCCTCAACCAAACAGGTAGATGATACGTTAAAGATATGAACTTTGTAAGACTAAAACAGTGAGTCGATTCATGAACACTCTGAGAGAAGCCAACAGAATCTAACAGAGAGATAAACGCAGTACTGAAGCTGTCATTCTCAACATCCACATGAATATTAAAATCCTCTAAAATAATAACTTTGTCCGTTTTAAGGACTAAAGTTGACAAAAACTCTGCAAATTCAGATAAGAATTCAGAGTACGGACCAGGTGCTCGGTACACTATAACAAACAGAATTGGTTGCAGTGATTTCCAACGTAAGATAAGGTTGTTTTCAGTAGAATTTCCATTGGCAAACCTGCTCCAACTTGAAGCTTTATGTTACGTAAGCATGTTTCACGCTCAACCAAACATGTTGTGGGGATGTAAAGGATATGAACTTTGTAAGTGTTTCCCATGAAAGGAGAATTATGTTGGGGATGGGTTTTAATTTAGAAAAGATGTGGTTACTACAATAGGTGGTCCAATCAAAAGTGTTGTAATTGTTCCAAATGGCCACACTAGACTGCTCTGCATTGAAATTTTGAAACAATCGAAACCTAGGCCTTTTTGTAACCAGATGGCGGCAAAAAAAAATGACTGTTTGTATGGTTCTTCTTGCAGCCAAACACGCAAGCAACACACCGAAAGAAAGAGAAGAGCACGTCTTTGTTTCCCTCGTGTGCCTGCACCATAACTGTACAAAAAAGGCCTGCACGCGCTCAGTCCATGCGTGACTTTAACAGCCGCTCGCGTTCAGCTGCGGTCTCAGGCGTGTTCGTCACTGTTGCAAGTTTATCAGCACAAGCTCGGCTTTCCGTTGCTTTCATCTTCTGGTATCATTTAACACCTCTGTACATTTTTATTTGCTCTTCACATCACTCGTCCCTGATCGAGCGCTGCGTCACATCACATCAGTTAAAGCTTTTGTGGCGCAGCAGCGATCAGCTGATTTGATCGGCTGGAAGACTCTTTTCCTCTGTTTGCTTCTTGTGATGGCCACAGCCGTGGCCTCACAACCAGATGAAGAGCGGTAACCTCATGCACTGACTTTGTTGTGTTCTTTAAGATTAGTTTATATACATTCATACACATTAGACATTTTGTTGTAAATATTTATTTGGTTACAGGACACTTAGTTTATTTCACATACTTTATTTTAGTTGACTATACAGAAGCATCTTTTGGAACACACACCATTAGTTAGTTTTGGATTTTCATTTTGTTATAATTCTTGTTTCTGAGCTTACCAGTGTTGGATGCCACACCCAGGAGAAATCCAGGAAGTCTGCTGGCTTAAAGGGTTGGTGCTCGGAGCAGGAGCAGCTTTATAGGAGAGGTGGCCTGATTGGACACTACCACTGCTTGCTATGTCTGGGGGGTGGCTTTATTCTCTCCTTAAATATTTTGGGGTTTAGATTTATAGTATATTTGAGTATTTTTGAGTGAAGGTTAAGTAAATGTACATTTCTTTTGGAATAGGTTTTTGCATAAGTATTGTTGTGTTTGCAGTTATGATGTAGTGTTGTTGTTGTTAGTCTTCCCCTGTGTCAAAATTGGTCTGATCAGCCAATATATAAGTCCCCTTTGTTTGTTGTATAGCAGGTCAGTTGTATTTTTGAGTCTCTTATGTTCAGAGCTTTTGTTTGTTTATTTGACCTCTTTTATGGGCCCAAAACTTTATCTTTTGTTGTAATGATTTTTTTTGGTAAATAAAACCCTTTTGCTTTAAATTTCCCTCTTGACTCCTCATGCCTAACTGCCTGGTCCCTCACACTTCTTTAGAGTCTTTAGTGGATTTTGGTGGCATGTTTAACTCCTGACTCATTTTCTACTTCTTCCTGTTGTCTTTTTGGAGGTTTGTGACTCACCACTAAAGGAAAAAGCACTCACAGAGGTGTTTCAACTCCAGGGCCGTGCAGAGACCTTTGGAAGGGCAGGTGCTCAAAGTATAAAAGGGGCACATGGAAGAAGGATTTAAATAGGTCTGTTCTCAAAATATCGATACATAAATATATCATTGTGTATTCCTTGCTGATGCCCTTATACAGATGCTTCTGTATTGATACATCAGCAAATGCTGTGATGCAAAAACAAACAGGGAATACCCAGCTCTAGCTTTAAAACACTGTGGGCTGACATAACTTACAGGGAACAGTTGCTGCTGCTGTCGTTGCTGCTGATACTGCTGGAGGTGATCTGTGACTACAGATATCAAAACAAACATAGGATATATATTAGCTAATTAAACAATTATGGGACCATGAAAAGATGTAAAGATTGCTGACAGTGTTTGACACTGGCTCACTGTGATTGACCTGCTTTAGTGCTGCAGCCGCTGCCAAGGCTGACTGCTAGGGGAGAAGCTCACAGAGACTGCTGCACACCAAGAGCTGCAGGGAGAGGAAATAAGATACCAGAATTAAAAAAGTGTGGGAAATAATCCGAGAAGGAAACATTAATGGGGCAAAGGATGAGGGTGGCAGGGGTAAGAGTGAGACAGATCATTCGACAGGTGTGTGTGTCTGTGTGTTGTTTGCTTGTGTGTCTACAGCATGCTATATTGTGATAATTATTTTATATATTGCATTATGAATCTGAGATATATTTGGATTTTTATTGTTTAATCATAAATCTAAATAAATAAACAAGCATTAATCTTTCACATTAACATTTTATACCTTTTCCTGAAATCTAATAGGGCCATTTCTTCTTCACTCTTTACTTTGATGTCAGGAACATTATTTATTTTACATTGGTACTGACATTTTTATATGTATTTATTGTAGTTGTGGTTTTGTGAACACTACTACTGCTGTTAAAATGTAAATTACAATACTGTTCTGAATTTAATAATTTAAAAAAGGGCAGATAAGTAGGATATAAGTCGGAGGAGTAAGTATCAGTATAAGCCTGTTTTACCAATGTAGTTATAATTACTTTAAGGCTTTTATTAAGTTACTATAATAATCCTAGTTCAAGTGAAAAGTTTTTCGTCAAATTACATAAAAACGGACCAGACCTCTCAACAACCTCCCTCAAACAGCACGAAGTGAACAGAGCACTGAGCAAGTAAAGTTAGCTGTCGGCACAGTGGTAGTCAGCAGCTAACGTTACTTCTACAGGCGACACACAGAAATATACACAACTACTGTGCTGCCCTCTTTGTATCTTTCTTTTAAAATACATCCAGCCACCCACAACAAGCACATTGTAGCAAACACCTGTTACCGGCGGAATCGAAGGTGTCCTGCAGGCAGAGCTGCTGAATCACTAACGGTGTCTGAACGGGAGGGCTCGTCACGGATGAGGTCATCAGGTGAAAGGTCATCATGTAGGTCATTTTATTTACTGCGAAATTATTATTCATTCATTTTACTGATAGTTCGATTGAGCAGGCCTTCACAAAATGGCCTTTACAAATTTAAAAATAAATAAATTTAGGTAATTTGCGTTGATAAAAGGGCGCTTTGGGCGTCAAAGGGCAAAAGGGCAGGTGCTCAAGGACCCAGCGCACCCCCCTCTGAACGTGTCTGTTTGTCTACAATTTCTGGACCTTGGAGTTTTTTGCCTTTGTGAATGTAAACCGGACCAGATGGAAAATAAAGTGTATCATATAGTAAACTGTGTCTTTTGTAATAATGATGGATAAATGAGTGTAGGGAATTGTGTTTTGCTAAATTTACTAAATGCTGTGTAATGTGTCTGCATGTTGGAAAAATAGTCAATTACTGAAGGGAAGAAGTGAACTGTGTCGGTTTCATCTCATGTGTCACACAACAATATGTAATACACTCACCTCCATAGAAGAAGGGAGGTTCTGTCCCCAGTGAAAGAGAAGTTGCTTCCCTGTTCCTGTGTGGGATTCTTTCCTGTCAATCACCTGCCTGTCGTTGGACTTGTTTTCCTCCCACGCTGCATGTAACAAATCAGGCTGGAAACCGGAGGATCGCCGGTTCAAATCCAGAGTTGCGGCATGTGGACTGGTAGCTGGAGAGGTGCCAGGAGGTGTCCTGGGCACTGCCGAAGGAGGCCTTGAGCAAACCCCTGAACCCCCAACTGCTCGGGGCGCCGCACTGAGTGGTTACTATGGGTCCTGTTTGTGCATGTGTGTGTCTTTCGGACCTTTGTGTAAATACTAACATAATAACAAGAGAGTGAAAAGATTGAGTTTCCCCTTGGGGATTAATAAAGTATATCTTCTTCTTATTAACATCAGTATTTGCTGTTTTTTTCTGTTTCTCACACTTACAAATGTAAAATGCAAAATGTGAAGCTGCTGCATTGAGAAGTTTCTTTCGGTACAAACACGTCTCTTTCATGAATAAAATGACAATTTGCACTTGTCTGCATGAACTTCATGTGCTATAGAAATGAAAACCAACACGTCCTCAGACGTAAATGACAAAACAGGTTAACTGTCAAGTGTCCCAAAACATCATATAACACCGTTTTCTGTTTGGCAACTGCTTTCTCCAGAAGCTTAGAGAGAAATGGAAGGTTAGATATAGGTCTATAGTTGGCTAAAACATCCGGATCAAGTTTGGGCTTTTTCAGAAGAGTAGTTTAATTACAGCTACTTTAAAGTACTGTGGTACATATCCTGTTGATAAAGATAGATTGATCATATCTAGTATAGAAGTGCTGACTAAGGGTAAAACATCTTTAAGCAGCCTAGTCAGGATGGGGTCTAAGAGGCAGGTTGATGGTTTAGATGAAGAAATTATTGAAGTTAGTTGGTAAAGATTGAGGGAAGCAAAACAGTCTAAACATGTATCTGGTTCTACAGCTGTTTCTAAGGTTCCTGAGTTTAGAGATAAGTCGGTGCCAGTTGAGGGCAGGTCTTGGTGAATTTTGTCTCTAATAGTTAGAATTTTATCATTAAAGAAGCTCATGAAGTCGTAACTACTGAGAGCTATGGGAATACTTGGCTCAATAGAGCTGTGACTCTCTGTCAGCCTGGCTACAGTGCTGAAAAGAAACCTGGGGTTGTTCCTATTTTCCTCTATTAATGACGAGTAGTACGCTGCTCTGGCATTACGGAGGGCCTTCCTATAAGTTTTAAGACTATCTTGCCAAATTAAACGAGAATTTTCCACTTTGGTGGAACGCCAATTCCTCTCAAGTTTCCGCGATATTTGCCTTAATTTGCGAGTTTCAGTATTATACCATGGAGCTAACCGTCTTTGTTTTAGTATTTTCTTTTTTAGAGGGGCTACAGAGTCCAGTGTCATTCGCAGCGAGCCTGCAGCACTATCAACAAGATGATCAATTTGGGACGGACTGAAATTAGCATAGGAGTCCTCCGTTACTTTGTGACTTGATAATGAATTTAGAGCTGATGGAATCGCATCCTTAAATTTAGCTACAGCACTATCAGACAGACATCTTGTATAGAAATTTTTGCCCAATGGCGTGTAGTTCAGCAATACAAACTCAAAAGTTATCAAACAGTGGTCAGACAAAGAGGGATTCTGTGGGAACACCACTAAATGTTCAATTTCAATACCATACACCAGAACAAGGTCGAGGGTGTGGTTAAAACAGTGAGTCGGTTCATGAACACTCTGAGAGAAGCCAATGGAATCTAGAGAGATAAACGCAGTACTGAAGCTGTCATTCTCAACATCCACATGAATATTAAAAATCCCCTACAATAATAACTTTGTCCGTTTCAAGGACTAAAGTTGACAAAAACTCTGCAAATTCAGATAAGAATTCAGAGTACGGACCAGGTGCTCGGTACACTATAACAAACAGAATTGGTTGCAGTGATTTCCAACGTAAGATAAGGTTGTTTTCAGTAGAATTTCCATTGGCAAACCTGCTCCAACTTGAAGCTTTATGTTACGTAAGCATGTTTCACGCTCAACCAAAACATGTTGTGGGGATGTAAAGGATATGAACTTTGTAAGTGTTTCCCATGAAAGGAGAATTATGTTGGGGATGGGTTTTAATTTAGAAAAGATGTGGTTACTACAATAGGTGGTCCAATCAAAAGTGTTGTAATTGTTCCGAATGGCCACACTAGACTGCTCTGCATTGAAATTTTGAAACAATCGATACCTAGGCCTTTTTGTAACCAGATGGCGGCAAAAAAATGACTCTTCTTACCATTTTCTGGTATCATTTAACACCTCTGTACATTTTTATTTGCTCTTCACATCACTCGTCCCTGATCGAGCGCTGCGTCACATCACATCAGTTAAAGCTTTTGTGGCGCAGCAGCGATCAGCTGATTTTACTGCAGCTGCTTCAGGTGAAGCTGGTTTGATCGGCTGGAAGACTCTTTTCCTCTGTTTGCTTCTTTAGAGTCTTTAGTGGAGTTTAGTGGCTTGTTTAACTCCTGACTCATTTTCTACTTCTTTCTGTTGGAAAGTAATAATAATAACAATAATACATTTTATTTCTATTGCGCCTTTCAGGACATTTTACAGGTAAAGGCAGAAGTTATGTACATTTAAAACCTTAAATAGCATAATATAAAATATACAAACAGTAAATAAAAACGTGGTGTGGAAACACATAAAAGCAAGTGGCGACCATATAAATAACAAAACAACAAACAGCAGCAGGTGTAATATAAAATTATTGTTGTTAAAAGCTAGTCTAAAAGCCGGGCTTTGATAAGTGATTTGAAAGAGTCGCTGCAGTCTGGGATGTGTTTGGGTCAGGAGGGAGGGGGCTGCGACGGTGAAAGCTCTGTCGCCCCAGGAGGGATTGTGGTGGTGGAGCAGGTCTGTGAGGTAGGAAGGGGCCTTGTTATGGAGGGATGATGATTTAGGGATTTGGCAGGTGAACCATAGAGGATGCTATTGCAGTAATCAATTCTGGATGTAATGAAGGCGTCGATCAGGGTTTCAGCAGCAGAGGAGGGAGGGTGATGGGCGGAGGCGGGCAATGTTTTTGAGGTGAAAGAAGGCCGTCCTGGTGACTCGGTTGATGTGGTGTTCAACAGTGAGGTTGCGGTCAAAGACGACTCTGAGGTTGCAGATGTGTGGGGTTGGAGACGAGGTTGGAGGTGGAGTTGTTGATGGAAAGGTTGAAGTTGTTGGTGTTTTTTGTGAGTGATGGTAGATTGAGGGTTAGGGTTGCATCTGTCCACTGTGAAGGTTGTCGGGGGGGTTGAGGAGTTTATTTATTGTAGAGAAAAGAAACTTGGGGTTGCTGGAGCTGGAATGTATAAGGTGTGAGTGAAAGGTGGACCAGGTAGTGTCGAGAGCGTTTTTGTATTGGTGAAGGTGGTCTGCGTATGCGTGAAGGTGAACTGTTTTTGTTTTGTTGGTTTTGTTGTCTTTCCAGTTTACTCTTGCAGGATTTCATGTTGTGAAGTTCAAGAGTGTACCAGGGAGCTGAGTGTGTGAAGGAGAAGGTTTTGGTTATAATGGGAGCCAGCAGGTCGAGACAGGAGGAGAGGGTGTGGTTGTAGAAGCCCACAAGGTTAGAGGGATCATCAGACAGTGGGGAGGATTGATGAGCTTGAGGTTTCTGAATGAGATTTTGCGTTGCACTTTTGGGGTGGGAATGGGGATGTCCATTCTGAGATGTGGAGGTTAATGCTGGAAATATGATTTAATGTGAGACCAGTGGAGCGGACCAGGTCGAGGATGTGACCATGGGAATGGGTGGACAGTGGGTGATGTGGCAGAGAGCTGGGTCAGGAAATGAGGGAAGTCGGAGAGAAAGGTGGGGTTTGGCTTGGGGGGGGCGGTATATGATGGATGTTGCAGAAGACGGAGGTTGAAGAGATTTACCTGTGAGTTTTTGTGATGTGACATGGTGGAGAAATGCGTTTTGACCACATTGAGGCGATGCAGTTTGGCGCTAAGAAGTGGTATGAAAATAGGCGAACAGAGCGTGAAGGAAGGGTTAGTGACACGTGAGGCCACAAGGGGTAGCTGGTGAGGGTAATTTAACCTGGGGCAGCCGCGGTGGGCGGAGAAGAAGACTTCAGGGAATAGTTGCGTCGTGTAAATAGTCACGCATGTGAGGCAGACTGTACAGCATGTTGTAGGTTGGCTGCTAAATGCGAGCTACCTAATGTGTTTGGTGCACTCCATCGGTCCTATAAAAAGAAAAACGGTTCCAAAACAAATTATAATTTTCAATAAAACAAAGTTGTGAACATGGCAGGTGGACTGGAGCCAGGTGTTGATGGTGAGGAGTCTGCTGAAGCGCTCTGAGTCATGGGACAGAGTTGGTAAGGGACCACTGATAAAAAACGATTTACAACTTTTTAAAAGGCTAAAAAGTTCAATAAAATCCTTTTTTGTCTGCTCAGATTCCCGACGAGCTGTGTCATTATAGCCAATATGGACAAGCACCCGGTTTATGGAGGGTGGGAGTGAGTGCAGCAGTTCAGGTAGTTTGCTCAGCAGAGTCGGGACTGTGGCTCCAGGGTGACAGTGTGTGGGTAGCGAAGAAATGTATGTTCCTGATAATCGGCCACTATCAACAAGATATGACAGTTCCCCAAAACAGATCCAAGTTTTCCTTTGTTCCACAGGCCACTCAATTTCTAGATGAAATTTAATAATGAATGCTAATAAGGTACGGTCACAAATGTATGTCCATCCGCATATGTTGAAAACATGTTCACTGGTGTCTGTTGTCAAAGGCCATGTGATTTCTGCTGCAACCTCATTTCCCCACGGGGACAGTAAAAACAAACAAACAAAACAACGAGATGTGTAGGTGAATGTTACATTTTAGCATTTATACAGGATTAACATTTTTAATTTACTTGATGGTCTCACGTTTAAAGGCGTTCTTCCTGTTGACCTTAAATCCTTATCTAGATCATCTTCTTCTGGTTGTGCCGTAACTGCTGTAAAATTGCACAATTGGTTTCATCAGCAGAGCTGCAGGTGACTGGATACTCCCACAAACCTGTATGTATAAAAGGAGAGGAGCCACTCACTCGTCACTGCTTTCATCAAAAGACCAATTCATCGTTGGAACTTCTTGGCTTCGTCAAAAGGTAAGAGATGCGTAATCAAATGATTTAAATAGAAAAAATAATGGGGTGGCGATGGTGAAGTGGCCTTTGGTGTGCGAGACCAATGTGTCCCTGAGCAAGACACTAGTAAGTAGCTGGCTTTGGATAAAAAACATCAGCTAAATGACTAATTATTTAATTAGGATTTGACTTTTAACCAAGGAAGCCTGTAGAGGACTATACTAAAATGATCATGTAAACATGAAAATAACAATATAATTCAACAACAGCATTATGATGTTCTACATATGTATATGTTGGTTGAGTAAAAATCAAAATCAAAATACACATATGGTCGTTAAGTCATTGTTTTTGTCAAGGGAGTCTTTCAACAGAGCCACTGTTTCTGGTTTAAAAAGGATCTTTTTGTAAAAGGTCTATCCCTGAAGAGATCCTTAGAAGAACCATCTGAGCCTGTCAGTGGCAAAAACAAGCATTTTCAAAAGAGGTGTAAGTGGGCGCCTCATATTTTACTACAGCCTACAATATACAGAGGCACAGCAGGCTTTATAGCCTAATATTAGGCTACATCTTGTATTCTACTCTTCCTGGGGCTCAGTGTTGTCAGTTATAGAACGTATGGTGACTAGTACTGTGTGAGTTATATCATCACTGTTTAAAGTATCCTTTAAACTTGTGTAGTGTTGTACAGGGCTGTAATGTAGTGATCAATACTGCCTCGAGAAACAACCCATGTTTCTTAGATCTCTCAGGTAACCAGCTGCTTTACATCAGCCCCAAACTAAATGCTACCTGGATGCTGACATACTTCAACAACATGTGACTGGCTCCAAGAAAGTTTGAACCCAGTAGTTCTTTTTTAGTAGGTGGCTATAATGTAGTGCTCACTTCTACGGTCATAACAAAAACATATCATGTCGGGACCTACAAAAAAGTCTGTGGGAACAATGCCCTAAACCCAACAGGAAGTCGGCCAATTTGAATTTAACATTCACTTGTGACGATTCACAGGTTTCATATTTTAACGAACTTCAAATTTCTGCTGTGCCTTCTAAAGGCATTGACAATGAAAAGTTGTGCTATCTGTGAGTTTTCGGCGATGGGTTTGTCCGAGGTATAGCATTGAAAATCGATGATTCGCCATGAAACAAGAAGTTGTCATAACTTCAGTGTGCATGCTCAGATCTGCACCAAATTTCACATTCTTGATAAGGGTTCCTGTTGATCAATCGCCGTCGCTACTGCAGAGCTCTGCTCAGTGCTGCTCTCTACTGTTTTTATTAATTGCGTGTTTGCACCAAACATGACACGGCACGCCTTTCGGTCCGCAGCAACACACCCCGTTACGTTTGAAGTCGATTGGATGAACGGTTCCTGACATAATCCAAATACAAACACACACACAGATTTCCCTCTTTATTAGAGAGATCCACTCATAGTCATAGCGCCACCTGCTAGCAACAGGACGTAAAGTCAAATCATTTGATTTACATGGTATTTTCACAGTGTGGGCCGCACTTCATGTTCTGGTACACAACATATAATTAGCAGGTGTGTCCAGCGCCACCTAGGGGACACAGAAAAGTCATAATTCAGAGCTGTCTGGTTTTGTCTGCGTTTCAGAGCGAAAATGATGGACTATGAAGTGACTGTATACACTGGGGATTTCCTCAGTGCCCATACTTTCAACGATGTCTACATCAATCTGGTGGGCACAGATGGAAGGACCAAACGCAGTTTGCTCAATGGATTTACATCCTTCATCGGAATAGTAAGTCCGAAATATCCCTCTGTATGTTTAAATGTTGGTTATTAAATACATGTTCTCTTCATTGTATAAATGTTTTTAAAACATTTCCCTTATTCCTCCAGAAGCCTCATTGTACCGTGTCCTGCCCAACATCCCTTGGAAAGCTGGTCCTGATAGAGCTCCAAAAAGAGTGTCAATCATTTTTCCTTAATAAAGCCTGGTTCCCTGCCAAGGTGGAAGTGAAATCCCCTGAAGAAAAGACCTACATCTTTCCCATCTACGAGTGGATCACTGACAGTGAGGTGCACCGCTTCAGAGAGGGAACAGGTTTGTGCTGTTCACTGACCACAGAAGACATAAAAGAAAAATTACTCCTGGAGTAAATTCATGCAAGCAGATATCAACAATTTCAAACCTTACTGTGGTTCTTTCTTTTAGCTCTGACAGACAGGGAAGACACCAGTTCTCCTGGCAGGTCCAGTCGGGAGCAGGAGCTGAAGCAGCGAGATCAAGAATATTGGTGAGAACCACACATTTTAGCTTAATGCACCCCAAAACCAACATGTAACCACATTTGTTACGATAACATATGTTGGAATGAGTGCATGTCAACTGTATTATGCTTGCACAGTCTTCATCAAAGCTGCAGATACTGGTATGTAGACTGACCAAAGTTCCTTCAACACTCTGCTCTTCCCTGTTTTTGCTAGCTGGTATGTGTATGTAGAGGGACTACCTCACTGCATAAAGGAAAAAAAACCTTTTCTTCTGCCCTGGGAGGTCCAGTTCTCCTTCACCAAGGATAAAGATTTCATCTACAATGCAATCACAGGGTGAAGTCATTTATCTTTATAACTGTGTACCTGCTTACCTACCTGCCTATCAAAACTATTAAAGAGATAACGATAAAGTTTGTACTTGCTTTATTTTCTAGGCTGTTTGGGCTGAAACTGGAGAAATGGGTTCATTGGATTCGGAACTGGACTAGTTTTGACGACATCCGTCACATCGACTTTAAACAGACCAACATATCAAGTACTGTACTATCATGGCAGTTTAATAGTATACATTCAACTGCGGACATTCAGATATTCAACTGCATTTCATTACCTAAATTAATTGTCATTCTTGTGGTGGTTTACCGTTGAAACCATGAGTGAAGAGACTGTTTCATTCGATAAGAGCTACTGAATTTTACTGGCACAGCAGAGCTGCATGCAGCGTTGTTGTTTGTCCAAGTCCACATCAACTTGTCTAAACTGGACGGCCCACGTAGGGGACCCCCTACCAGTCGGCTGGTACACGGCTTCCTACCAGACAAAGTTATCTAGCTCCTCTTTCAAATGCGAGACGTCAGTGTGAAATCTGAAGTTGTAGACAGTCTTGTAGTATTCAACAGCAGGTCACTGTATCGTAGACGGCATGATTTAGAGCCAGATGGTGGTTGAGAAATGGTTTCTCGTAGCTTTGGATATTATTAAAGAGGGCTGGTACAGGGATAAACTAAATGTGAATATGCTGCATTTAATGTAGTTATTCTGGCAGGTTAAGTGTAAGGTAAAATATACACGTTTACAGATGACTGAAAAAGTTGCTCCTTCTAGCAGCAAATATTAAGGCACATAGCAGCAACATATCGGCTGTTCTAAGTGTATTTTATACAGGAAAAGGGGTCTACCATCCAAATCATTTTCATCATCAAAATATTGGATTATAAATCGTCTCTGTTTCACTTCAATATCAGCTTCAGCTTTAGCCCCCAAAAAAACGATTTGGGGGCGAAACGACGAAACTTTTTCCAGCGACTCTATCTAAACAAGTTTCCTGATTTTCCTTTTGAGAAAGCTAAAATATAATTGCATATAATCAAGACTCTGACAAACAACTGACTTTGAAAGAACTAGAGTCCAGTTATGTCCGTGACTCTGAATTCTGTGAAACACATAGTTTCCCATTTTTCTGTTGTCCACATGCAGCAAACAGGTCAGCTGACAGTAGGAGAGCATTGTTTTCTTGTCCAGTGTTTGGAACTCAGTGAAGTTATTCTCGTTCTTATTTTTCCAGAATATGTCCAAGAATACTGGAGGGATGATGCTTTTTTTGGCTACCAGTTTCTGAATGGCATCAACCCCATGATGATCCAACGTTGTACAACTCTGCCCGATAACTTTCCTGTCACTGATGACATGGTCTTCCTCAGTGGTCAGGGTACACTGGATGATGAAATGAAGGTACTTGCTGGTAATTAAATGTGAAATTGTATATGAAATATCCATATTGTATTACGATGACTCTGAGGATCAAAACCAATAAGGATATTTCACAAAACACAATGATATTTCAGATTATGGGAAAGGTGGGCCAACACCAGTTCATTGTCATTTCCTGTTTCTATTGTGAATGATTCTCAGCAGTGACCTTGCACAAATTTTAAAGGCAATTGAAATAATAAGGGATCATTTAAATTATAGTAACAGTCGCATCCTGAACACATCTAGATGCAAATATTAACTCAGTGTTATAGCGCAACCTACTGGAAAAGGAAGTGATCCTATAATGAGCAGCCCCGACGCTACATTCCACTCGGCCGCCACCCCTCCGGGCAGCTATTTCAGACTAACAAGACCAGGCTCCTCTCTGAATGAATGAGGAGAGAGTAGAACTGCACTTTCACTGGTTACTGGGACATAAACACTACATGAATAGAATCAGCAGGAAAATGTGATAAAAATCACTGAAAAAGTTTGACGACTTTGCCCCAAACTAAGGTTTAAAAAGCGTTTTTCCCGATCGGTTGTACTTGCATCACTACTACCACACGTGCAGTAGTGTAACAGACCCTTATGTCAGTGGAACGACACGATTGACTGAAATATGTTTCTCGCTGTTAAAAGCAGACGATTGGCTTTCTAGCGGTAGGGGCGGGACTACCGCCATCTTTGCCGTTATGGGCTTTCCCCAAAGAGTTACATTGAGTGGCGTGTCTCCTCTATAAAACGTCTCTGATTTTACCTACAGTACATGTACAACATTTTTGTGGCACATCAATCATCCCATGACACACAAAAAACCCTCACGGACCCATACTCTAAACCCAACAGGAAGTCGGCCATTTTAATGTGCAACTTTAGTACATTTTGCCAACTTGAGTTGTTAATCACCCACTTCAATCGTTTCAGTCCAATGCTCTCTACCTGGTACCCTAAAAGCATCTTCAGTTTAGTGAGTCGCTCCTACAACGGTTGCATCACTGCCTCTGCGCCACTAATTTGCAAAATATGTTGAACACCAACTTAGTCATTAACTTTTGTCTTGTTTGTACATAATTATATTTGAAACTGATTTATTACACAATTAAGTCTTAATTTTTGTTTCTTCAGTTTCGCAATGACATAGGCTACCTTTGCTATTACCACGGACATAAAGGGATGTTTATTTGGAGCTGGGGGGGTGATGGCGCAATGGATAAAACTATGTCTTTGCTGTGAGAGACCTGGGTTCAGTCCCCCACTGTGACCCATCCACCATTGTGTCCCTGAGCAAGCGTGCAACCTCTGACATGTATAGCAATTATAAGACGCTTTGGATAAAAGCGTCAGCTAAATGCATTTGCACATTATGTCCGTTTGATCCAGATTAAAGCTGTAGACTTAAATAAACTGGGCGATACAGCTTTAACATGCTGCGTGTATCAAACAGATATTATATGGTGCTATCATGGTGAATAGATGTACCCACATTTGGCGCTTGGCGGGTGTTAATTTCCAGCACTGCTCGTGTCTGTGGAGTGGGGTACAAAATTGATGATTCACCATGAAACAGGAAGTTGTTATAACTTCAGTGTACATGGTGTAATCTGGAACCAAACTTTACATGATTGATAAGAGTCATGCCCTAAACACATCTACAAGTCCATGTTCACTCATATTCATAGCGCCACCTACAGGCCACAGGAAGTGACTGTTGTTACACTCTGATGTACTTCTGCTAGCAGGTTGGCCATATCCACTTTCAAACTGTTTCAGAAAAGGAAGTAACGCTTAACAGGAAGTGACGTTTAACGTGTGACAGTTGAGAGCTGCGTCATCTGAGTTGTGGCTTCTGCAGTGCGGCCTCGGCACTTCATATATAGCCTACAGCACCAAGCAACACACTGCAGAGGAGAAGCAGGACTTGTCAAGGAGTAGATTTTTCAATAAAGTCAAAAGTTTAGCAGATGCCCAGGGCTGCCTGACAGCGAAACAACCAATTTACAGCAATTTAGAGGGTCTCTTAGGCTGATTAGCACCATCCCACCTTAACACATTCATCTCTCTACTGAAGGCAGAAATCTCTGTCTGTTCGTTTGTTTCAATTATGTCAAGAACCTTCACATAGTTATGTTGCTGCGGACATTGACTAGAATGGCCTTGATTATCTCCGGCAGCCGTGCCCTGTGAAAGGTGTTGTGTTTTGTGAAATGTTGATGTTTTTTGAGCCTCAGGGCCACCGTACAGTATGCATGTGCAACAATTGCACCATGCAACAATTACTCACCCTCACTAAAATTTCAAACAGAGAGGCAACATCTTCCTGTGTGACTACAAGTGTTTGGATGGATTGAAAGGAAACATCATCCATGGGAAGCAGCAGTACGTGGAGGCTCCGCTGGTCCTTTTGCACAAGAGACCTGATAATGAGCTGATGCCAATTGCTATTCAGGTGAGATTAGCACTCAAATCTAGCCGATAGTAAACCTGTAAATTAGAATATTAAGATGATTATCGTTTAAACCATTAGATATATATTTCCCAGAATTCTCTCTGCTAGGATAACAGCTTATTTCCTCTTGCCTGATCCTGAGCCATATACCAGTTTGACTGAGAGTCAAAGTCAGGTCAATTTCATTAGATGACACAAATGCACTGATGAAAATATGAATTTCCCCCTAAGGAAGCACCATAGGAAATACAACTGATTGTGTCTGGTGTTTCTTTCATATCTGCCTGTTTTCTGTTTTAGTTAGCTCTCACACTTTTGTTGTCTTTGCTCTTTATGATTTATTAGTGTGAGAGCTGGAACTATCTTCTCTATCTGCTCCTGCAGCGTTTGTCCTAGAAACTTTGTTTCAACTTCAAATTGTGCATTCTGTTCAGGAGATGGGTGCTATTACTTTTATTACTGATATCTATAATGGCTGATATAATATTAATATTTTTATGCATTTTAAAATGAATGGGTTCTTGGAAGCAGAAACTCAACTCTCTTCAAACCTTCTCAACTTCAAAAGCTTACTGCTCTGGCATATGTGCAGCTACGGGTTAGGGTTGGCGACTCCATTTGAGCTTTAAACTGTAGAAAAGATGTTGTTAGAAGGTGTTTGCTAAAATGTTTAGTTTAGGAGCTGTGTTCTTCCAAAGTGAAGGGTTTTACAGCTTTTAGGAGACTTTATCAGTACGTCACATGACCAGCTAGAGTGTGGAAAAAAGGATTTGGTAGACCACCACACTTTTCTAGCAACAAAACATCTGTTTGTGAGCATGTAAGAAGTCTGGTTCAGTAGCTCAGTTGGTGGAGTGTCAGGCTTTAATACAGTCTTATGTTGCCAGACATGGGTTCAATTCCCACCTCGGCTGCCGGTGTTAATTGCACACAGCTGTTCGGTGTTTGAACTTAATGCTGGCAACAAAATGTTCATTTCTCGCTGACTTGCTTTTCAATTTGTATATGTATATGTGACAGAGCACTAGACCTAACTACCAAAATAGTGGTGTGCATGGCATTTGTGGTCATCGAGTGCCGTCTGTTGGTGCGAAGTGGTCATTTCATGTCAATTGAACACATCTGATAAACAAGTTAAAAGTCAGGTGGTTAAGGCTGGCCTTCAGATTCGAAGGTTGAGGGATCAAATCCCATTATGAGCGTATTAACCAAATGGAGTGAAAGTCTTTGGTATATGATAGTTGTTTTTTTTACCTGTAGGTGACGCTACACGACTTGAAAAATTGCTGATGGAGCAGCTGTGCGCAGCGGTAGCAGCCACAGCTAACAGCTCTCACAAGCATTTTTTTTAGGAAATGCCCATTCTAGTTGTCCCTAATGTGTTGCACCTGGTGTTCCTCCCTCCCTGCTCGTTTGTGTCAGCTTAAAAAGTTCTCAGTTCTGTTCAGCCTCTGCTGAATCATTGTCTTGTTAATGTGTATATTCCATGTCCCGCTCATCTGCCTGTGTCTTCTGGGACGTTTATTCCATATCTATATCACCTTCTGGATGTTGTTTGCTTCATGGTTTTGGACTTTACATTTTCTGTTTTCTGTTTTGATGACCTGGTTTAAAGTTATATTTTACTTTTGGATTCTGGAGTTGTGCGCTTGGAGTTTTTCTTAAATAAATCAAGAAAAACCAGTTCTACCGAGTCATTTCTCTGCTTCTGGGCCCAAAAGCCTGTTTTTTCCCTGAGCCCACAACAAATCCTGACAGACACTGTAGGAACCAGGCAAACATTCTTAAACATTATTAACCAGGACAAGTAATGGATTGTATGAACCACTTCCCCTCCAATCTCCTGCAGCTGAAGCAGACTGCAGGAGAGGACAATCCCATCTTTACTCCTGCTGATTCTGAGTACGACTGGTTGACGGCCAAGATTTTTGTGAGAAGTGCAGATTTCAACGAGCATGAGCTCAGCTCTCACCTGCTGCGCACTCATCTGCTGGCCGAGGTTTTTGCCGTGTCACTGCTGCGCAACGTGCCCTCGGTGCATCCACTGTACAAGGTAACCATGAGGGAGAATACTGAATTTACTAATAAAGTTTATTCAACTTGCTGACTTTTTATCTTCCAAAGTCGATGAACTATAATGTTTAAGTTTGTATACATTTGAAAGTATTTCACACTGCTAATATAAGAATCTAGATATTTGACTTTAACAAGTAATAGTGTGACTAACAGAGTTTTCTCTTTCCTTCAGCTACTCATTCCTCACATTCGCTACACTCTGCAGATAAACATCTTGGCTCGTGGTCATCTAATATCTGAGCATGGAATTTTCAACGAGGTACGAATAGACCAACAGTCTCAGTAGACCATTAACTAAACCGTGTTTATTTTTTTCAATATCATGTACAGTATTTTTATGCTATTCCTCACACATGAGAATGTTCCCTAGATTGGAGCTTTAACTGCAGAGGATTTGACCACAATCCTGAAGAGAGCGATGTCCTCGGTGACCTACAGCTCACTCTGTATACCAGACGACATCAAGGAGCGTGGGCTGGAGACTGTGCCCAACTTCTACTACAGGGAGGATGGACTCCAGCTTTGGGAAATCATCCACAGGTATTATAGGCAGTATCCATTTTCCACATTATGTTCATAATTTATATTTATATCTATACTATAAAAGTGTCTGCTAAATTAGTAAATGTAAATATTTATGTTGGTGCAAAATCATGGATGTTTTATTGACATGAAGTTGCAATGCTATACAATATAAACACTTGTTAGAGTTAGTTAGAATACATTTGGAGGCCATGAAGTAAAACTTAAATGAATAGCCCATGATTTTATTTTCTTCAAATCACTGAACTCGCCCTGCCAACATTTGGGACAGGCCTTCAATTCCTTTCCTACAAAACTTTTGCTCAGCAAAGATGAAATAGGCTGCTATCAATAGTCAATATCAAATAGTTTATTTCTACCAAGCGGCAACCTCGCAGCAGCACACCTGAATGAATAGAGGGGAGACACTGATCTTTTTTAGACAGGATTATCCTGATTTTTGCAATATTACGTAGGTGAAAAAAGGCGGTCCTTGAAATTTGCTTAATGTGAGACTTAAACGACATGTCCTGATCAAAGATAACTCCAAGATTCCTCACAGTGGTGCTGGAGGCCAGGGCGATGCCATCAAGGGAAACTATATCTTTAGATAATGCGTCACGGAGTTGCTTAGGCCCCAGAACAATAACTTCAGGTCATCCAGGTTTTAACATCCTGAAGGCACATTTGAAGTTTAGCTAACAGATGAGTTTCATCTGGTTTGATCGATAGATATAACTGAGTATCATCTGCATAACAATGAAAGCTTATGGAATATTTCCTGATAATATTGCCTTAGGTCCCGTGTCCACCAAAGTGTTTCTCAGCAGCTGAAAACGCCAACTGCTCTTCTGAAAACGCCCAGCAGGGAGCGCTAACGGGCGTTTTTTCTGACTGCTTTGGTTGCTATGAAAACTAAAGTCCGTGGTTGCAAGTAGTTCTACCTAACTTTACTGGATGTAAAAATGTCAACACTGGGTAGCCTACTTGCTCTGTATGAAGAGCAGGCTGATGCAGGTAGAGAGAGGATGGACTGGCTGTATGTGGGTTCATGAGATTTTGTGGGCGAGGAAACATCTCGGTAATATGTTGGAGTAGGTTACCACCGTTTGGTCCAAGAGGACGAAGCCCGGTTCCAGGATAGTAACTGTTGCTACAGTGTGGTATTTGTCCCGCCCCTCCTCTACTATGATTGGACAGCTGGGTAAAAAGTGACAGTGATGAGCGCAGCGTTTTTCCCAAAGTTGAACATTTTTCAACTCTCGGGGACTGGAAAAAACACTCAGCGCGGGAAAAACGCTCAGCGCCTCGTCATGCTCCTGAGAAATGCTAGAGAGAAATGGAAGGTTAGATATAGGTCTATAGTTGGCTAAAACATCCGGATCAAGTTTGGGCTTTTTCAGAAGAGGTTTAATTACAGCTACTTTAAAGTACTGTGGTACATAGCCTGTTGATAAAGATAGATTGATCATATCTAGTATAGAGGTGCTGACTAAGGGTAAAACATCTTTAAGCAGCCTAGTCGGGATGGGGTCTAAGAGGCAGGTTGATGGTTTAGATGAAGAAATTATTGAAGTTAGTTGGTAAAGATTGAGCGAAGCAAAACAGTCTAAACATATATCTGGTTCTACAGCTGTTTCTAAGGTTCCTGAGTTTAGAGATAAGTTGGTGCCAGTTGAGGGCAGGTCTTGGTGAATTTTGTCTCTAATAGTTAGAATTTTATCATTAAAGAAGCTCATGAAGTCGTAACTACTGAGAGCTATGGGAATACTTGGCTCAATAGAGCTGTGACTCTCTGTCAGCCTGGCTACTGTGCTGAAAAGAAACCTGGGGTTGTGCGAGTTTCAGTATTATACCATGGAGCTAACCGTCTTTGTTTTAGTATTTTCTTTTTTAGAGGGGCTACAGAGTCAAGTGTCATTCGCAGCGAGCCTGCAGCACTATCAACAAGATGATCGATTTGGGAGGGACTGAAATTAGCATAGGAGTCCTCCGTTACTTTGTGACTAGATAATGAATTTAGAGCTGATGGAATCACATCCTTAAATTTAGCTACAGCACTATCAGACAGACATCTTGTATAGAAATTTTTGCCCAATGGCGAGTAGTTCAGCAATACAAACTCAAAAGTTATCAAACACACAAATGTTCAATTTCAATACCATATACCAAAAACAAGGTCGAGGGTGTGGTTAAAACAGTGAGTCGGTTAATGAACACTCTGAGAGAAGCCAATGGAATCTAACAGAGAGATAAACGCAGTACTAAAGCTGTCATTCTCAACGTCCACATGAATATTAAAATCCCCTACAATAATAACTTTGTCCGTTTTAAGGACTAAAGTTGACAAAAACTCTGCAAATTCAGATAAGAATTCAGAGTACGGGCCAGGTGCTCGGTACACTATAACAAAAAGAATTCGTGAGATCTAAGCAGTTTAGAACTTGCTCAAGCAGACGGCCCTGTGAGCTTTAAGAGGTTTGATACTCCGCCTCCTTTTCCCACCATAGCTGTGTGGGTTTAGCTGTGAACCAGGGTTTGTCATTGTTATCACTCACCCAGGTGCGTGATGTCCTCACAGAAGCTCATGTAAGACGTTACTGCCACTGTAAAGTCACGCAGACTGTTGGTAGAAGTCCTAAAAACATCCCAGGGGTTTACACACCGTATCACAACTTTAATCGTGAGAAGCTGCCATTCACCGGTCTTTGCATGCGTGCGCCTTGCGATCCTCGCCGGTCTCTTCCAAGTACTGCTTAAAAACGACATCATTCTTTGTGTGGTTCATCAATGGTAATGAATGATTTGAGCATTCTGTGAGGTGCACGCACAACTCTGCACAACACCGGATCAGCTGGTGCTCTGTCTCTCTTCCTCTTCTACCACGAATCTCTGACTATTTAAGATAACCCCTACTCCAAACACATCATCTGATCGACGAGCATGAGCTGTGTGTCCTGCACATTACTTCACCTGCGGTGGATTGTAGACACTGACCATAATGAATAAAGCAAACCACAAAATAGTAATTATGGCCAAAACATGGAGACCGCCTTGTATCTTTATAAACTGTATCATAATTAGTTTTTTTCAGTTTCCTTTAATCAAATCAATACAGAAGTAGGGTTAGGGTCCAGGAGTACTACATTTAGATTTTGTACTAGGAGAGGATAAAATTCAGCTTTTTCATTATTGCGTCTCCATTTAATCTGGAGCGGTAACATAAATAGCTTCTGACATATCCAAGGAGAGCAGAAATATTAAAGTTGTTCAGCATGATCTACTGTGTCAAATATTGCCCCAAAGTCTTAAAAGAACAGACGTGATCTTTCTAAGTGATTACCATTAAATCGTCTTTGAAAATAGGCTGCTGCAGTGTGTATAAAAATGTCTCATTCAACTGTATTTCATCTAATTGTTCCACATTTCTGAAAGGTTTGTGCATGGAGTGCTCAGCTACTACTACAAGAATGACGACGTAGAGAAAGACTCTGAGCTGCAGAAGTGGATTCAGGACATTTTTAAACATGGATTCCTTTCAAAAGCAGAGACAGGTGGGCTTCAAAGAAAAGCAAAATGTCAATGAGGATAAATAGTGCTGTATTTGAGCCTTTCTATCATATAATCAAGTTTATTTCTCATAGATGTCTTCAGGTAATGCAGTTCATTCTCTTAAATTTGTAGGGATTCCACAGAGATTTACCACCGTGGCTGAGTTGGTCAAGTTTGTCACCATGGTGATCTTCACTGGCTCAGCACAGCACGCTGCCGTGAATTCTGGACAGGTGAATCCTTCTAATGCTATTTAAATTACATTTTCAGTTTTCTCTGAACTGGAGAGACATGAATGACACCTGACTCTGTGTATGGTGTAAGTGAGCCTTTCATATAAACAAGGATCGACAGCAGGTCTGTGAGGCTGTATTTTAGCACAGGCGAGCCAAATGTAATAATGATGATGCCAACATGCTGACTTTTAGCAGGTATCACAGTGTTCGTTTACCATGTTAGCATGCAAGAATGTGCACAATACAGCACAGCTAAGACTGATGTCTCCAGTTTTAAACCAAAGTATTGGACAAATAAACTTTTTGATGATGGCAGCAGATGAAAGGTCAGGGGATCACTAAAGTTATTACAGTTCATCCTGAGGGGAACATGAATGTCTCAACACTTTTTGGTTGAGACATTCAAGTTTCGAGACAAATCCACAAATGTGAACCACATGGCGGCGCTACACTAAAGGTCAGGGGGATAAGTCATTAGGATTCATTGTCTAGGGCAGAGGTCACTAATAGGCGGACCGCGGTCCGGATCCGGACTCATGGCTTTTAATCAAGAATGTACAGATGATTACATGTATATTCTTCCCATGGGCAGTTTAAAACCCAAAATATCATACATCTAATCCTAGCTGGCAGGATAAGCCAGAGCTCACGTTTCTCACTGAACAAGAGAAAGTAGGAAAGTGAAGAGATGAGAAGAGGAGGCAGATCACTTGTTAAGATATGTTGAGTGTTTATTATAAAATTGGTTAAGACTGCACTTCATCACTTCAAGCTACACTTTTTAGTTAATTTTTTCTAATAATTAGGCACTTTATTTTAGTTTACTTAAATTTAGAATTTATTATTATGGTAGTTATTTATTGTCCCTCCAGTTTGATGTGAAAACTGACAGTAAATATTCTTGAAATATTATTTAATTTGACAGTCCGTTGTTGACTAAAAACATGTTGATACAGCTATACGTTATGGCACTGAATAATACCGCAAGTTAGTCGTTTTGATGTTCAGGACCTTTGCATGGGGAAATGTTCTCTAACTGGACCTCTTTGAATTCTAATTGAATACCCCTGGTCTAGGGACCATGACTGTCTTTTGTTCCAATCTTGGCAATACATCTAGTGGTTGTTGAACTATTTCAGTGTGGACCGACTGAACAACAGATGGACATGGCGTGATTTCAAAAAGTATTAATCTGTCATTCATTCACTGCAGTATGACTATGATAGCTGGATGCCCAACACTCCCACCTCTCTGCAATGTCCTCCACCAACCAAAAAGGGGACAACAAGCGAGGACACAATGCTGCAGACATTCCCTGATGTCAACGCAACTATTAAGGGAATAGCCACCGTGTGGCTCCTCAGCAAGCAGTCTACTGACTTTGTAAGTGCCCAAGACATCATGAAAAATGAAATTTCATAAACAGTTTTTGTTTCTTGTTCAAGTTGTGTAAAGTAGGGGAATATGTTATTAGAGCCAAAACACCCTTTGATCCTGCTCACTTCCTGCAACTGTACACTTTATTGCCAATAGTCTACGTTTAATAAAAAAATTAAATGTATCATTGATCTCATCAGGTTCCTCTTGGCCACTACCCGGAGAACCGGTTCATTGAGGAGACTCCCTGCCTGCAGATAAAGAAATTCCAAGGAGAGCTTGGCAAGTTAAGTGTAAACATCCAAAATAGGAACAACAGTCTGAAAGTGCCATACACATACCTGGATCCATCAAGCGTAGAAAATAGTGTGGCCCTTTGAGTATCAGAAGGAGGGACCTTCTCAGCTGGGAGGAACTGCATGCTCTGATACTAACTGATAATACAGTACTATTAAACTACTGCATGTGATCATTGTACACTGATCTGATTTTTAAACAGCCTACTTGGTGAAAATATACTGCTCTAAATCACAAACCACATTTTAATCTTATTCTTGTCAATGAATACACAGGGCATTTAATCAAATCAAATTACTGTGGGAAAAATATTATTTTGCATTGTGATTGTAACACTTTAGAAGTAAACTTACTGTCATAATGAAGTATAAATGAGTGTAGAGACCTATGTTTAAATTTACTGTAGGCTGTGTAATGTGTAATCTCTGAGTAAACTGTGCGTCTGTTTCATCTCGTGACAGAACATAGGATGATTCATTCAGTAGAAGAAGGGCGGTTCTGTCACCAGTGAAAGAGATGTTGTTTCCTGTTCCTGTGAGGGATTTTTTTCTGTCAATCACCTGCCTGTCGTTAGACTTGTTTTCCTCTCATGCTGCATGTAATAAAGAACTAATTCTTAACATCAATGTTGGGTGTTTTTCTTGTTTCTCTCACACTTACAAATGTAAAATCCAAAATGTAAAGCTAAATAAATAAATAAAATAAGGGACAGAATCAGGTAAAAGCCAGAGAAAAAATAAAGGTCTTTAAATTAGATTTGAAGTTCTCAAAGGTGGGGCAGGACTTGATGTTAGATGGAAGACTATTCCAAAGCCTGGGGGCAGCAACAGAAAAGGCTCGGTCACCTTTGGTTGTAAGGCATGAGAAGGGGACTAAGAGGAGTTGTTGTGAAGATAACTTGAGTGATCTAGGTGCAGAATATTGAGTTAGCATATCAGTAATGTATTGTGGGGCTAAGCCATTAAGGGCTTTAAAAAGAAATAATAAAATTTTAAAATCAATTCTGTATTTTACCGGTAACCAGTGCAAGTGAGACAAGACGTTAGTTATGTGTTGCCTTTACTTTGTTCCAGTTAAAAATCTAGCAGCTGCATTTTGAATCATTTGTAGTCGGGAAAGTGTTGAATGGGTCAGACGCGAGGTGATAAGCGCATGTATAACTGTTTCCAGGTCTCTATGGGATAAAAATGACTTCAATTTGGGTAAGTTGATAAAAACTGCCCTTCACGACTCAACTGATTTGCTTGTTAAAATTCAAAGAAGTATCCATAAAAACACCTAAATTCTTCACTACATTGTGCGAGTTTGTATTCAAGGGGACCAAGTGAATTACTTAAGCTAATGACAGAGCTTTCAGGGCCAAATAGAATTACCTCAGTTTTATTTTCATTTAATTGAAGGAAGTTCCTCGCCATCCAATCTTTGATATCAGTCAGAAAGTTTAAGAGGTTTTTCAGAGTGAATGCTGTCAGGTGTAACTGGTATATAGAACTGTGTATCATCCGTGTAACAATGATACAAAATATTGTACTTCTCAAAAATAATACCAAGAGGAAGCATGTATAGTGAAAATAAGAGAGGGCCTAAAATCGAGCCTTGAGGGATGCCGCATTTAATGGCAGCAGGAGATGATGACAACAATTTCCTATTCTAACAGTAAACATTCTTTCTGTCCTGTCAGGTAGGATGTAAACCATTGTAACATCGTGCCCTGTAGACCGACTTTTTCCTCCAGGCATTTTAATAGAGTCTCATGGTCAGTTGTGTCGAAGGCTGCACTAAGATCAAGCAGGACTAAAATAGCACTAGAGCCAGAGTCGACAGAGGGAAGGATGTCATTTTGCACCTTTGGCAGGGCAGATTCAGAACTATGAAGTGCTCTAAAACCAGATTGGAATTTGTCACAGATGTTAAATGTGTTCAGGTAGGAGGAGACCTGGAGAAAGACAACTTTTTCTAAAATCTTGTAAATAAATGGTAGCTTGGAGATGGGCCTATAGTTGTTGTGATCACTGGAGTCAAGGCTGGGTTTCTTTAAAAGGGGTTGCACAATTGCATGTTTAAAACTAAGGGGACAATGCCATTGGTTAAGGAACTGTTAATTATCGCCAGAATAAGAGGGCAAATAGTTTTGAAGACTTCCTTAAATAGGCGGGATGGAATAATGTCTACGGGACAGTAGATTGAATTCATATGCATGACCACTTCTAGCAGCTGGGAAGATGGCATAGTCTAGCTGGATGATTGGTTTCTAGGGGGTCTGAGTCTGAGGGTATGATGTGAAATCTAATGCAGCAGAGGTAGCAGCAACAGCCGGAGTTAGGAAGGAGTTGCTTGAGGAGTTTTGAACAGTACATTAGGTCTATGGGCATTATTGCTGACTTAACAGCACTTTGGTAATGGTTTGAGCAGTCTCTTAGGATTTAGCCATGGGGTACCAACAATGTTCGCCTTGTTTTTTTTGGTTTTAAAGGAGCTACACATTGTCAGCGTTCGAAGATCTGAGGTGTGAAGTGTGCATGAAGATGTTGGAGAAGTGTGCGGCTGTGGAGTTAATGGGATTGGCCAAGGTAATGAGGCTGGAAAGGGGACATGGTAAAGTGGAATTGAACATAACCATGAGATGGTCAGAGACACCAGTAGCAGTAATTTCAAGGTTGGAGACAGAAAAACCGCATGATAAGATCAAGTGTATGACCCTTCTGATGAGTTGGACCTGATACAGATTGTGTTAGACTGTGAGCATTTGCCCACTCGAGTCGGTTACGACGACAAACTGCAGTAAGGTTGAGACCCCGATGGGGACGATGAGCATCCAGATGAGCTTCCCTGAGACAGTTCCTCACAGTTTGTGCAGAAATTCTTTGGTTATGCAAACCAATTGTTGCAGCAACTGTCCGGTGGCTGTTCTCAGACGATCTTGGAGGGGAAAATGCTGGATGTGGAGGT
This sequence comes from Micropterus salmoides, assembly GCF_014851395.1. Classification (NCBI taxonomy): domain Eukaryota; kingdom Metazoa; phylum Chordata; class Actinopteri; order Centrarchiformes; family Centrarchidae; genus Micropterus; species Micropterus salmoides. Next base: position 33,918,166 of record NW_024040263.1, on the reverse strand, counting down.
CCTGGGCTGGTGTGGTTACATGTGGTCTGCAGTTGTGAGGCCGGTTGGATGTACAGCCAAATTCTCTGAAACAACCTTTGGAGACGGCTTATGGTAGAGAAATGAACATTCAGTTCACGGGCAGCAGCTCTGGTGGACATTCCTGCAGTCAGCATGCCAATTGCACGCTCCCTCAAAACCTGCGAAATCTGTGGCATTGTGCTGTGTGATGGAACTGCACATTTTGGAGTGGCCTTTTATTGTGGCCAGCCTAAGGCACACCATGCTGTCTGATCAGCATCTTCATATGCCACACCTGTGAGGTGGATGAATTATCTCGGCAAAGGAGAAGTGCTCACTAACACAGATTTTGACAGATTTGTGAACAACATTTGAGAGAAATAGGCCTTTTGTGCACATAGTGAAACTCTTAGATCTTGGCGTTCAGCTCATGATGAATGGGGGCAAAAACAAAAGGGTTGCCTTTATAATTTTGTTCAGTGTAATTTAAACCTGTCAATTTATCATTGAAACTTTAAAAACGAGCCCCAGATCAGCAATGTCTGTATGTTCAGCAAACCAAAAGCAACATGTAATCTAATTGTGATTAGACATATAATACGCACCACCACAGTTTTCCATTAAAATGGAACTTACATAAACACCTTCAGGCGGTCATGATGAAGTCTCTGTCTTTTCTCACATTCCTGTTTGCTAGTAGTTCGCAGAAAGTCTCTTTCCAAACTGAGCAGAGGTGAAGATGCCACGACCTAGTTCATACACAAATAATAAGTCACAAAAAGACATTTTTTTAGTTGAATCATATACAAAAAGAAGATTCAACTTTGAAGGCATTGATGTATTTGATGTCTCACTTTGTCCCTTCATGTAGTAACATAACATGTTGCTTCTTCCTTTGGATCATTGCGTCTTCTTTGCATTTGCATGTTTCACCAGCAGGTGTCAAAAGCCATCAGTGATTGTGAAGATTATTATGTCTTATTATGTCTCGTAAAATTCTGTAGCTGTGAAAACCAGTTACATATGAGCAACATCTGAACAGAAGTGTAATAATCTGCTCATAACTGCAACACCATATTTTATCAACACTTTACAAATGAATGTTTAATAAACTACATTTAATTCAGTACATATGAAAAAAAACAATATGGCCCTCCTTCCCCTCCTAATAAAAGTTTGCCAAATGGTAGACAAAGAGGTTTACATTTCATGAACATATTCTTGTTGTTTGCACATTTCTTTGCCCCAAAGTGTAGCAACTACTTTATAGCAGCAATATGGGGCAGGTAAGTGTCTGCCAACTACATATTAATAAGAGGGGGAGAACATATGCTGTAATGTAGAGCTGAACTGACATTCAGAGGAGACTGCATCCTGCCTGTCTCTGCTGGTAACTGGTAAAAGCAGGCATGCATGTAATAACAACGTAAGGCTTAACGGGGCTTAAAGGTTCAGTGTGTACGTTTTAGCGCCATCTAGTAGTGAGGGTTGAGAATTGCAACCAGCGGTTCACGGTGCATTCAATGCTCCATGGATGGTCCCATTTTTAGAGTTGTGAAGTCGTTCTTCCGACTTCAGTGTGTCTTCATGTGCTCTTAAGTCTGAATTTGGAATCAACAGGGACCCTACTACAAAGATGTGTTGGATTAACATTATTAAAGCACATAAACAATACGCAGAGATGTAGTTCACTCTACATGGACGGTAAACTAATCCCTGTTATTAATAGGGATGGGGATCATTAATTTTATTGATATTGATGCCATTATTGAGACTGCTTAACAATCCGAGTCTTTATCGATACCACTGTCGATACTTTACTATTATTTGGTGATGGTTATTTGGTAAGACCAGACCCAACAGGGATGTGGTAGGCCTGCACGGTGTGAGGGAAATATTCAATGTGCAATAACTGAGATGACTTATGACGTCCGATGCATAAACAAATATTAATGTGTGCATATTAGCTGCCTGGTTGTTTTTAAATTAATTATAGGTTAGAATTTAAATAGAATTTAATGTTTACAACAGCAATGTCACTATATAAAGTCAATATGTGACATCACAGTAGTGAGTGTTGCTTAGAAAGAATAAAAACTCTGAATCATTCCCTCCTCCTCCTCCTCTCTGCTGTTATTCACTGCCTGCAGGTAACGTCGCAGCTGATTTTTTAACAATGCGCCACATTTTAAAAATACAGACCAGGCTGTGCTACAGATGGACAGCTTTCTACTTAGCTTGTTTTTAACATTTGGCTAATGCCAAGCTAACGTTAGCTGTGCTTGTATAAAACATACATCATAACAGACTGAGGACAGAGCAGTTTAAATGAACACTTTCAACATTTTTACCTTACTGATTATTGTCTTTTTACTTGCTAAGGTTTTATTGCACGTATTTACAGTAAGGAGCGTAGCTCTCGGCAACTCAAGTAGCTTGGAGCTAACATAACTTCACCGTCTCTACCGCGACAGAGCGGCGTCTCTCTCTGCTGGTCGCTGGATCCGGGTCTCGATCCCCATCCCTAGCTATTACCATATTGAATGCACCATCAGTCACCGCACACCCCTCCCTTTGCAAGCGACCAGGAGAAGCTACGGAGGCTGACACGCTCTGTCAAGTCCAGTTGTCCACATTTCACTACTCTTCTTACTTCTAACAAACAGGATGACTGCTACTACTACTACTGTGCCAGCCAATCACGAAAAAGCCAGTGAACTACGTACGGTGTGTATCTAAAATGTGAATGAAAGTGCAAATCAGCCCCCTCCAGAGGCTGTGCTGTTCTGTACACTGGAATGCACTCAAAACTCAGGACAAGTGGTAAAAAGGGGCTTTAAATGAAAAAGAGAGAATGTTTTGTTTAGATACTACTGAATGCAAATACACTGCGAATTATGAGGACTCTGGCATAGTCCTCATAATCCCCAAAGGTCCTCGTAGTCCAGGTCAAAAGTCAGGTCAAATGTCCATCTATACCATATACACCAACACACAAACACACACACACACACACACACACACACACACACACACCTTGAACCTTAAAATGCTCCACATTTTTAATACATCATCGGTAGTATTCAACTTTTAAACAGCATGCTTAACCAGGTCAAAAGATGGCACTGAAAATATACTAGAAATTCACATAGCATGCTTCTAGTACATTCATACTCCTAACAAGCTACTACAAGTATATTAAAGATATATTTTCCTGAGCTTTAACATACTTCTCAAAATTACACTTTGAATAAATTGGTAATAAATATACTTAATTCAACTTTTAATAAATATGCTTAAATAAAAGTATATTTTTTAAACCTTTTAGTCCATTTATGAAAAATATATTTATTTAACTCTTAGTAAATACTATTTAGGTTTACTTTGTGGAAGTACATTGTTAAATAATTACACTTTTAGTGGGTTAAAAATATATTTATGCCAAATATGCTTCATTGTGTAGGCTACTGCAAAATATTGTAATTATTTATGTAATTGCCACATGTTTCAGCCTGATTTCCAAAAGTATGTAGTATTTTAAACAAATGTTTTTTTAATATTAAAATATATTTTTTTACATCTTTTTTTCTTACATCTTTCTTAAAAATGTTTTTAAATCAGGTAACTAGCTAGTTGAGATCAGAGACCTCTTTCATAAGAATAACCTGGCCTAGAAGGAAGCAGCATATGTTGTTAATTTAACAAACATATAGAAATAAGCATACTTTAAATCATAATGTAGTATATTTGTTTCTGTTTGTAAACGGTATAAACGTGTACACAGGGGCGAAGTGTGCCCTCCCGCCAAGCAATCAATTTGACCAATCAGAATCAAGGTTTTCACACAGCGTGAAAGTCCGCTTCGCTAACGTGTGTACTGTCATTGAGAGGGAAGCCAGAAATTCTACGTTACATGTAGCTGATGCTTTTATCCAAAGCGACTTACAATTGCTATACATGTACATGTCAGAGGTCACCTCTGGAGCAACAAGGGGTTAAGTGTCTTGCTCAGGGACACAATGGTGGATGTGTCACAGTGGGGGATTTAACCCGGGTCTCTTACACCAAAGGCAGGCGTCTTATCCATTGTGCCATCAACACCCCATCACCGACTTGGACTTGGAAGGTGGACACCACAGACATAATAAAAGAACACAGAAGAGAAGAATATCCGGTCAGCTCCCTGCAAAAGTTAAATGTGAAAAGAGCTAAAAGGCGTGCCTGGCAAACCCCTCTCGGCAAGTTACAAGCAGGAGAGGTTTCATTTGAAACTGCATTTCTTTTCTTTTAGAGCTTCCTGGGATCGTTGCCTCACTCAGATGGCTTAGAGGCCACAAAAACCTCAAAGGACCGGCTGGACCCTCACAAGCTCAATGTGCTCATAGGTATGTCTGTCTCCTGCACACTGTTCACTGTTCTTGCTCTCACTACATGTCAACGGGGTCAGATTAAAAAAGTAAATATTCTTGTGAAAAAATAATTATATTTAAGTTATTTGTTGTACCTGTTAAAATAACATTTTATCATATACAGCTCCTTACAGTTAGCATTATCAGAACAGTTAGACGTGATGTCATATTGTGTTTCAGCAACTTTAAACAAAATAAAAAAATCTGACAATGGTTGTTAATTAATTGGATGTAATATTGCTTTGATATAGACAAAATATTTCCTTTTCCCTTCCGCAGATGCAGTGTGATAAAGCAGTTTCCAAATCCAATGGTGTCTGCAGTCGCAGAAAATGCTACGAGTCCTACTCAAAGATAACCGACCCTCCACTCCAAAGGATAAGGATTGTGACATTTTTCAGTTTCAGTTTGGTTCCACCATTTGTACTGTATGCTTGTGACAGAGTACCTTCACTACAGTTGCGTAAGTGCCTGGACTGCCATACCAACGAGCCTGGCTCTTTGGCCTTGCTGTCCAAGTTGTATGTTTGGTACCCTGTAGACCTGTGTTTGAATCTGGGTAGGGTGACTGCTCTCGCCTTTGTCCACATATGGTGTCAGAAGTAGGATGGCTTGCCGTGAGGTCATCTGAGCCATGCCCAGAGTCCGAACCGTATGAGGGACCCCCATGGGTAACATTAATGATGGGATGGGTATAGTGTAGTTTTCAGTAATACTGATCACATGTCATTTTACAGAATTTATTTTTATTTGAAGGTATTTTGGTCAAGATGTGATACATGCTGCTGTACCTTTTAATGTAAAGGAATTTATTTTTGGGACTATCCTGCTGAATGACGTGTGCAGACTACATAATGGGTACTATTCCATCCATCCATCCATCCATTGTAAACCGCTTATCCTGCCTACAGGGTTGCGGGGGGGCTGGAGCCAATCCCAGCTGACATCAGGCGAAAGGCGGGTACACCCTGGACAGGTCATGGGTACTATTATTACTATATATATATATGTGTAAATACAGATAATAAACAGCAAAAAGCATTCCCTAGAAATAATCCTGTTGCACAGCGGCTGTTTCTGACCTGATGCACAGCAGATGAAACATTAATTTTTCCAAAAAGAGAGTTGAGCCTTCACTACTTTGAGTTGTTTATTAACCATATAGCTACTATTATTATTGTAAGCTAATGTTTGTTTACAGTATATGATATTATTATTTTAAGGGTTTGTGGTACTAAATATGTTTCTGTCCATGTAGACCTACCTTTATTTTAAATAACTCTATCTCAGCTTTATTTAATGTATTTGATGTGAAAATGACGAGTTAGGTTAGGGGTATTATTCTATCTCGATGACCTCCCCCGTGCTGTCCGCCAACTAACACGGTTTGGAGTAGGAGGCCAAAAGCTGCACGGGCCGGCGCATGTATCTCTGGGCCCACCCGGCGGTGTGCACCTACTAGGTAGAGAAAAGATAGAGGAAAATTGAAATTGGTTTAGGAAAAACCCACAGGTAAGGCGATAAAGAATTAGGGTAAACGCTACCATCGCTCAGGTGAGTGAATAACTTTTGATAGGAAGGTGGTAGAGCCATGGGGTTTGCAGCGTCAGACTTGGGGGAGGATTTCCAGTTGATGTGATGCATTTTGGAGCAAGGTCGAATTTTCATAGGTAGAGCTGGCGGGACCTAGGTGAACTCGGTCCCCGAGTGGTTGGGGTCAGTGAAAGCCACTGGGAAGGCTGTAGGAAGCAGGCAGCAGACCGGGGATACGAGCAGGACTAGAGGCTTTATTGCCAAGTGGTGTTTTACAGGTTACTTCAGGACTGTCTCTGGTGATCCAGGCAACAAGAGATGGGACTTAAACCCGGAGATGCTGCACCATAGGCACAGACAATCTCACCACGCCACCGAATACCCTTCACAATTGTTCCTTTTTTCTGGGAGCTTTTATCTCTTTATTTTGGAAGTTGTGCCTCAAAATTCACTGTGTCTGGGTTCGCAAAGTGTACCGAGCTACAGGGACAGACAGCTTGGAGTTCTCAAATATTCCACGTGGTCGGTGTTTAGGTCTGAACATTTAGTGTGTGAATGTTTTGGCACATGTTTTGGTGCAAAAGTGCTTTGAATGGTTGGGAGACTAGAAAAGTCAGAACAGACCATTCCCCATTCAGAGCGTGCTGCCTACCAGGCAGGATGCATGTGGGAACAATCAAACACTTGGTTATCCATGAGGACAAAGTCTTGCCGACTAGGGCTGGATTTAGGAAAGGTGTTCTGTGGCATACATGTTCAGTTTTTTGCTAACATGGGTTGTGTTGGTCTAGTGCTAAAGTTTCTGCATATTTGATTTGACAGTGACATAATCAAAAGCTGTTTCCTTGAGGGATGGGTTAAATGCAGAGAACGAATTTTGCTACATGTATGTGTGTGTGACAATTAAGTAAAGTATACCTTAAAGTTCAGCCTCAAAGTCACTCCGTCTTTAGCAAAAAATCCAAATAAGTTAAAAACGCGGAGATAGAAGTGAGTAATTTTACACCACAGGTGAGCCTCACCATCCCAAAGGGAATTTTTTCTTGTTGTCCAGAATACCAGCTCTTTAAAATGACTCTAGGATGCAGCAAGGCTACAGCCGGATAAGCCATTCTAGGCTTTGCCGTTTGGAAATGAACAGAACAAATCAACACCAACATTAGTCAATGTCTATATGTATGTGTGCATTTCATGGTTAAATAAATGCTATCTCACCTTTAACCATCAATTTGCAGAAGGCATCCACATTTTCAAGACAGCTCTTGAAATGTCCCTGTCACCATCTTAGAAGGATATAATGCAATCAGCAGCAGGTGCTGAAAGCCAAGAGCATACAACTTCTTAAGCTGACCGGGGATAAATACAGCTGTCAGTGAGAGAAATGGATTGATAGATCGTGATGACACAATAACAGCGAGAGTGATAAAAAAAATATAAAAATACATACATAATTGCATATTGATCTGTTTTACTGTTAATTATGATTAACTAGAGGAGAAAATAAACTAAAGAAAAGGGAAATAACTTTAATGAAACTCAGCTACTGTACCAATAAGTACACTCACCAAGACTCGCCAACTCTTGGTCTTTTATCTGAAGGCCTTCTCGTGCTCTTCTGGCTCATGAAGCTGCAGAGACAATCATTTTTGCTTAAAACTTTAAATCAACCTAAAATGACACCAATGCATTTGAATATGACAGGCAGGGAAACTTAACAACAATGACTCACATTATTACAAATCCAATTCACATTAGTGACACTTTTATCCAGAGGGAGGTACACTTTATTTCTGCAGGTATCGATAATCAGTCACATGCTCTTATACACTATTGTATTTTTTGTGTTGGTGAGGGTCTCAATGTTTGTCACGATGTGCTGACTACAAAAGTTGTCGTGGCCTGTGTGCGGTGAGAAAGGTAAATAGATGGCTGATCGGTCTGCATTCGCTGCTAGCCATCACAGCTTGTTTATTATGTTCAGTCCATGGTTATTACAAAAAATCATTTTGTAAGATATATTTGATAAAAATTGCTTTATATTTTGTATGAGTGTTTTATATTTTGAAGTCTATGTGATGACATCAGTCCTTAGGTGTGAGTGTGAGCGTGACTAGTTGTTTGTCTATGTGTCGTCCAATGTCAGCTGGGATTGGCTCCAGCCCCCCCGCGACCCTGTACGCAGGATAAGTGGTTGACGATGGATGGATGATGATGGATGATCAGTTTTGTACAGATTAGCTGAAACAGTAGGCTATACTGCAGTAATGTAGCTCACGGTAAGTGTTTTTGTGCAGCTGTTGCCAACTGCTGCCTAAATGTCCACAGAGTGTTCTAAAGAAGGACAGTGTAGCTTAGAGATTTTATTCTGTGCTGAGGATAAATCCACCATGTCCAAAGATAACTCTCTGTCCATACATCGATGACAGATTGATAACAGCGGTCATGTCCAAGTTCACGTTTGGATGAAGAACTAACAGCCTATCTAACCAGAGTCGAGTGTCATTGGCAGCGAGCCTGCAGCACTATCAACAAGATGATCGATTTGGGAGGGACTGAAATTAGCAGAGGAGTCCTCTTTGGGACTTGGTAATGAATTTAAAGCTGATGGAATCACATCCTTAAATTTATCAGATAGATATCTAGTGTAGGAATTTCTGCCTAATGTCGTGGAGACCAGCAACAGGAACTCAAAAGTTATTAATATTATTTCATCTGTGTTTACATTAGGCCATGGAGCCAGAACAGCTGATCCAGACCCAACAGGACCAGATTCAAAGGTCTGTTCAACACGGCCAGAATGACACTCACTCGTCCACTTTCACAGTTCTTCTGATGGATTCCCAAACTTTAATGTGACGAACCCCCACAGTCTGTGTGCTGAGCTCCAGCACCCCTTCATCAGCACTAAACGTCTTTATGTGAACTGATTTTAAACTGGATGTTATTTAACAGTTTTCAATCTAAAGACCTTTAACAGCAGAATCCCCAGAATAAGCAGCGAGTCTCAAACTGACGCCCGTGGGTCTCGACCATGTGTCCATATGTGACGACTTGAGAGTGAGAACGGGTTGCTTACATGGTCCAAACCACCGTTAAGCAGCTCACGGGTTACTCGTTGTATAGTTGGAACTGCAGCTCCTGATCTGTGGTTAGAAGCTGAGTTCCTGGTGACTACGTCATAGATAGCAGAAGATGCAGTCGGAGGAGGTGGTTGTGATGTGAGGAAGCAGGGAGTTTTTTGAAAATGTAGTTGTAAAAGTACTTTTTAATGTATATTTCAGTTCACTGTTAGGGCTGCATTGTTTTAGTACTAAGTAGTGTAGAGCATCTACAAACACCTGTTTCTCTCTCAGATTATCCACCTGTTCACAATGATTTCATTTAGAAGGTAAAAGGACAAAACAGAGCATGAAAAAGTTCAACGCTGCCTTCCGTTGTTGTCGGGAAATGCAGCCAGAACAGTGTTACACTAAGAAAAGAACAACCACACAACTACACATTCATTTCTTTAAACTCTCTATTTGAACTTTTCTCATTTCAAAATGTTCTAAAGTCATAATTCCCATGTGTTCCAGTCAGCTGAGCTCCGTCACAATCTACTAACAATTATCTGGAGATTTTATTGTTACTGCAGATGGAAAAATAAGAGCCAATCCTGTGTGTTCATACTCTGAAGAGACTCCGCCCCTCACCTGACTCACCTGAGACAAACCAGGAAACAGGTTGTTATTCTGCCTCACTGAGACGAGACACACTGAGAGTCAGACGGTAAGACTCCCCTTCAGACCAGAACCAGCACTTCCACTGAGAGAGGACAACTACAGGAGGGATACTGGGAATACTGGGAATACGAGCAATTCAACCTGCTGATGAATCCACAAACTGAACAAGAGTTTGACGAGAACAAAGACTCACAGTGAAGGTAACTTTCAGGGCCGTTACTGAAGGAGGGAGTGGCTGACTGTTTCCTGTCTGAGCGTCTGCTGCTGTGACTTCAGCTTCACTCAGAGACTAAATGGCTTCCAGATTAGAGGAAGATCTCTGCTGTCCTGTCTGCCAGGACATCTTTAAAGATCCTGTCATCCTGTCATGTTGCCACAGCTTCTGTAAAGGCTGTCTGCAGAGCTGGTGGACAGAGAGAGGAAGTCAGGAGTGTCCAGTTTGTAAGAGGAGACATTCAAAGGACGGACTGCATCCTAACTTTTTATTAAAGAACCTGTGTGAGAGTTTCCTGCAGGAGAGAGATCAGAGAGCTTCAGAGGCTCTCTGCAGTCTGCACTCTGAGAAACTCAAACTCTTCTGTCTGGACCATCAGCAGCCAGTGTGTGTCGTCTGCAGAGATTCAGAAAAACACATCAACCACAGATTCAGACCCGTCGATGAAGCTGCACGACAACACAAGAAGGAACTTCAGGAAACTCTGGAGCCCTTAAAAAAGAAGTTAAAGGTTTGTGAACAAGTTAAAGTGAAGTTTGATCAAACAGCAGAACACATGAAGGTCCAGGCCCGACACACAGAGAGGCAGATTAAGGAGCAGTTTAAGAAGCTTCAGCAGTTTCTAGAGGAGGAAGAGGAGGCCAGGATGGCTGCACTGAGGGAGGAAGAGGAGCAGAAGAGTCAGATGATGAAGGAGAAGATGGAGGCTCTGAGCAGAGAGATAGCAGCTCTTTCAGACACAGTCAGAGCCACAGAGGAGGAGCTGAGAGCTGAAGACGTCTCATTCCTGCTCAACTACAAGGCTGCAGTGGAAAGAGTCCAGCAGCGCCCCCTGCTGGATGATCCACAGCTGCCCTCAGGAGCTCTGATAGACCAGGCCAAACACCTGGGCAACCTGACCTTCAACATCTGGAACAAGATGAAGGACATGGTCTCCTACACTCCTCTCATCCTGGACCCAAACACTGCTGATCCAAGACTCATCCTGTCTGAAGATCTGACCAGTGTGAGACGAGGAGGAGAGAGACAGCAGCTTCCTGACAATCCAGAGAGGTTTGGTTCCTGCTTTGTCCTGGACTCTGAGTGCTTTAACTCAGGGACTCACAGCTGGGATGTCGAGGTTGGAAACAGTACAGGCTGGGAACTGGGTGTGTCAACAGAGTCTGTCCAGAGGAAAGGAGACATACGGTCTGGATTATGGGGAATAAGGTTCAATAGAGGTAAATACTCAGCATGGTCACCCTCAGCTCCATCCACTGCTCTCAGCGTGCAGAAGAAGCCCCTGAGGATCAGAGTGAATCTGGACTGGAACAGAGGAAAGCTGTCGTTCTCTGATCCTGATACTAACACACACATACACACCTTCACACACACTTTCACTGACAGGATGTTTCCATATATTTACTCATGGGATGAACTCCCACTGAAGCTTTTACCAGCGAAGGTCTGTGTGACTGTAGAACAACAGCGATAAATGATGATGGTGATGATGATGATGACGACTAAATGCTGTAGTTTTCATTGTGTTGTTTCTGCTGATGTGTTTAACATGAAGTTGTCATATCTGATCTAACAGAGAACCAGTGAATTAAAGACTTCCTGAGTTTTAAGGATGTAAATAATGAGTTTATCAAACTGCTGTAAATGTAGTGAAAGTAAAGTCGTCTTTCAATAAAACCCTGTGGAGCAGATTTCCTCAGAAACCTGTGGTACAGCTGATGTCTCCAGAGAACACAGTTTGGTCCTACATAATCCCACATGTTCATCATTTTCCTCCCTAAGAATCATTAATCATCAGTAACAGCGGCACATTTATTAGTTTATCAGATAACAGATACGTTGCAGCATTTTGGATATTTTTACAGAGCGACTGTCTGATGATCCTTTCTTTTCTTTTGCCGTCAGAACAGCTGACTTTAACAAACTGTGTCTCAGGCTCCGAGTCTGTGTAGTCTGTGTATAAGTAGAATGTAGAAGCAGCAGGTGTGTTCGGGACAGGATGCGTCGCTGTGCGGCCCTCAGAGGGTAAAAACTCACCTGCTTGTTGAGACTCTTCTTTGGATCAAGAGTCCAGCAGTTTTTTTGTCTCCAGCTTCCAAACATTTCACTTGTCTATTACACCTTTTCATAGAACTCGCACATAAAATATTATTACTTCTTATTATGGAGCCTGAAGAGCATGTGCTGCTGCTGTCACTCTAACACTTTCTAGTTATAATAAATATAACAGTTACATTTTTAAAAAGCTGTTATATTTATCAGTTAAATTAGCAGTTTATACATTTTTATTTTAGCAATTTATACAACTCAAATAAAAAAATGATTCGGTTTCCTTATTCTGATTTAAAGTTAAACAATGCATTGTAAAATAAAATATGAGAGAAGGATAAATTAGTACATTGAGTCCCAAAAAGTAAAATTTAAAAATTCAGTTTACAAAATCTTTAAGATGAAATCTTTTTATTTTTATATTTATTTTTGTTAATTCAGAATTTTACTGAATGAATAAAATAAATAGAATTCAGCTGCATCAACAATTATAAATGTATTAGTTGAATATTGTAAGTGGATGAAGTAAATTGCGTAACTATCACCTTTTATATTAACATTGCAAAAAGGTAAAACTAGTAATATAACATTAAATACAAAGTAAAATATTAGTATAATAGTAATATATTTAGTCTGCCTGGTTGTCATTTGTTGAATTATTGTGCAAGAAAAATGCTCTACATGGTCGTTAGTCTCTGATTTGTTAATGCCAAGTACTAACTTGTCATAATCATGAACAGTTATGCAAAATAACGAGTTAAACATTTCAAAAGTTTACTGTTGGGACGTCACTTTGTGCTGTAAAGTGGTGAAAACATAAGGGCTCAGATTAGGGGTGTGACGGCACATTTGAGTCACAAGAAGATATTTTAACAGTATTTTGAATAATTTGAAATATATTAGTGGGGGGTCTGGTGGTCCTCCCCCAGAAAACTTTGAGCATTAAACACTTAATTTCCGGCGGTCTGGAGACATTTCTACACCAATTTATGGTGAAAATGTCTTTATTTATATGAAGGGAAACATAATTAAGGTGGCAGGTGACAATTCAAAATATAAAAATATAATGGAATATAATGCAGTTATCAGCTTTTGTACAATGCACATTTGTTTCTTCTATATTTCAGTTGCATTGCATGTTTACTTATTGTGCACTGTTTCATTTGTTGTTCAACATTTCTTGTTGCTGTTTTTCAGAACATTTTTAACAAAGCTTTCAAAAAGTGATGGAGACATCCCCAGTGTAAATGACCCCTATCTGTCAATATCATTAAATGTCCCGCCCCATCTAGGCTTTGATTGGTTGGTTCACGACAAGTGACATTGACGAGCTACTTTCTGCACATGGCTGCTTGAGCCAATATTATGGAGCTGCAGTACCAGAGGCTGCAGTTTCCAGTTCCAGGACCCCCGCAATCCTGGGACCGTAGTTCTAGTCCAATGATTTATTAACCATAAAAAAGCATACTTACAAACGTGACTGAGTCCAAAAGTAGAATCCAAAGAAGGCAAGATGAAATAATAATCCACAAGCTGGCCAGGCAGACATGAGTCAGAGACAAACAGAGGTTACAGAGCATCCACAAGCTAAAAGCAATAAACCACAATGATCCCACATCGACTGAACAGAACAAAGGCATTAAGTAGTGAGGCAAACGAGCGGGGTGGGAACATAAAACAGGTGGATCACATCAAGGAGAACAGAACAGGAAGCTAAAAACAGACAGCAAACACAGACAACTTCAGAATAAAACAGGAAGCAAAGTACACAGGAACACACCAGGACAAGTGAAACACAAAACATGGAAGGACATAGGACTTGAACAGGTAAAAACATGCAGATAACATAAGAATAAACTAAGCTACAAAACCCTAAACAAGACCAGATCAAATAATAAAACAGAAATACACAGACCAGGAATAACAGTAACATGAACTAAAGCACAGAACTAAGAACTAAGGCACTGGACTAAGAACTGAGGCAGGACTAAGACCTAAGAAAAGAGACAAGACAGATATTAAGTAACCCTAAACATGCAAATAAATAAAATATAACACAAGGGTACACAGAGAAACACAAAACCAAAAACAGGTTCACTTAAACAGGTTCAACAAAACAAAGAGCAAACATGGACAAAACAGTAGAACACAAGACACAACCATAAAAAGACCAGAATCCTTAATTCACAACACAATAACTTAAGTTTAGGCACACACTCGGTGATGGTTGTGGGAATGGTAATTGGCTTTGGCGGCTGTCAAGAGTAACATAGCTAAATAGCTAGCTAGCCAGCTAGCTGGCAGTATCAAAGTAAACAAGGGTCCTAGGATTGAGGTCCTGAAACTGCATCCTCTGGTACTACAGCTACATACTACTCACTTGAGCGGCACCCGAGCTTCTCTTCTCCCTCGTCTCTCTGCGCCAACAGAGTTTAGCAGGCAGGCGAGAACGGGAGCAGGTGAGCATCACGTAGCGCCCAGAGAACCTGATCTGGAGAGGGCACAGGAGAGTACCAGCTGCTTGGGAGTAGTCCCAGTACCCAAGAAAATGTCCCCGTACGCCAAAGAGTAAAATGTTGAGGCGCCTCTAGTGCATATACCTACTGGTGCGTACCGGCCCACTTCAAGCACTGTCCTAAAATAAAGTGCAGTTTCTTTCTCCAGGAATAAAAACAGAGGTTTGTGTGGGGCAGCATGTGTCACTACATTTGTGTTTCTGAAATTCATGCTGTAAACTCAAGTGTGCATTAAGTTGCACACACAGTGACTTCAAACTCGACTTGAGACTTGTCCTTGAAAGATTTCAGACTTGACTCAGACTCCAGGTGCGGGACTCGTAAACAATGTTTATTTTTAGGAAACGTCTGATGAGCTTGCCGTTTTTCCCTCCCTCCGTTACCTATGACCTGCCAATGTAACACGTAGCATCTTCTGCGTGCAGCCGCACATGAGAGAGGACAACAAACAGCTGCTGAGCCATTCATCATAAACTTTGGCTTTAAAACTTCATACAAGACCCAAACAAAGAAGCGCTGAATGCAAACATGCGGTGATTTTACATGTATAGCTCAGCATTGACCATCTAACGTTAGCTTGCTTCTTGCTTCAGCTACGACTTACGAGAGGTTAACTCGCTATGAAAAGATGATTGAGTGTTTGTTTACTTGCCAAACTTGTGGTGGTCGATTACCGTTATTATTTACGTCCCACTGGCTGCCATTTTATTTAGTTAACTTTACACTGGGTTTGAGAGTCAACAGGGTTTGTTGACTTACAGTAGTTTATAAGCTTATAATAAGTCATTAATTGTAGACAGATTGTACATTAGGCTACATGGTTGAGCTTGTTAAGTTAAAAACAGGTTACAGGGTTATTGTTGATTATGAAACGTCACAGTTTTATTTAGTTAATGTTACACTGAGTTTAAGAGTCTGGGGAGTGTTTTGACTTACAGTATTTAATAAGCCATCAATAATTGCATTGTACATTACATGGTTGTACTAGGTTACAGATACAGAATTCCTTATAGCTATGCAGTTTTATTAGCAAACTGGATTGAACGCAGCAGGTGATACAACATTCATTATAACCACGAGAGACTTGAGACTTGGACTCTAGCTCAAAGACTTGAGACATGACTTGGACTCTTGCTCAGGGACTTGAGACATGACTCGGACTCTTGCTCAGGGACTTGAGACTTGACTTGGACTCTTACTCAGGGACTTGAGACTTGACTTGGACTCTTGCTCAGAGACTTGAGACTTGACTTGGACTCTTGCTCAGAGACTTGAGACTTGACTTGGACTCTAGTGTTTGGGTCCAGAATCAGGGGAGTGTAGGAGACCACGTCTTTCGTCTTAGCCTGACTATACGAGCTGGAGTACGTTTACATCATCACTCTAGTGTTTCCCTGGATTACCTGGATGTAGTGATGCTGCATTCCAGTCCAGGGCTCATCCTGTCTGAAGGTCTGACTAGTCTTATACAGAATGTTAACCTGCTAGTAACAAAAGCTAACGGGCATGCTAAGTTAGCATACTCAGGTAGCTTGACTTACCTGGATGTAGTGATGCTGCGTTCCCTCGAAGATTCAGCTCTGAGACGACAGGGTTTTTTTCATACACACACACACACACACACAAACACTGGTTTTTATGTTTCGATGGGGACCAACTTTTTAATAATCACTTGTGGGGACCACCCTTTCTAGAGGTTTTGGAGGTTTGAAAAGAAATCAGGTACACTCACCATAGCTTTGTTAGCTGATACACGACTTTAAGTTTCTGAAATGATTAAGTAATGATTTGAACATGCTATATGGGGACCTTTGAAAACTTGGGTGAATGTGGCTGATGGGGTCCTCATTGCATAATTCACATAAATTACTTGACCATGCTAAATAGGCACTTGATATACTAATCTACTGCTCAATCACCTGACAGTACCATAAAATCACTACTACTTCATAAACAAACTCAACAAATTTACCCTTTCATGCATTCATGCTTAATTTTGGGTTACTATATGATGGTAATGTTCTCCTAGGCATTTGAGAACAGTGTCAGTTGATTGATAGCAATGACTTGTTGTAAGATGACTTCTTTAGACAAAATGTCTGAGATGAAGTCCATACCAACAAACAAAATACTTCACAGAAAATACTGTACATCAAATTCAGAGTTAAATATTTCTTCCTGTCCAGCCAAGCTGTGTCTCTGTTTACACATCTTGACCAAAACAGGCTTTGTGGGGTCATTTCAGACAGACATACAGTTACTTGTGGGGAGCAGTTGTCTCCAATTTTTCAAACACAGTTTCTGGTCACTGATTGAAGGTGTGTTATGGGGACGTTGTGAGTGTCCAAAATAAAGTCATAGTTACAAAGAAATAAAACCCCTCTGAAGGTTAAAATAAGTCCTAAATATGCCTCTGTTAGTGCATTATTATAAACTGTATAGCTGTACTGATTTACACTTTTTTTGGACCTGCAGCATCATTCATCCGAGTTGCTGGCAGGCGAAAAGAATGTGATTCCTGAACCACCATGACATTAGTTGTATTGCTGGTCATCTGTAAACACAAAATACACAATGGCAATATTTTAGAACATGAAATCATTTGAAACAAATGGCGAATTTGATGTCACCACACTACATTACAAAAAATTTGATTGATGCCTTGTTCAGACAAAATGTCTGAGATGAGAAAAACTTTAATTTCTTAGTATAATATTTCTTCTTGTCCAGCCAAGCTGTGTCTCTCTTCACACATCTTGACCAAAACAGGCTTTGTGGGGATATTTCACAGACAGTGTTACGGTTGCTTGTGGGGACAAGTTGATGTCCAACTCCATTGTGATGCTAGCTAACTAGGTAGCTGTCAAGTTGTGATTTATTTCTTGTGCAATTCCTCACTTGAAAAGGACAGTCCCTCCACATGAAGATCTTAACTGGATTTCACTCAATAAACAGCCATGGGATCAGTTGTTTGTCTTTTATTAACCAATCTTTGGTGGGCAGTAAACAGGTGAAAAACCTCAAAAGAGAGATGACAAATACAAGTTATTATCTGAGTTAACAGTCAAAATAAAATTATTCACATTTAACTCAGATAAACACATTTCTGCCATTATAAGTTACTAGGTTTCCAAAAGTAAAGTAAATGTTATCCAAATAAATACCCATAATTTTAAATCAAATGATCAGAATTAGTATATTTTTAGCCAAATTCACATTTTAGCCAAATGCAATACAAAATATTTTTTAGTAGTAAAAAATTCTATTTACTTTCTAATCATTAGTTTTATGCCGTATATTTCTAGTAAAGAATTATTATAAGCTATCATTGTAGCCACACAACTAGATATGTTATACCAAAACAAATCAGTTGGTATTTTAATTTTCAAAATGTATATTTTTTTATCTTTCCTTTTCCCCACTTGTTTGATAAAACCAAACAACATTTGAAGTTACAAATACCACTGCAAAAAGTCCTATCAAAATCAGCAAGAGTTAAGAGTTTTCCAGAGCATCATTAGCACTGCACTGCTTAAGTCAATCTAGCCAAAACATGGCCAATATGGCGCTTACCGGCTGTCCTTCATAGTTTTGTGGAGGGCTTGGTCTTGCACAATCACTTTAATGACAAAGATCAAGTTTCCTTGGTTTTGTGGTGCTATAAATGCTCCTTCCACTGCGGTCTCAAGACAACAACAGAGCCAGCAACTGGCAAGCTCAGATTGCCTGGAAGATTTGTTCCACCTGGTTCACCACTGATTGAAGGGGAGGAGGAGCTCCCAGGCAGTTTGTCAACACACCTCCCACTCGATCTTCCCACAGGAACCGATGGAAAGATCGTAAATCAGCACCTGCTTACTGCCGGTCAGCTCCGAGTTTGGTGGCATAACTGGCAGCAAGACAACCAGGCGTCGAACATCTCTGTGCAGAACCGTGGTGGACGTTCACGTCTCGAACAATGCCCTTAGCATCTGGATTGACGCTCACCACCCGTCCTAGCTTGAATTGGCCCCTCACTGCATTTTGGTCACACAACCAGACAATATCTCCGACAGCAACGTTGCGATGCAAAGTGTGCCATTTACTTCTCAGAAATAAGTTTGGGCCAGCAAGCTGGCTCCAAGACCTCCAGAACTTGTTGACCTGGTTCTGCATCTCTCTGAGTCTCTTGTAAGGGTAGTTTGCAAAGTCAAATGTTCTGATCTCACCGCTTGGAGAGGCTCGGCCCAGGAGAAGTGTGTTGGGTGACACATACTGCACGCTTTCTTCATGGCTCTGCACCATGGCGTCTATTGGGCGTTCGTTGGCAAGGTTTGCAACAAGTTGTAGTGTTGTCTGAAGCTCGCTGTAGCTGAGGCCAATGTTGTTGCCCAGGCTCTGGAGTGCCTTCTTGAGAATGCGGACAGCGGCTTCAGCAGCCCCATTTCGGTGAGGTGAGTCAGCAGAGTGAATTGTCCACTCCCATTTGGTTCCTTTTTGAGCCGACATCTCTTCTATTGAAGTTCTCTTCTGAGCATCCAGGTACTAGTACAGCTCTTTTAGGACAGGTTTGACGCCGATGAAGTTTGTCCCCGGGTTGGACCAGATCTTTCTTGGGTGCCCTCTTATTGCAGTAAAGCGTTGGTAAGCCATCAAGAAAATCTCTGTCAACATTGTGTTGACCAAGTCTGCATGAATTGCCCTGCTGGCCATACAGCTAAAGACGACACCCCACACTTTCATTGAGACCTGTTTCTTGATGTCATCTTTGACAAGATACGGTCCGAAGAGGTTGACTGTAGTGAACTCGAACGGGCTGCAGGTGTGGCTCTTTCAGGAGGTAGGTCAGCCATTACTTGTTTGCACCTTCTTGCTCTTGACTTTTTGCAGAAAAGGCAGTTCTCCACTATATTTCGGGCAATTTTCCTCCCTTGGATGACCCAGGCTTTCCTCCTCATTTTCAGCAGGGTTGCAGCCACACTTTCATGGCCCTCATCGTGCGCCTCCTGTGCCAATAAAGTAGAGACCCATGCATTGAAAGGTAGAAGGGGAACTGCAGCGCTATCCTCCCTGAAGCCATGGATTCTCCCACCGCAAACTAGTAACCCAGATTCTGGCTCTCTGTACACAACCAAGCGGTCCGTAGTGGTAGCTGGGAACGTCACCCCCTCTTGAGCAGCAAGATAGATGTCTCTTATTGCTTCTTGCCGTTCTATGGCGGTGATAACTCCTTTTGTGGGAATCGCCTCCCACTTTGGGTTCTCAATGGACTTTGTTGCAGAAGTAAACTTTTTGGCGGCTCTCCAGATAAAAGCAACAGTCTTGATTAGACACTTTAGGCTACTAAAGCGCCTCTCATCCACCAAGTTTAGGACAGCTGCACCAGCAGGAAGTTGTCCCACAAGACTTGGAAGACTTCTTTTCGCTTGGGTTCTTGTGAGTGCTGCCACAAATGACTTCTTTTGCATATTGTTAATGCTTTCTCGAGCTGTCACAGACACATCTTTTGACGACATAATTGGCCACTCGCTCTCTGGAAGATGTAGAAACTCTGGCCCTTGCTGCCACTCTGAATGGGCATCAAGTTCCTTTGGTCCAGCTCCTCGAGTGATAATGTCGGCTATATTGAGTGATCCAGGGATCCACCACCAGTCCTGTAGCCGTGTGCTTTCTTGGATTTCTCCACTTCTATTAGCGAAGAAAGTCTGAAATCCATAGCTTTCATGCTGGATAGCTCCAAGAACAGTCTGACTGTCTAACAAATGGTACCACCTTTTTATCTGGATCTGGGTATGCTGTTCAAAGTACTTTTTCAGGCGGCTTGCAAAAACTGCACCACAAAGTTCTGCTTTGACCGCATCCCCCTTCTGGTCTAGAGGTGTCAGTTTTGCTTTTGACTCCACTAGTCGAATTGTTAACTGTTTGTTGCAGTTTCACCGCAGTTAGAGGACAGCACCATAGGAGCTTTCACTGCCATCTGAAAAAGTGACAACGACTGGTTCAGTTGTTGCCTTTGGAGGAGTAAGGGCTCTTGGGAACCTTACTTTGCTTAGCTGGACGTTCTCCTCAAAAATTCCAATTGCATCCTTGCGGAGCTCATCCGACAGAGGAAGGTCCCGTGTGTCCTTGACCATGCTGCGTTTTGGTTTTGCCTCTTAGAATGCCCTTCGGACTAAGATAGCCCCTTTTTGCTTTGATGGTGTTGTCAGCCCAACTGGGTTGTACAAACCAGCAACTTGACTCAACAGTTCACGTCTTGTCAGCAGGTCTGGTGTCTGTGCTCGTACTTCTTCTAGCAGCAAGTCTTGCCCAAGTCTCATCTTTTTCTTTCGCCTGGAGAAGTTGACCCTCACCATGACATGCAACATGTCTTCATCCACCATGTAGCCGAGACTGAGCGCCTTGTTGTCTTCCTCCTTAAGCTGGTTCGTCAGGACAACAATATTTGGTGACGCCTTTTCTCTTTCTCCTTTACCTTGACCTGAAAGGACCCAAGGCTTCAGTGCAAACCCTCCTGCTTTTAGAATAAGCTCCACATTCTTTGTAATGACTTCGAGTCTTTCACGGCAGTTGTGGGATGTCAAGATGTCATTGACGTAGCTGTGCTCATGTAATACTTGGCATTCATCTGTGAGGTGGCTGAATTGAGGCAGGTTAGCTGTCTCCCTCATAGCAAGTTGTGCTATGCAACCTGCCGGGTTGTCCCCGATATTCACTCTGGTTATGGCGTACTGTTCTAGCTCATCACCCTCTGAATCACGCCACAAGAACCGGTGTAGATGGACTTCCCTCTCCTCGAGCCACACAGAATTGTACATTTTTCTGATGTCTCCTAGAGCGGCGAAAGGAGCCTTGGCGGAACTTGAGGAGGACGGCTCGGATCGGGTTGAGAACGTCAGGGCCTTTCATTAGAAAGTCATTGAGACTTTGGCCTTTGTACTTCTGACTGCTGTTCCAGACAAGCCTTACCGGAGTTGTAACAGAGTGGGGGTTGGGTGCGATAAGATGACTAATATACCAGACAGGTCCATTCCAGTTGGTTAGATCCTCTTTGGTCAGCTTTTTTGCAGCCCAGCGGTCAACCATTGCGTGGACTTGAGCACCATAGGCTTTTTTTCCACTGCGGTTCTTTGGCGAGCTGTCTCTCTGTTCTGAGGAAGGTTGCCTCCACTGCTTTTCTGTTGTTTGGCAATTTAGATGGGTCCATGAGCCATGGATATCTTGCATGCCAGTGTGGACTATCACTGTGGTCATCAGCACCAACATAAGTCAGGCCACCCGTTACAACTTCCAGCTCCCTTTCTTCAGCCAGAGTCATTTCTTTGCCACCAGGTTGTCAACTGCTGCAGCGACATCCTCCACATTTTGGGGTGCAGGGGGCGCCAATGCTATCCCATCTCCACCACTCAACAAAATCCAGAGTGGTAATAGCAGAACAAGAAGACTTGATGGTAGGTTTGTCGCAAATATGTTCCTCATACATCAATGCTGCTGTTCTCATTGACCTGGCGAAGTGTGCTCTGGACTGGTGTGCTGTAAGTGTAGCCTCTTCAAACAGACCAGGGTGTGTCCCTGCAATTGTCTTTCCCAATGGCCCATCCCAACGGTGCGTATTTTCTGTGGGACCAGTTGCCCTTCCTTATGGCTTATCAAAAGCTGTATCTGTCTTGGTCTCACAAGTTCATTTTGGGGGACATCTGGAAAGAACTTTTGGAGTCTTTTGGCTGTCACATGTTTGTGGATATTTGCAATGCTGTGCAAACCATAGCAGAGGAGTTGGTGGGATCTGAAGTTGCCTTGCTCTGTGTGGACCCGGATCTTTAGGAGGTACCGTTTTGTGGTAACTTGAACTTTCATTCCTCCCACACCGTGGACAACAAGGGTTATGGCTTCACTTCTGAGGTTCAAACGATCAGCTGCATCATGAGTTATATAATTTGTATCCGATGCCAGGTCGATCAAAGTCCCAACATTTTGTCCTGCATTGGCCGTGACCTCTAAGAGCATCATGATGACTGCCACTCCACGATTCCATTCTCTGCTAGAAGACTGGGTTGGTTGGACACAAGAGAGGTTCTGGCTATAGTGTTGCAAAAGGCATTGCGACACTTCTCTGCAAGTTCAGGTGAGAGGCTTTTAATGAACTCTTTTTGGGCTTGGGTGTAACGCTCTCTTGTGTCACCTCCCACTTTGCTGTTGTTGGACCTCTGGACGACATTCGCTTTGGACGTATCAGCTCTCGGGCAAAGATAATAGTGGTGTTCTGCAGCACGCTGTTCTCTGCAGTCAGGCCTCTTGCACAGAAACTCTGATTTACAACAGTGACCTTCATTGTGAACCTCCAAGCATGTTTTGCAGGCTCCCAGCTTCCTGACAGCATCTCTTTTCTCTGACAGCTTAAGCGTGCGAAACTTTTGGCAGATGTATAGCCTTTTCTTATGCTTGCCGTCTCCGCAGACCACACATCATTGAGCCTGGTTGCTCAGTTGGGTGGAAGTTCTGGTTCGAGCTTGCCGAGGTACAGGTTTTGGTTTTGGTTCCTCCTCTCTCAGTTGGTCCAGCTTCTCATAGATGGCTTCTTGACCTTGAAGAAACTTGAGGAGGTAGTCAAATCGCTTGTCTTCTTCAGCTTCATCACCTTTGCAAGCTACATGAAGAAGCCATTCCTTCTTCAGGCCATCAGGAAGTGTACTCTCTATTGTTTTTGTTACAAGAGGGTTTTATAGCACCAGTCTTGCCAAGCTCATTCAGATCAACCAGGGCTTTTTCTACAGATTGGATGAGCTCAACAATCCTCCTGGGCTGGTTACCTTTAACTGCTTGGAGTCTTTGGAGCTCTTCTACTATCTCAAGGGCTATAGTTGTCTTGTTTCCAAAGCGGTTCTCCAAAACCCTGAAAACCTCCTCAGCAGTTGTATAAGTTGTAAGGCGGAGGTCTCGTATTGTCTTCTCATCCACACTGTCGAGAAGTTGGAACTTTTTAATCTCTTTGGATCCAGTAGGTTCTCCCTGCATCTGAAGTGCTTCCCAATCTTTTTTCCACCGGTGAAACTCTCGGCGGATGCCAGAAAACTTTGGGAGGGCAGCTGGCTTTAATTTAATTGCTGGTGTGGTCACATGACTGATTAAAGTAGTACTTAATCTGCTGGTTTCTTCTCTGACGTGTGCCCCTATAAAGTCTGCTTGTCTTATTGTGAGTTTTGGCAGCATGGTTTCAAGGCCTTTGATATGACTTTGGAACTGTTGTTGCTCTGCTGGAGGGGCCCAGCACTTCCAATGTTTATGCACCTCCTTTGCAGCCTTCACAAGTTTCTCTAGTTGCTCGATCATGAAGAGATAAGCATCTGGGTTTTTACTTGGGTCCACAGCTCCCACGTTTTCTGCTTGCGACTCTGCAGTTGTAATTGCTTGTGTCAGTTCATATTCCCCGAAATTGGCCTACAATGTCTTTTGCATGAGGTCCTTTAGCTCTTGCAGTTTTTTCTCACACTCATTGGCTGTTTTGACCAAGTCCTTCTTTTGCTGCTCACTCAACTCCTCTGCATCAGAGTTTTCCTCAATACATTGCTCCTCTACATCATCGTTGGCTTCTAGGACTTTGCCAGCTTCAGCAGTGAGCTTCTTAAAAATGTCTCTGAGCTCCTCTTCTGACATCATTTTATGCATTCGTAGCACATTATTGGCCAGACGGGAAAACTGACGTTTCCCTAATGTCCTTGCAGTCTTTAGCTGCTCCAACAGTAATGAATCAGCCATTTCAATCACAACAACAGAGCGTAAACAGTCTTTATTTGTCTCTATGGACACGTGTCTCACTTTTCTGGTCCTTCTCCAGTCTTGAGACTGGTTTTTCACTTTCAAGTTGTGATTTATTTCTTGTGCAATTCCTCACTTGAAAAGGACAGTCCCTCCACATGAAGATCTTAACTGGATTTCACTCAATAAACAGCCATGGGATCAGTTGTTTGTCTTTTATTAACCAATCTTTGGTGGGCAGTAAACAGGTGAAAAACCTCAAAAGAGAGATCTGAGTTAACAGCCAAAATAAAATTATTCACATTTAACTCAGATAAACACATTTCTGCCATTATAAGTTACAAGGTTTCCAATTTTAAAGTAAATGTTATCCAAATAAATACCCATAATTTTAAATCAAATGATCAGAATTAGTATATTTTTAGCCAAATTCACATTTTAGCCAATTGCAATACAAAATATTTTTTAGTAGTAAAAAATTCCATTTACTTTCTAATCATTAGTTTTAAGCCGTATATTTCTAGTAAAGAATTATTATAAGCTATCATTGTAGCCACACAACTAGATATGTTATACCAAAACAAATCAGTTGGTATTTTAATTTTCAAAATGTATATTTTCTTATCTTTCCTTTTCCCCACTTGTTTGATAAAACCAAACAACATTTGAAGTTACAAATACCACTGCAAAAAGTCCTATCAAAGTCAGCAAGAGTTTTTCCAGAGCATCATTAGCACTGCACTGCTTAAGTCAATCTAGCCAAAACATGGCCAATATGGAGCTTACTGGCTGTCCTTCAGAGTTTTGTGGAGGGCTTGGTCTTGCACAATCACTTTAATGACAAAGATCAAGTTTCCTTGGTTTTGTGGTGCTATAAATGCTCCTTCCACTGCGGTCTCAAGACAACAACAGAGCCAGCTACTGGCACGCTCAGATTGCCTGGAAGATTTGTTCCACCTGGTTCACCACTGATTGAAGGGGAGGAGGAGCTCCCAGGCAGTTTGTCAGCACAGTAGCACAGTGATAACCAAACTATTATCACTACAAAGATCAGTATAGCTAACAGATGAAGTTAATGATAGAGCAACAGAGAGACTTAAAAGTAAAACTTCTATCATAACTCCATTTTAACCAAAATTGTAGTTAATGCAGTTTGCTTAGTTGGGCAGACTTAGCTTCTATAGTCAATTCCAGTTAACTAGCTATCCTTCAAAGTAGCTTAATTATAGATAAGCAACCTAATTTGAGGATTGAACACTGGTTCAACTTATTTGTCATACCAAAATGCTTGCCTTGAGTTTCATATATGCACCTCCACCTCTCTTGTTTAGCATCTCCAATCTTCTCCCTTACCCACAATTGTGACATTTAACACTTGTAAAATGTCTTGCTGCTACGATCCTTCCTCATAATGACCAGGAAATGGGCGTATCCAACCATATTTGGAATGTGTGTGTGTGAGGAGCAGAGTGCATTACCAGCAGCAAACCATAGGGGTTGAAAGCGAGAACTTCCCACACATGTAAACATGTCTTATGGGCCAATGCTAAAATGCACACAGGCACCTTCAGAATCACTCCTGTATTCATTTAAAATGGGTTTCCTTGTGGGAACCTGATTTGTGGTCCCCATAGTGCATGAGGGCCCCATGAGATGGCTGTGTAAACAGCCTGTAGTCCCCTTAATGTGATGATTACCAGACACACACACAAACACACATACTTAGGCCACCTTTGAGGTCGGATGACAGAACACCCCCTTTCGGGGACACCACTTTCTGAATGGTTTAGAGAGAAGCTGCCACCATCCTCAGATGTGGGGGTTGGCCTTATTACCAAAACCACTTTATATTTTTGATTAAAGCTTATTTTTGTTTGTATGATTTTTAACCCAGAGTTTGGGGCCAAATATTATTTAAGCAACCTTAGGGGACTTGGTCTATACACAAACTCTGATAGAAATCATCTTTGGGGTCTTATTTCTTGCAAGCCAGAGATTCCACACCTTGAGATATCCCCATGTAGTTTTTGAATGTAATGACTTATTAATAAATCTAAATTTCATTTCCTTATTATCAATGGGCTCAAAACTCACTTAGAAAGGAAGCATACACCTATTTTCTCTGTTGCTTGCATCAGCCACTATTCTGCCATAAATGTGAGGACACTGCCTCTCTCTGACTACAGCGACAACAGAGCAGCTAACAATATGCAGTCCACTAACACCACAAAACACTGACTCCAACATAAACTCCATACAAGGATAAAAACAATGATGAAGCCTGTCAGACCAAACAAGATTCAGATGATGTTGGGTAAAAACAGTCACACCAGAAAGTCACAGAGAGAGTCAAGTTAGCTGATGTTTTGCCTGCAAGAATGGATGTAACTATACAAAGCAAATGTGGAGCAACTTATTTACTAGCCTAATTTAGCTTCTCCATTTTAGTCTCTGTAACTAAGTTGATCCACACAATATTGTAACTGCAACAAAACGACAACAACACCACAGAGGAAGAGCCATCCACTTACTTACAGTACAGTTACTTACTGCGGTCTAACTGTTATAAAGTGTGACACAATCTCACAATAATATTCAATCCAGCTCACTAAACATTTCCTTATCATCCAATACATGTAGTTGTGTTGACATTGCTGAGCCTGCGGTGAAAGACACACAGATAAGTAAGATACTGATAAGCAGCAGGCGAGCTAACGCTGTAGCACATTGGCTAAATGCAGTAAATGTAACGTTATCATGTAAAGAGCATGGATTAGTTCAAACTGCAGCTGACAAAATGATTAATGTAACGTTGCAGTTTGGGTTTTTATTACCCTTTGTTCATGAGTCTCCCAAGAAACTGGTCCTCCAAAGATGCATCAAAATTATTTAGGAAGAAATGCATAATTAATGCACAATGAAAATAATTCTCTATTTTATCTTGACGTAATGTTGAATAGTGTCATTTTAAATAAAAGTGAGAAGCTAGACATAGTCTCATCAAACAATGAAAATAATAGACTCTTCATACTGTATACTTCTAAATATATTTAAGCAAAAAAGGTCACATGACTGATGGCTGGTCTGACACCACTCCCGGCTCAACATTGCAGCAAATTGTTGTTCGTAAATGGCCACTTTTTGACCCCCCAAAAGTCAAAACCTAATACAGTGATATTAAAGCATTAAGCTTGGTTCTAAAACTCTCTGGACTATGAAGAGATGCACTGCATTGTGGGGCAGATGTAGAGAAAGCCCCCACAGCATGTTTAGGAATTGAGTTAGGTACAATTTATGATTAACAGAGTCAGAGCTGTCTAGCCAAAACATAGGCTATGTTGCATAGTGTTTATTAAAGCTATACAATTAAAACACTAAACATCATCTGGCGACAAAATGGCGGATTTAGTGTTACTTACTGCTAAGATATGTTACCTCAGTCTCACTGTAGCTTGCCAAGGCAGAAGGACTGTCTGGAGCAAAAAAGTTTCCCCAAAAAACCCCAAGTATGTTCATGTTATGTTTATGTATCAACCAGACCAGTGGTCCATCTTTCACACTAAAGCTCATATTTCAGCAAAATTTATAATGAATGAAAAGAATTCAAGGCAGAGGAAGACTGAACTTTGGAAGTTAAATGTTTTAAACTTAAATGTTAACAGACATGCATTATAATAAGTCAGGTTTAGAATGAACACGAGGTTAAGATTTGCATCAACTTCATGCAAGTTCAATGTATTCCATACAATTTATTCTTTGTTATTTGACCCCAGATGTAAAAGAAAGGATCTGTTTTTAGATTTGTTCATGCCTGATTTGACTTAGATTTGTTACATTGTCATTTTTATAAAAAATAATTATTGTTACAATGATTGTTACAGAACAGTGCATTTGTATGTAACTTTAAATTTTTAAAATGTTAGTATTGGCCCCCGGGCATCTTCACAATGTAAAATCTGGCCCTCTTTAAAAAAAAGTTTGGA
Organism: Micropterus salmoides; assembly: GCF_014851395.1. Taxonomy (NCBI): domain Eukaryota; kingdom Metazoa; phylum Chordata; class Actinopteri; order Centrarchiformes; family Centrarchidae; genus Micropterus; species Micropterus salmoides. The sequence continues at coordinate 33,890,005 of NW_024040263.1, read as the reverse complement.
CACCTCTGCTCTAATAAGTAAATGGGGATTGTTAACAAGTTTAGTTAAATATAAATGTTTAGTCTAACAATTTTCTATGATCTTACATTTATTAAATCGATGTTACAAACACATGATTGAAGAATGTAATCTATAAAGCAAATTAAGAAATCTAATTATTGCAAACTCACTCAGATGTGTCACACCATCCCACATGATGAGAGATCTGCCTCTGCAGAGTGCTGAGCTCCTGGAAACTCAGAATTCAGGATTTCCTGACATCGCTCACGTCTTCTTAGATTTCTCAGAAATAATCTCCAACTTTGTCAGGAATCAGTTCTCTGACATTGCATAGCAATGGCAGCACACTTGGACAACCATATCTTAAATAATAAATCATCCACTATAAAAGCCTTTACCTGTATTTATTTGTAGTTATACATACAATACTTTCACACTAGTAAACCGTTTTTTATGTAAATTGATATGCTACCAGTGTCATTAGGAAGCTGATAAAGCTGATTTATTTTCTCTGTTTTACATCATTTCAGTTTATACTGAAGGGGGTATGATGTATTTGTAGTTTACGCTAATATTAAATGATTTGTATTAGGCTTGTAAATGAAATATGTTTACCATTGTAAAAGGGCCATAAAATAACATGTATAATAGCATCTGAAAAAGTTAACCTTTATCCATCTTTTGTGAATTGTGGTGCAAGGCTTGTGGAGGTGTCATGGTGCCCTGCTGTGGTGCAGCATCACTATGAATGACTGGCACACAAGTGGAAGCTTGTTTGGTTGGAATATACCTTGCAGCTCTAAATGCTCAATGCATTGGAATGCACTAACTAGTGAGATGTCTATGAAGATTCTCAGTCATCCAGGTCATAGTTCTGAACTGAAGTGAACAGAACAGAACAGAAGAAGTCCTTTGGATGAGGGACGAAACGTCTTCCAGTATCTTCAACCAGTCCAGTTGCCCTTGATTTTAACCTTCGTTGGATAACTAACTAGTGAGAGAATTTTTTTTATCTCCTAGGGCAATTTATGGTATGGAAGAATGAATTATATCACGGTTTACAGTTTGCTTTCAGCAGCACAGTAATGAAGCTGATATATTATTATTGACTGGTCCCCACAAAATCACAAAAAACAGACGGACGAGGGATTCGGACTCCGTTGAAGGACAGAGGCTGGCTTAAAACGGTGAGAAATGATAATTGAGAGAGAAAAGAGAGATAAAAAGACTGAACAGAGTAAAGGAAGTGGTCTTATATCGAATGATTTGCAGGACCCTCTTTCTGCTTGTAAACTGACAAGTGGGTGGAGGGTGGGACTGGATCAGGGGCTCGCGGACAGACGTGTCCTGGTTTTCTCTGTGGTGTCCGAGGGTTTTTGGGGTTTCCAGCTGATAAGTTAGGTTTGCAGCACGTAGCCTCAGATTTAACCAAACTCAGTGGACCCAGATATTGCTATGGACCCGAGTACAGACTTGCTAGACAGAGTAGACTATGGCATGTGTCAGAGTCAAGGGAAGACTGAGTCTGACTTGCAATTTGTTCAAAGCAGACTTATTCAGACAGGTAAAAACAGCGTTGCAGTAGTTGAGTCTTGTCGATATGAAAGCGTGAACTATCATTTCCAGATCCTTCTTTGACAACATTTTGCAGATTTTAGAGATGTTCCTAAGGTGATAAAAGCAATTTCGAATGAGCTGTTCTTGTGTGATTTTGTTTTTGTTTTTTTAAACCTGTCCTGCCCAGCAGCCTGGTATAGAGTATGATGACCTGGATACCATATTGTGCCAGACAGATTTTACTTTAACAAGAGAGTATTAATATACTCCTTTGTCTGTTTTATTATTTATTTAATTATGTATTGATTTGTCACCGGGCCGGACAGGGGGCAGACACAGGGATGGGGGGGCACAAACAGACAGCACAGAGACAGGACAAGACCTGTAAGAGAAGGGGGATGGAAGGTGGGGACAACAGGGAAAAGCTGTGGGAAACACCAATTGCAGAAAGCAACGAAACCTGCAATAGAACAGAGAGGGGGGCTTGGGGAGGAGAAAAACAACAACAAACAAACACAAACAAAAAAACCCAATAAAAATAATAATAATAGTAAAAGACAACCAGCCGAACAGCAGCAATGAACAGCTGACATAGTAAGACAACTAAGAGAAAAATGAAAACAAGAAACAGTCACGCACACTAAATAAGCAACACAGCACAGCCACGAGAGCTGGAATAATAATTAATTTAAATAAGTAACTGAAAGAAAGGCATCAGGAATAATTCTACCAGGGACAACCTAAATTTGTTTGTGTCTATGTGTGAGACTGATTGTGTCTGTGTGCATGTGGGTGAATGTGTCTGTATGTGTGTCTGTGTGTGTTTACATGTGTGTGCGCATAAGCCTGTTAAAGAATGTAGTTGTTAGTGAGAGTGGGACGCCACGACTGTAACAGGCAGGCAAGAACCCCAGTAGCTAATAGGGGTGGGAGAAAGAAAAAGAATAAAACCAAAGACTCCCAGATGCACCGCGATGCAAACGCAGAAGACCCCGACCCAAATGCCAGTTGACAACGTAATGCTGACGGAACGCAAAAAGCGTAACCTGCAGAAGAGCAGCGCCCGGACCGACCGCGGCGTGCACACAACACAGACAAGTCCCCCCCCCCCCACCCAGCACCCCACCACCGCGCAGCGAACAACCAAAATGCCCAAATGCCACGCAATCATCAACACCAGTGCACAAGTTACGAGCCCAACGCACACACTGCACGAGCACGGCGACACCCAATGCCCAGCAGCCCCCTGCGAATCCCGCGTGCGAGGTCGGGCAAACGAGAGAGAACAACACAACAGCGAAAGCCAGCGGAGAGAAACACCAGCAGCAAGGCACTACTTTTTCCAAAATTTTGGAGATAAATGGAAGTTTAGATATGGGCCTGTAGTTTTTAGGTTCTGAAGGGTCAAGACTGGGCTTTTTAAGGATCAAATTCCCCACAGCGTGTTTGAAGTAGTTGGGAACTGAGCCAGACATGATGTGACACATGTGACAGATTTATTATTTTTTCCACACAGGGGCCGACGATATCAAATATTTTCAAAAATAGATTCGCTGGGACAATGTCAGCAGGGCTTGAAGACGGTTTCATATTACTTGTTATGGTCTTCACATCCTGTAAGCTGACAGGAGTGAAGGACGACCAAGACGACACCGGTGAGGACTCAATAAAACAACCACGAATGAGTGGAGGATTAACACTGGCCCTAATGTCATGCACTTTGTTCAAGAAAAACATCAAAAAGTTGTTACAGTCCTCGTGTGTGTACACAGGCACAAGAGGAGCTGGGGGTGCAGTAAGCTTTTCAAGGGTGTCAAACAAGATTTTTGGATTTTTCTTATTTCCTGACACAAGATTAGAGAAATAAGCTTAGTGAGGCCGCTTTATCAATTAATTTAGATCTAGCATCATGTCTTTTAAATGGAGTCTGTGTACCTCTAATTTAGTGGCTTTCCACTGGCGCTCAGTCTTCCGACATTTTCTCCTAAAACTACAAATATTATCATTTATCCATGGAAAGGCCTTCTTCTGTGACCCTGAAATCTTTTTAACAGGTGCTACCAAATCCAAAACCGACAGACAGTGGTCATTAAAACTTTGCACAAATAAATCAACATCATCACATTCAATAAAGGAGCCAGGTTCAAAAGAGGCAGAGAAATCCCTAAAAATAAAATAAACCCAATAATGGTCACTAATTTGAGGATCTTCAACACTCAGATTATCAATGTTTAGGCCACAAGAAAAAACCACATCCAACGTGTGGCCTTTTTTATGTGTGGGGCCAGAAACATGATGTACAAAATTGAAAGATAATAATAATAATTGTCAACAGTTCAACTGCAGTTGAACAAGAGTGTTAGGAGTGTGGTTTTTGTGTTCATGTCTTTCCTGTTTAAGTCTGTTTTACGTTCTGTGTTTCTCTGTGTAGTCTTGTTCAGTTAGTTCCTAGTCCTGTACATTAGTTAATATCTTTTGTGTTCTACTGGTAGTCCTGGTCTTGTGTTCCCGGTTTTGTCTTGTGGATTCCCTTGTTCATTTACTGGTTCTGTTTAGCTCGTACTTGTGCATTCTTGGTTATTCACCCATGTCTGCTTGTCTAAGTGTCTCTCTGTTACCCCCTGTTGTCTCTGCCTGCCTGCATCTCTGTTTTCCTGCTGTCTCTCTGCCTCCCTCATTAGCCTCATCTGTCAACAGGTGACAGGTGACTGCCACCCGTCTGTCACCTGTGTTGCTCCCGCCCTGCTCGTTAGTCCGTGTGTGTGTGTGTGTGTGTGTGTGTGTGTGTGTGTGTGTGTATATGTATATGTGTATATATACCTGGTGTTTCTGTCTTGTCGTTGTCCGGTCATTGTTCATGTTACCCCCTCAGTCTGTCGTCTGTGTACTCTCTGCCTTCCTGTAACCAGTCTTGCTTGTCTTGTCACCCTGTACCTCTGGATTTTGGATTTCTGTTTGGATAACCTGTTTTTGGACTCTGTTGATCAGCCACCATGCTTGTAAGTGTGCTCGCCTTTAGTTTGTATTAAACTCCATTCAACTGTTCCTCCTCTGCCTTGCGTCCTGCGTTTGGGTCCTCCAACTTGCCTCCACCCCACCCACCGTAACAAAGAGAGGTCATCAATATGCAAATTAAAGTCCCCAAGGATTAAAACACGATCTAGTTTGATTATAGACGTTAACAACTCAGAGAAATCATCAAGAAATGTACGTGCAGGACCAGGGGGTCGGTAAACTAAAACACAGTGTAGTTTTCCAACCTTACACATCTGCAGCTCAAAGGAGTCGGACCAAGCGGTGTCCATCAAACTGCAGCAGAAAGAATCACAAAAGACCAACGGGGAAATCCGGGGAGTTCCAAACACAGAGCAGTACGGGGAGCATAATTCTTTAAGATGAAGGTGTTCGTTCTCATGCTGCCACGTCTCCGTAATGAATAGGAAATCCAAGCTCTCTTTAGCGAAATGGTCGTTCAGGGTAAAAGCCTTGCTTGCAATGGAGCGAGCATTGAGAAGTGCAATCATGGTAGAGGGCTGGTCTGGGACAGGCTTGATGGCATGATCCGTCCGACAGATAACTGGGCACAGAACACGCTGGCGGGGCGCATGGCGGCAAACAGGCCGGGTGGGAAAGATCCGGTCGGAGGTGTCCACACAGGCGATGACACACAGACCACGTCCCGATCAGACTCTCAGACCAGAACCGGCCTCAGGCACCGCTCACTCCCGGGAGCTCTAGATCCATTTGGCCCAGATGGAAAACCAAGGGATCGCCACTTTCTCCTCCATACCTGGACCCCAGCCCTAGATCCCCGCTTCCTTCTCCTACCGCGGCGCCGGGTAAGCAACAAGTATTCCAGCGATGACGCGTGACACTCCAGTTTAGGAGGGAAAAACTCAGAGAATGAGAAGGAGGACCACAAATGTATGAGAGAGCAGAGCAGTGACCGATGCATGGCCGAACACAGGCGCCATCTTCTCCTCTGTAAAACAGGAACAGTATGACAAAATGTTTGGTGAAGCAATACATTTGTTTTCCCATATGCGCAAGCGACATTGCCTTCACAGCTGCCCTTTGTAGCCATGGTCTCCCTCCCTTGGAGCCAGGGAGTTGTGTACTCATCAAGGCCACACATTCGGGGTCCTTTCCAAGTGCTTTTAACCACGAAACCACAGTGAACGTCATGGGACGGGATACCTGGGTCCACACCAGCCACTGTAAGTCTATCCCGGAGCCCTGCGATGACGTCGAGCCTCCATCCACTCCCAACTGGCTCGAGCTCAGCAGACCAGATGTGCTAAGGACAGCACTCCAGAAGTAACAAGTCACTATATTCTCTGTATTTTGAATTGACTGTACATATAGCCATAGGTCATAACATTCACTGTGGACGTGAGTGGGGGGGGGGGGGAGAAGCAGGTAGCCAAACACTACACTACAGGTATTTGAACCAGAGTGACCAACGAGGAATTGATAATGGAATCCAGCTCCACACGGCCGTGGCACCTTTTCCGGTTGCCAGGATGGGAGTGATTCAGTCTCAGGGGTTCAATGTTGTTCGACTGGTATTTCTGTGATTATGGTGTTTCCTATTCTGTACACATCTGACAAACATCCACCTGCATCCCACTCAATCACACTGATACTGTATAGTCTCAATAGATCAAAGCACGTAGTAGCACTAAGCTTCCCACCAGAGGGGAACGCCTGGGACAGAGTGCTGAATAGTTCTGTGCGCGCCACTGTAAATTCTAGGTGCTATGCATGCCTGACCGGGAAGCTACGCTTTAGGCAGTTGCCTCTGCCTTACACAGCCTGCGCAAAACGCTCCCATGTAGTTTCCAAATTTAAACCTTTCCCACTCTCTGACGCCTGCCAGACCCCGGCCGGGGCTGGGAATGCATGCTCACACACGGCCCGGTTAGAATCTTAGGCTAAATCCACTCTTTGCCCACGCAAGCACTGTCATACCAATTCCTCATATACTTTTATTACAATCAACCATCAAAGCTTGTGACTGTTAAATATTGAGATATTAACATGTGATTGTCTGAAAGACTAACTGAATTAATTTTAAGGAATTAATCCACAAAAAAAGACCAAACTCTTTATTATCAATTTCAATTCCGGTGACAGGACCATTAGATTGGTGAGTAATGCACACACTTGGAAAAGCTTTTATCTGATGGAACCAGGCAACAGTTTTTCAAAACAAAGGTCTCAGACATAAAAGTAGTCCTGCAAAGAAACATTCACACTTGTAGCTTTCGTAGATGTCCTTGTTTTATCCCACAAATTAATCTAGGAGACATTATAGATGCCACGCTGTAGGTCAGTTATGAATATGTGATACATGATATTTGATAGCCAAGGTTCTCGTCCAGGATGAGTACAAATATAAATATGTTTGATCCCCTGCTTATTCAGAACTTAATAATGTTCTGCAATATTGGCTACGGCTAATTTTCTGTATTTAGATTATATATTATATTTATATATGGCCAGAGGGAAGATTGTTATGGCAGAAAATTGTGTCTTCTTACATTTAATCTTTTATGTGTGTTCTTTTACTATTATTATTATATTTGTGTTTTATCCTTAACCTTTCCTCTCCTATACTTCTTATGTTAGTCTGTAAGAAGCTTCAGCAGTTTCTAGAGGAGGAAGAGGAGGCCAGGATGGCTGCACTGAGGGAGGAAGAGGAGCAGAAGAGTCAGATGATGAAGGAGAAGATGGAGGCTCTGAGCAGAGAGATAGCAGCTCATTCAGACACAGTCAGAGCCACAGAGGAGGAGCTGAGAGCTGAAGACGTCTCATTCCTGCTCAACTACAAGGCTGCAGTGGAAAGAGTCCAGCAGCGCCCCCTGCTGGATGATCCACAGCTGCCCTCAGGAGCTCTGATAGACCAGGCCAAACACCTGGGCAACCTGACCTTCAACATCTGGAACAAGATGAAGGACATGGTCTCCTACACTCCTCTCATTCTGGACCCAAACACTGCTGATCCAAGACTCATCCTGTCTGAAGATCTGACCAGTGTGAGACGAGGAAGAGAGAGACAGCAGCTTCCTGACAATCCAGAGAGGATTGATGGTTCCAGCTCTGTCCTGGGCTCTGAGGGCTTTAACTCAGGGACTCACAGCTGGGATGTCGAGGTTGGAGACAGAACATACTGGGAACTGGGTGTGTTAGCAGAGTCTGTCCAGAGGAAGAAAGACATACGGTCTGGATTATGGATAATATGGTTTGATGATGGCGAATACTCAGCAGAGTCACCATCAGCTCCATCCACTGATCTCAGCGTGCAGAAGAAGCTCCTGAGGATCTGAGTGAATCTGGACTGGAACAGAGGAAAGCTGTCGTTCTCTGATCCTGATACTAACACACACATACACACCTTCACACACACTTTCACTGACAGGATGTTTCCACATATTTACTCATGGGATAAACTCCCACTGAAGCTTTTACCAGTGAAGGTCTGTGTGACTGTAGAACAACAGAGATAGATGATGCTGATGATGATGCTGATGAAGAAGAAGATGATGATGCTGCTGCTGACTAAATGCTGTAGTTTTCATTGTGTTGTTTCTGCTGATGTGTTTAACATGAAGTTGTCATATCTGATCTAACAGAGAACCAGTGAATTAAAGACTTCCTGAGTTTTAAGGATGTAAATAATGAGAGTTTATCAAACTGCTGTAAATTTAGTGAAAGTAAAGTCGTCTTTCAATAAAACCCTGTGGAGCAGATTTCCTCAGAAACCTGTGGTACAGCTGATGTCTCCAGAGAACACAGTTTGGTCCTAAATAATCCCACATGTTCATCATTTTCCTCCCTAAGAATCAGATTCAGTAACAGCTGCACATTTATCAGTTTATCAGATAACTGATATGTTGCAGAACGTTGGATATTTTTACAGAGCGACTGTAAAATTTAAAAAGTCAGTTTACAAAATGGAAAAAAAATAAATCTTTATTTTTTCATTTGTTTATTTCAGAATTTTACTTAATGAATAAATAGAATTCATAAACAGCTGCATCAACAATTCTCAATGTATTAGTTGATTATTGTAAGTAGATGAAGTAAAGTGTGTAATCATCATCTTTTCATATTAACATTGCAAAAAATATAAAGGAAACAAACGTACATATAGTGAGGGGGTACAACAACAAAAAAAGGAAAGAGGGGGCGATGATATAAATCACAGAAAGACCTTCAAGCGAGTGCAGACGTTAAGATTCTTTCAAGCCTGAAATGGATTCTCCTAAAACAGCTTGAAGTGGAAAACAATAGGTGCTAGTACCCCTCCCCCCACTGTCCTCAACCTCAAGGTGAAACTAAGTAAATATTATAACATTAAATACAAAGTAAAATCTTAGTACAATATTAATATATTTACAGATCACACTTTATTTGGATAGTCTGCCTGCTTGTCATTCATTGAATTATTGTGAAAGAAAAATGCTCTACATGGTCGTTAGTACTTGGCATTAACAAATCAGAGACTAACCTGTCATAATCATAAACATTCATGCAGAACGACGAGTTCAACATTTCAAAAGTTTGCTGATGGGACGTCACTTTGTGCTGTAAAGTGGTGAAGACAGAAGGGCTCAGATTAGGGACGTGACGACAAATTTGAGTCACGAGAACAAGACGAGAAGATATTTTAACAGTATTTTGAATAATTCGATGCTGAAATATATGTGGGGTTCTGGTGGTCCTCCCCCAGAAAACTTTGAGCATTGAATTAATTCCCTGCATTCTGGAGATATTTTCTGCACCAGTTTATGGTGGAAATGTCTTTATTTACATGAAGGGAAACATAATTAAGGTGGCTTATTGTGCATTGTTCCATTGTTCTTGTTTTTCAGAATATTTTTAACAAAAGCTTTCAAAAATAGATGGAGACATTCAGATTCTGACCTGTCCCCAGCGTCCCCAGTGTAAATGACACCTATCTGTCAAAGTTATTATATGTAATCCATTTTAAAGACAAGGTGTTAAGCACCACTTCACTTTTAGTTTTCTTTTTTCCATCTGATCTTGTGAGAGCTATACGATAGGATCTGGCTTCTCATTTACGCTTTTAAGGCCTTCCAAAAGAAAGCATGAGATGAGGAATCAATGTGAGCTCTCAAATTTAACAAATTCAGGGTCCAGGGTCAGCATATAGGATTTAAACCTCCAAGTAAAGGGCTGTGATTGTGTAGCATCAGATTCCCTGCAGGTCATTTTTCTTGATCAGACAGTGTAGCTGACAAATAAGAGCAATCATTGACCCTGGCAGCCATGTTGTGGGGTGTTATAAACCTGTCAGTTCTGGAGTATGTCTTGTGAACGTTTGAAAAGAATGAAAAGTCTTTAGCTTTTGGGTTAAGCTGTCGCCAGATATCACACAGTCCCAAATCCCTCACCCCCCTCAGCAGAACTGAAGCAGCCTCAGATCGATTAAGAAATCTCAGCGTGGAGCGGCCTAAATTGGGGTCCAATACCAAATTGAAATCACTACCAACCGAACAGTGCCCCTCAGCAGTTGCAAGTTTTAGTACAAGATCGTTAAAAAAAAAAATAAAAGGCAGGATCATCGTAAACGGGGCCATATATATTAACAAGTGTAACCCTAATGGAGTTAAATTCCCCCTTATCCAAATCTTCCATTACTATATTTTTCTAAGTTCAGTTTTTTTATTAATAAGGATGGAACCCCCCCTTGCCTTTGTGTTGAATGAGGAGTGGCAGACGTGTCCCACCCATTCTCTCCTTAGTTTGACATGTTCTGCATTTTATTCAGAGTTTCTTTAATAAATGAAACATCAATGGACTGTCTCTTTAAGTACGTCAAAATCTTTCTCCTCTTAATTGGAGAATTGATACCCCTGACATTCATAGAAATTAAGTTTAGTTGGCAAGCCATACCTTAATAATAAATAAAACTTATGTTGGGAGCCTCAGTGCTTACATATAAAATAAAAGTTAGGTGAGTAACAATGCCATACCAGACCCTCATATGAGACCCACCAATTGGTACCCTTAACACAAAACATCCCCAGTGGGTAGGTAACTGTTCTCTCTACACAACCTCTCAACAGTTAGAAAAAAAAGGTATTAAGAGTCAAACCATGGTGCAAATTCTAGGAACCAGTTACATATCAAAACAAAAAGATTATAATTATTAGGATTGAAGGCATGAAAACGTGAGATTTGGTAATACAGCATGAACTAGACTTGAAGTATAATGTAATCCAGTGGCTTATGGGGTATGCCTTGTAGAAGGGGAATATAGTTAAATATCTGTTGATAATCTATAGTCCCTGGTTCCCCTAATATATTTTACTGAAATAAAAATAAAATAATATTACCACTGAGGTGCACGAGTAAGAAGATCAATAACTGAAATAAGCGTAATAATTATAATATTACAACAGTCAGTAAATAAGAAAGGTGGCTAAAGTAGGTAAATGTTGGTGGATATGAGAAATAAGGAGAGAGAAAAAGAAAGCTATAGATACATTTTTAAAAAAAGTATAAAATAAAATTAGTAGTAATAGAAATAATAGCTATCGTTATAATAGCAATTTTCCTGCTACTCAAAATAGAGTAGCAGGAAAATTGAACAGAACATATATTTCTGAAGGTCAGATGGATACAGCCACTATTTTAGTTACTAACATATTAAAACAAGTCTAAACGTCCGTCCAGAACCGGAAGTGGGGTCATCTTTTATCCACATGGCTAGAGTGGGACCAGGGGTAGAGCAGATGTAATGTAGGGATCAAGCACATATCTAGCCAGAGTCACTTTGTGTTACAATAGGCAGCATCACGTGAGGTCAGATGGTCCACTAGACGTCGCTTTGGACAAAGTCATTGTGAGCAGTATGGATATTGAGCGGGGCTCTTAAGACGATAATTTCTATCCTACTAAGTAGGAAATATGTTATATCTGAGAAGTTATGTATGAGCCCTCTTTCTGTAGTCCGCATGTTAACTTACGCATGTCCTCCTGGAGCATATAATGTGGGCGGTTTCTGACACTGCAAGGGCCAGAAGAACGGGCAGTGAGATCCACATTGTGTCCGTGAAACCTTTTCCCCAGCTATGTCGTTCCCCGTGATGAAATCCACACCACTAATCGGGAAATGTGAATGAACAGCTACAGGGAAGAAACCAGTTGCAATTGTAGATTTCACATACATGGTGTGCAATGGAGCAGGTACAACACTCATCACAATACCTTGCACAACTGCACTCACGTCACAGGCAGACCGGGAGTTTTACGGCAGCACGCTGGCGAGGATGAATGATCGAGATCCACCCGTGTCCCTTAGTACACGCTGAACCTCAGGCTTTCCTGTGAGAGAAACAAGGGTTTTAGAAATAAAGGGTTTAAAATGTTCATCTGGTTCTTTGGATGAAATGTGCGGACAGGGGGGGAAACACTGTTTTTATTAGGCCCACCCCTTCTGGGTGCTCAACGACTGGAGCTTGCTGCTTCTGCCTGTGTTGTGGACACTCAGCAATGAGATGATCAGGTTTGCCACAGAAAAGACGGCGCTTAACAGCCTTCACCTCTAAGCTAACACGTGCCTCCTGTCTGTCAGGGGATCTTTTAATCGTACTATGACAGGACGAAGAGTCACATCTTGTGCAGGTGTTCTTGTGCGTCAGGGCAAAGTCATCGGCCTTAGCCACAGCACACCTATGGTCAAAAATCATGCCTTGCTCCCTGGCAAAATCCACATGAGTCTGACCAGCCGACTTCCTGAGTGACCTGAAATGTTGCCAACACATACACACGTAAAACAGCACTCTTGATTTTGTCTCCAAACTCAATGAACTCAGAGTCACACCTCTCCCCCACTCCAATGCCATCTTCAAACAGTCACCTTCCCCCTCTGACCTCTCACCTGCACTCAAGATCTGTGAAGAGGACGTGAGCCACCTCTTCCAAAGGCAGAAGATCAGGAAGGCTCCTGGACCAGACGGCGTCTCACCATCGTGCCTGAAAAATCTGTGCGGACCAGCTGGCCCCCCATCTTCACCAAATCACTGGAGCTGTGTGAAGTTCCCTCCTGATACAAACGCTCCACAGTCATCCCGGTCCCAAAAAACCCCTCCATCTCTGGACTGAATGACTACAGGCCCGTCGCCCTGACATCTGTAGTCATAAAGTCCTTTGAAAGACTGGTGTTGGCCCACCTGAAGGACATTACAGGCCCCCTGCTGGACCCCCTGCAGTTTGCCTACAGGGCTAACAGGTCAGTGGATGATACTGTCAATTTGGATCTTGCATCACATCCTGCAACACCTCGACTCTCCAGGGACATAATCTTTATTTGTAGAGCACTTTTCAAAAACAAGTTACAAAGTGCTTTAACAAGTGTAAAGCCAACAATACCCCCAAAACAATACAAAAACAATACAAGATAAAAGCAAGAAAACATTGAAAAGACTAAAATACACGTTTAAGATAAATATAAAATAAGTAAAATAAAATAAAAAGGGATAAAATAAAGTCAAATAAAATCGGATAAAGGCTCTCCTATAAAAGTATGTTTTAAGAAGGGACTAAAGAGTTCACTGACTCAGCCGACCTGATTTCCTCAGGCAGGCTGTTCCAGAGCCTCAGGGCCCTGACAGCAAACGCTCTGTCCCCTTTAGTTTTCAGTCGAGACTCTGGAACATACAACAGACCTCTGCCCGAGGATCTCAAGGTACGTGCTGGTGCGTATTCAATTTTATTTATATAGCGCCAAATCACAACAACAGTTATCTCACAGCACTTTTCATAAAAGAGCAGGTCTAGACCGTACTCTGATGCTATTTACAGAAGCCCAACAGTTCCCACCAAGAGCAGCACTAGGAGACAGAGGCAAGGAAAAACTTCCTTTTAAGAGGCAGAAACCTCGAGCAGAACCATGGCTCAGGGTGGGCGGCCATCTGCCTCCACTGGTTGGGGTGAAGGGGGGGGGGGGGGGGAGACTACATAATATCCACACAGAGGTACAGACAGTGAAGGTGATGTTGCTATAGACTAAATGAAAAATGGTACAGATATTTATAGTAGTGTTAATGGTAACAGTCGTAATGTTAATGATTATAACAACAACAATAGGACTAGTAACAATAGTCGTTGCAGCAGAGGGTGTCGAGCAGGAACACGGGGGCAGCAGGTGACCCGCAGCCACAGATCCAGACTCCACAGCTCCAGAGCCAGAAACACCTGCAGGAAGTGATAGGAGGAGAGAGGAGAGGGACGAGAAAGCACAAGACTACCAGAAAGGGGAGAAGTCGTGTTAGTAACATGCAATAATGGGATGAGGTTGCATACAGAGGGAGAGAAAGTAGAGGAGAGAGGAGCTCAGTGCATCATGGGAAATCCCTGGCAGTCTAGGCCTATAGCAGCATAAATAAGGGATGGTTCAGGACTCACCTGAGCCAGCCCCAACTATAACCTTTATCAAAGAGGAAAGTCTTAAGCCTACTCTTAAATGTGGAGATGGTGTCTGCCTCCTGAACCCAAACTGGAACCTGGTTCCACAGGAGAGGAGCTTGATAGCTGAACGCTCTGGCTCCTAGTCTACTTTTGGAGACTCCAGGAACCACAAGTAACCCTGCATTCTGGGAGCGCAGTGCTCTGGTGGGGTAGTAAGGTACTATGAGCTCTTTAAGATAAGATGGTGCCTGACCATTAAGAGCTTTGTAGGTAAGAAGAATGATTTTAAATTCTATTCTGGATTTTACTGGAAGCCAACACAGAGAAGCTAAAACAGGAAAAATGTGATCTCTTTTCCTGGTTCCTGTCAGAACACGTGCTGCAGCATTCTGGATCAGCTGAAGAGTCTTAATGGACTTTTTCGAGCAGCCTGATAAGGAATTGCAGTAATCCAGCCTAGAAGTAACAAATGCATGGACTAGTTTTTCTGCATCATTTTTAGACAGGATGTTCCTTATTTTTCGAAATATTACGTAGGTGAAAAAATGTGAGACTTAAACGACATGTCCTGATCAAAGATAACTCCAAAGATTCCTCACGGTGGTGCTGGAGGCCAGGGCGATGCCATCAAGGGAAACTATCTCTTTAGATAATGCGTCACGGAGGTGCTTGGGCCCCAGAACAATAACTTCAGTTTTATCTGAGTTTAACATTAGAAAATTAGAGGTCATCCAGGTTTTAACATCCTGAAGGCACATTTGAAGTTTAGAGTTTCATCTGGTTTGATCGATAGATATAACTGAGTATCATCTGCATAACAATGAAAGCTTATGGAATATTTCCTGATAATATTGCCTAAAGGAAGCATATATAAAGTGAAGAGGATTGGTCCAAGGACAGATCCTTGAGGAACTCCATGACTAACTTTGTACATGTTAACGATGAGTCCTCCATGCATGCCAAACTGAAATCGATCTGAAAATAGGACTTAAACCAGCTTAGAGCGGTTCCTTTAATGCCAATGAAATGTTCCAGTCTCTGCAATAGGATCTGATGGTCAATGGATCAAATGCAGCACTAAGATCTAATAAAACCAGTACAGAGACAAGTCCTTTGTCTGATGCAATAAGGAGGTCGTTAGTAATTTTCACCAGTGCTGTCTCTGTGCTATGATGAGCTCTAAATGCTGACTGAAAATCCTCAAATAAACTATTGCTCTGTAGAAAGTCACACAGCTGTTTAGCAACTGCTTTCTCCAGAACCTTAGAGAGAAATGGAAGGTTAGCTATAGGTCTATAGTTGGCTAAAACATCCGGATCAAGTTTGGGCTTTTTCAGAAGAGGTTTAATTACAGCTACTTTAAAGTACTGCGGTACATAGCCTGTTGATAAAGATAGATTGATCATATCTAGTATAGAGGTGCTGACCAAGGGTAAAACATCTTTAAGCAGCCTAGTCGAGATGGGGTCTAAGAGGCAGGTTGATGGTTTAGATGAAGAAATTATTGTTAGTTGGTAAAGATTGAGGGAAGCAAAACAGTCTAAACATATATTTGGTTCTACAGCTGTTTCTAAGGTTCCTGAGTTTAGAGATAAGTTGGTGCCAGTTGAGGGCAGGTCTTGGTGAATTTTGTCTCTAATTGCTAGAATTTTATCATTAAAGAAGCTCATGAAGTTGTAACTACTGAGAGCTTTGGGAATACTTGGCTCAATAGACATGTGACTCTCTGTCAGCCTGGCTACAGTGCTGAAAAGAAACCTGGGTTTGTTTCTATTTTCCTCTATTAATGACGAGTAGTACGCTGCTCTGGCATTACGGAGGGCCTTCCTATAAGTTTTAAGACTATCTTGCCAAATTAAACGAGAATTTTCCACTTTGGTGGAACGCCAATTCCTCTCAAGTTTCCGCGATATTTGCTTTAATTTGCGAGTTTCAGTATTATACCATGGAGCTAACCGTCTTTGTTTTAGTATTTTCTTTTTTAGAGGGGCTACAGAGTTGAGTGTCATTTGCAGCGAGCCTGCAGCACCATCAACAAGATGATCGATTTGGGAGGGACTGAAATTAGCATAGGAGTCACTTTGTGACTTGATAATGAATTTAGAGCTGATTGAATTGCATCCTTAAATTTAGCTACAGCACTATCAGACAGACATCTTGTATAGAAATTTTTGCCCAATGGCGTGTAGTTCAGCAATACAAACTCAAAAGTTATCAAACAGTGGTCGGATAAAGAGGGATTCTGTGGGAACACCACTAAATGTTCAATTTCAATACCATACACCAAAACAAGGTCGAGGGTGTGGTTAAAACAGTGAGTCGGTTCATGAACACTCTGAGAGAAGCCAATGGAATCTAACAGAGAGATAAACGCAGTACTGAAGCTGTCATTCTCAACGTCCACATGAACATTAAAATCCCCTACAATAATAACTTTGTCCGTTTTAAGGACTAAAGTTGATGAAAACTCTGCAAATTCAGATAAGAATTCAGAGTATGGGCCAGTTTGGTTTAGAGCTGATTAGTAGGCTAGAGTGGAAGATAGCTGCAACTCCACCTGTGCCTCGAGGAATGTGAGTATTAATATGACTGGGAGGGGTGGATTCATTAGGCTAACATATTCTCCATCACCCAGCCAGGTTTCAGTAAGACAAAATAAATCAATATCATAATCTGATATTAGTTATTTACTAGTACACCTTTAGAACAGAGAGATCTGATGTTTAAGAGTCCACATTTAACTCCTATTCGTTTGCACTATTGCTCGTGGTTTTAATTTTTGTGAGGTTTTTATGCACAGCTCTTCCGTTTACCTTTTTAAATAATTTCAATGGTCGGGGGGCAGACTTTCACTGGGATTTTCACTAAGTAACTCCTGAAATGAAGGAGCAGAGAAGTGTGTTGCGACTCTGCCTCCTGGTCTCAACTCTGGGTTGTCATGGATTTGGTCCACTAATAAACTTCCGTGACGCATTATCTAAAGATATCTAGAAATGAGAGCTGCTCCTTCCCAAGTGGGATGGATGCCGTCTCTCCGGATCAGACCAGGTCTTCCCCAGAAAGTCTGCCAATGATCTACAAAGCCCACATCGTTTGCTGGACACCACCTCGACAACCAGCGGTGGAATGACGACCTGCGGCTATACATGTCATCACTGGATTTGGCAGTTTTCCAGAGAAAACTACGGTGTCCGACATTGTTTTTGCATATGTACACACCGACTCAATATTAATCTTAGTGACCTCCGATTGGCGTAACCGGGAGTCATTACCACCGACGTGAATAACAGTCTTACTGTATTTACGTTTATCCTTAGCCAGCAGTTTCAAATAAGACTCAATGTCGCCCGCTCTGGCCCCAGGGATGCACTTAAATATGGCCGCTGGCTTCATTAACTTCACGTTTCTCAAAATGGAGCTGCCAATGATCAGAGTTGGTTTCTCAGCGGGTGTGTCGCTGAGTGGGGAAAATCTGTTAGAAACGTGAACAGGTTGATGGTGCCCTGTGGACTTTGAATGCTTACGACTATTCCTCCTTCGGACAGTCACCCAGCCCCCCTTCCTGGCTGCACAGGGAATGCCGGAGGACGGCTACCACAGGCTAACTCAGGCCGTTCAGCACCGACTACCGGGGACTGGCTAGCTACAGTAGCTAAAGACTGATCTACCCAAGTGCGGAGCTGGACTTCTAAATCACTGAGCCTCGCCTCCATGTCTAAAAATAAACTACATTTATTACACGTACCATTACCGCTAAAGGAGGCAGAGGAGTAACTGAACATCTGACACACCGAGCAGGAGAGAGAGAGGTGGAAGGAGAAACCATTGCTAACGGCTAAGCAAAGTCGCTAACGGCTAAGCTAAAGTACTGTAGCATCAGCTACCAAAACTTTAGAACTACTATGAGATTGAACAGCAGTCACTAAAAGATGGAAAGAACTGTGAGTGCTTAGGCAAAAGTACTGTAAGAATAAGTGTTTAAGTGTGGACTGTTGGCTGCTGTAATCTAACAAATGTAACTGTTATTTAGCGATAACATGGTACCAACACACAAGCATTGGAAACGGAAATGATTCGACAAGCTTACCGCAGTACGTCAGCCAACCAGGATGGAGTGAGGGGACTAAAAGGTCTGAAATATAACAATGCGAGAGGCCATGAAGAGCTTTACAAGTGATCAATAAAATTTTAAAGTCAATTCTAAAACTTACTGGGAGCCAGTGTAGTGAAGCTAAAATAGGAGTAATGTGGTCATATTTCTTTGGTTAAAAGCCTGGCAGCTGAGTTCTGGACAGTCTGGAGTCGATCAGATTTTTGGGAAAAACAAGTGAAAAGGCTGTTGGAATAATCCAGGCGTGATGAGATGAAGGCTTGTAAAATGGTCTCGGTGTGCTTAAAAGTTAACATAGATCAAATTGTTGCTATATTTCTAAGTTGATAAAAACATGATTGAACAAGCTTTGTGGTGGGCTGCTCGAAATTTAAATTACTATCAAACCAGACACCAAGGTTCTTTGCCACAGGCTTAATGTGATTTACTAGGGAACCAGCAGATGGCAGTATTTGTTTTGCCATCTGCCGAGACCCGATGACCAGGATTTCTGTTTTGTCTGAGTTCAGCTGGAAGAAATTATTTGACATCCATTTTTTAACTTCACAAAGGCAGTTAAGTGAACTCAGCATTCCAGGGTCTGTGGATCTGACGGACAAGTATATTTGTGTGTCATCAGCATAAATATGAAAAGAAATGCCATGTTTATGGATAATATGTCCAAGGGGAAGCAGATACAAGGAAAACAAAATGGGTCCGAAGACCAACCCCTGAGGCACACCATATTTATCTGGACAGAAAGAAGAGAGTTGTTTACAGACACGCAAAACTTCCTATTTGACAGGTAGGATGAAAACCATTCTAGGGCAGTACCAGAGATCCCAACCCAGTGCCTCAGTCTGTCTAACATGATGTTGTGATCAATGGTGTCAAAAGCAGCGCTAAGGTCCAGGAGTACCAAGACTGAGCACATGCCTTCATCAGCAGACATTAAAAGGTCATTGGTGACTTTAAGCAGGGCAGTCTCAGTGCTGTGGTACTTCCTAAAACCAGACTGAAACTTTTCAAATATTTTGTTATTTTCCAGTACAGTGAGCAGCTATTTGGACACAATTCTTTCTAGAATCTTTGCAATAAAAGGCAGTTTTGAAATTGTTCTAAAATTTTGTGGGAGGGAGGGATCTAAACCAGGTTTCTTTAAAAGTGGGTTCACGCAAGCTGTTTAAAAAAAAACAACAACAAACAAACAGATACACAACTAGTAGATAGGGAGCTGTTGAAAACAGAGATCAAATGGGGCCCAACAGAATCTATTACTTTCAGTAAAAACTTTGTAGGTATTACATCAAGTGGGCTGGAGGACACTCATTTGTGATACTGTTTTTAAAAGCTCAGACAAGTCGATGGAATAAAACTGGTTAAAACTCTGTTGTTGCTGGTGAGGGACCTCTGAGTAAGAGGCCACGGGGGTAATAGAGGCTCTGATTGACACCACCTTATTGGTAAAAGATAAAAACAATTCACAGTCATCATTACTTCCAGCTGAGGCACAAGGAGGGGTTGGGTTTACCAGCTGATCCACAGTTTTAAACAGAAACCTGGGATTGTGTTTATGTGTAGTAATCAGTTCAGAAAAATAGTGTGTTCTCGCATCCTTAGCCATGTTATTGTAGTTAATAAATCCTTCAGACTGAGGTAATGGACTTGGAGACTGGATTTTTTCCATCTGCGCTCTGCTTTCCTGCATTCCCTTTTTAGGCTGCGAATGCTGTCATTTATCCAGGGTTGCTTACTAGCTTTAGACGTAGGCCTAACCTTTAGAGGAGCAGTAATATTTAGTGACGACAAGCAGATATGATTGAAGTGATCAACCAGATTGTTGGTGTTGGAATCAGACAGGTGTTGGCTTTGGCTCTGAAAGAATGCGCAAAACTTTGAAACACTTTGTTCATTAAAGATGCGAAAACACACGGAGCTCGGTGAGGCGGCATGAGTAACAGGCGAATCACAGCTAAAAACAATACATCTGTGGTCAGATATGGTCATGTCCATTAATTCCACAGAGGAAATGCTGACACCCAGGGTAAAAACCAAGTCCAGTGTATGACCACGGTTATGTGTTTGCCCTTTGACATGTTGTTTGAAGTTAAAAGAAGTGGCCAAATTTAAAAAGTTAGTTGCATTAACATTGTTGGGGTGATCATCATGAATATTAAAATTGCCACAAAGAACAATTGTCATAATTTAAAACCAGAGTAGATAAAAATTCAGGAAATTCTGATAAAAATCCTCCAGGCGGTTTTGTGGGGGCGATAAATTGTAACAAATATGACAGGTTGCTGCCCTCCAAGTTTAAGATTGAGAACTTCAAAGGAGTTAAATTCATCACAGCGTACTTGACATTAAAATTTTTTTCTATAGTTGTCCTAATCCTTAAAAGATTACTAATATTTGTTTCTGACAGGAATAGAAGTCTGTGGAACAGCGCTGGGAGCAGATGGCTTTACATGCCAGCAGGTGGAGAGTTGTTTGTGGCAGTGAGGCAGAGATCTGTTCTGTGAACGGTGGTGTGTCCAGGTGTGCTGCATGAATGATTAGTCATTCACGTAAGTCATGTGTGGACCGCACCACATGCTGTATGTGAGCAGCTAACATTTCTGAGCCCCGTTTGTTTGGGTGAAGTCCGTCAGTCTTAAAAAAAAAAAAAATTCTTTGCCAGAAAATATTAAAATTATCCACATAACACACACACACACACACACACACGGGGAGCCCCTGCAGGCGGACTGGAGCCAGTCGTGGAGGCCAAGGAGTCTACTGAAGCGGCCAGCACCGCGACCAACTGTGGGAATAGGACTAGAGATAAAAACAGACTTTCCACACTGCTTTAAAAAGACGGTTAAAATCTGATTTTGTCAGCTCAGACTGCTGAAGAGCTGTGTCATTTGTTCACTTTGTCACTCTTGTGATGGAGGACGGGAGCGATGGCATCAGGTCCTGGAGTTTTTTTGTCAGCCGTGGTGGCACAGGGGAAGCAGTGAGTGGTAGCATTAAAGAAACAGATGTTTCTGGTTATGGAGTCACCAATTAGTGTGGTTGGGGAGAAAAGGGGACAAGGACATGCCGGTTGTGGGGTTCCAGAGCAGGACTGAGCAGAATCTGCTTCAACACTGTGTGCGGACTGAGGATGGAGTGTGTGAGCTGCCGAGTGTTGTGTTGGAGTAGCAGTAACAGACCTGAGAGGAGGGCTACCCGACGGTGCAGGGTAGAGACGGCCTCCGGAGCGTCTAAGCACAGCCTCCTTCAGGATCCTACGTCGGGAAGCGGAGGTTTTTGACCGGGATGACGGCCGCCAATCAGGCCCAGCGGCAGACCGGCGGCCCAGCTGATCACCATTTGCCGCCAGTGTGGGAGATGTAGCGTCGGCAGGCACTATCCGCCGAAAGGGTTCCGTATCAGGGAGCTCCGTCAGAGCCTCTCTTGTAGCCACGGACCACCACTTCAGCCCAGGTTGACTGATGCTTTGGAGTCGAGCAGGAGGAAAGCCTGGGAAGGGTAGAGTATTCCCATAGCACGGTGTCCTGGATGTTAGCGGTTGCACTAAGAGAAACAATCTGTTTGGCTTGTACTGAAGCCACATCTATAAAGCCAGTCAGCAGGGAATCTTTCTCTTTGAGTTCCTCTGAAAGTCGTTGGATGTCTTCCATAAGGTCAGCAATCTTTTTGTTCGCTTTCTTAAGGAGTATGCAGTCCTCAAGGGGCAGAGTTATCTCGGCTAGCATAGTCACCGGAGCTTTGGTGTGGTCAGTAGCATTGATGCTGTTTTTACGGTCATCTAGCTTAAAATCCATGTCGGATGACTAAAATCCTTAACGCATGTAAAACTTAAGTTAAATAAAAAGGATATAAAAAATTTTTACGTAAAAAAGTGTGCAAGGATCCTGTTCGTGGACTTCAGCTCGGCATTCAACACCATCATCCCGGACATCCTCAGCACCAACTCACCCAGCTCACTGTGCCAGCCTCCACCTGTCAGTGGATCACAGACTTCCTGACTGGCAGGAGTCAGCAGGTGAGACTGGGAAACATCACATCCAGCACCCGGACTATCAGCACTGGCACCCCCCAGGGGTGAGTGCTCTCCCCACTGCTCTTCTCCCTCTAGACCAACTACTGCACCTCAGGAGACCCATCTGTCAAACTCCTGAAGTTTGCTGACGACACAACGGTCATCGGCCTCATCCGGACCAGTGATGAGGCCTACAGACAGGAGGTTGATCAGCTGGCTCTCTGGTGCGGCCAAAACAACGTGGAGCTTAACACGCTCAAAACTGTGGAGATGACCGTGGACTTCAGGAGGAGCCCATTCTCAACAGCCCTGTGTCTGCTGTGAAATCCTTGAAGTTTCTGGGTTCCCTATATCCCAGGACCTGAAGTGGGAGCCCAACACTGACCATCATCAAGAAGGCCCAGCAGAGGATGTACTTCCTGCGTCACCTCAGGAAGCTCAACCTGCCTAAGGAGCTGCTGATCCAGTTCTACAAAGCCATCATCCAGTCTGTCCTCTGCATCTCCATCACGGTTTGGATCTGCCACCAAAAAGGACAGGGACAGAATTCAACGGACAGTCAGGACTGCAGAAAAAAAACAAAGAAACATCAGTGCTAACCTGCCCTCCATCCAGGACTTATACATTTCCAGAGTCAGGAAACATCACTGCAGATCCAGCTCACCCCGGACACAACCTGTTCCAGCTCCTCCCCTCTGGTAGGCGCTACAGAGCACTGTACGCCAAAACCAGACACAGAAGCAGTTTCTTCCCACAAGCCATCACTCTGATGAACAGCTGACTCTGACTCACAGTATCAGGAACAATTCCTGTGCAATAACCCAGTAACTCTGTCTCTAATCAGCCACCTGTTTACTGGTTTCCACTTGTTTATTTATTCATTCACCACTCTATTTTAGTGCTGTTCATACTATGTCATATTGTATATACTGTATACAAATACACTTACCTCAGGTCATAAGGTCTTATTTAGTTTTTCCAGCATCCTTTGCACTATGCTCCATCACACTGTACATGTATGTGTATCTGTATATCATATCCACCTTCAACATGTACATAATGAGAATAGTTTACTCTTGCATCCTTTGCACTCTGATCACTGCACTATTTGTCAGTATGTCTATTGTTTTGTTCATAGTGTGTATGTTAGTGTTGTCTATACTGTAGTTTGTGTCTGATTTTATTTTATTATTGTGTTATGGTATTTTTGTACAAGTAAGCACATCATGAGCAATGTACAATCCTGAGTCGAATTCCTTGTATGTGTACACATACCTGGCAATAAAGCTGATTCTGAAATAACTGCACCACTATCCAGCACTCGGGAAACTTCATCCGACACGACATCTAAAGGACTCCGATCCATCTCTCCAGCAGACACCTCGGCCACAGGCAAACTTAACACTCTCCTCTGCACTAAGTTAACACAGCACCGCTTTAAGACACTGTAAATACATAATGTTCAGGCACAGCATATAAATCAGCCTTCCTACAACAGTCCAGCTGGTCTAACGTGGGGTTAGTTACAAACTGCTCCAAGCTAAACACAACCATGCTTACAACAACTCAGCCGCTAATGCCAATGCTAACACCAAGCAAAAGTAGCCTTAAACACAAGTACGTACTCCCCCAGTTTATACGGTCACAACAGAAGCATACGCTGAGTCACCCTATGAAAGAAATTCCAGAACCCCTCGCACCTAAGGCGAGGATTCCGGACGAGCCCCCACTTGTCACAAGCCAGCTCTTAGCCCGTGACAAAAAGGAGGTGAGACACAACAGGTTTGCAAGCCAATGGTATGATTTCTTATAAAAGTAAAAGAAGGATCAAATGATCAGCAATAATATGTGGTGTGGCAAAGTATGACTATCAGTTGTGTCAGCAGTGAATGGATGAGTGAGATGTGTATGCGTGTGTTGTCAGGATTAACCAAAGGAGAACCACAAGACAAACCCGGTAGGACGTCGGCCTAGGAGGAGAGAGAACAAAAGACTGATCAGTCTTGGCTAAATAAGCTCTGAAGGTAGAGCTGCACAGGTGATTGCCCAGCCCAATCAGCCTCCCTGCCTGCAGCCTCCTGCAGGAAAAGGAAGCAGGAAGGGGGAGGGTCCCAGTAACAGTGACCCAGACTAATTCTGCTAAATTGATACTGTCCTCTCCTGCTCTTCCCCACTTTCTGCTGAATCTTATATAAATGTCTTCCTTTATTTCCATTATCCCATAAACTCTGCCACTGCATCTTAATTTCGCTCCTTACATATGCTTTGATCTCTGCTTTGCTAACAGGTACTGCCAACTCTACCTGATTTACTTTCAACCCATTTTCAGCTAATGTGTCTGCCATCTCGTTCACTTGGATGCCAATGTTTGCTGGGACCTATAAAAACTGAACATCAATCCCCAGACTACTTATTCTGAATAAACATAACAATATTTCCAACAATATATCCTTCCTACATTTTGACGCTGTACTGTTGAGACTGGCCAGAGCTGCGCTTGAATCTGAAAAAATTATCATTCTCATTGGTTTGACTTCCTCTATCCACTGTAATGCTAACAAGACTGCAATAATTTCTTCTATATGATCAGTTAATCTTTTAAACACCTTCATTTTTAATTCTGGAATGGAAAAAGGACAGCTTGATTTCCCGTTATCTGGGTTTTTTGAACCATCCGTAAATAAATGTACGTTGTACCCATATTTCTTATGCAGTATCGTGTTCACATAAGCTTGCATATCTAAAATGTTTTTACTTGAATGAACCTGTTTCAGTAGAGAGAGATCAACTCTAGGCTGAGGCAATAACCATGTTGGAACATCTGGCATTAAAGCAGTTGGACTAGTGACCCAATGCGTTTGATTCCTAACTCTTTTGTTATATCCAAAATTACATTGCTGAATATTTCCTTTTTAATTTTGCTGCTTTCCCAACTTTCATTCATAATCCTTTTTGTAGGATGTGTGTATTTTTGACTTTGTAAATTAGCCCAATAATTGGCCCTCAACTGTTTCCTTCTTAGATTCAGTGGCATTTCTCCAACCTCAACCTGATATTGGTGTTGACTTTACAGCTCCACAGCATAATCTTAATACTTGGTCCTGAATTATATCCAAACTTTTTATTGATGTACTAGCAGCTGATTCAAAAACTATAAATCCATATTCTAGAACTGACCTTACTAACTTTATATAAATATTTCTTAACGCCACGCGATCAGCTCCCCAAACACTGCCTGTTAAACACGTCATAATATTCAATACTTTCTTACATTTATTTTCTGTTTTATCAAAATGATTTTTCCACGTTAGAAATACATCAAACCACAAACACAAGAACTTAAAGGTTTTCACTCTGTCCAACCTTTGATTGTGCAATTTGAAACATATGTCTTCTTTGATTTTCTTTCTTGTAAAAAAGATTGAGATTTCTCAACCGATAGTTTAAATCCCCAATTCAAGGGTCTGGCTGCTTGTTTAGACAGCGGTGTAATATCCATAAGGCCCCTTAAGTTATACCGTGCCATGCGCCACTACAAAGAGTAAATAGTTTTCTAGGTTTTCAGCATCATGGTTTTGCAAAGTTGCTGCCTCCACACCGGAAGTCCTTCTTGTTTCTCTTTATATACATAAAGACATTTCCACCTTAAATTGGAGCAGAAAATGTCTCCAGAATGCAAGGCAATTAAATGTTTAATGCTCCAAATTTTCTCGGGGTGGACCCTCAGACCCCCCCTTTCAGCATTTCTTGATTCTTTAAAATAGTGTTAAAAATGTTATTGTTTTGTTCTCGTGCATCATGACATCTCATGACCCCTGTGTATCATCGCGCCCCTGATCTGATGTCCCCACCACTTTTCAACACAAAGTGACACCCTTGGAGAAGGCCAGTCCAGTTGATGGCGGTAATGGACCTCTCAGCTAGTTTGCCATCTGCCAATAAAAAAAAGAAGAAGAAGAAGTTAGAGTGAAAAAATTCAAGCCTGACAGCGACGAGCTTATCAACGACGTTGTGCACTGGCGACGGAGTAGCCTATTCACACATAGCTGCCACCTTAATTATGTTTCCCTTCATGTAAATAAAGACATTTCCACCATAAACTGGTGCAGAAAATGTCTCCACAATGAAGGAAATTAAGTGTTTAATGCTCAAAGTTTTCTGGGGGAGGACCACCAGTTTTTTAGGAGAATCCATTTCTTCTCCAGGCTTGAAAGAATCTTAATGTCTGCACACGTTTGAAGGTCTTTTTGTGATTTATATCATCGCCCCCTCTTTCCTTTTTTTGTTGTTGTACCCCCTCACTATATGTACGTTTGTATCCTTTATATCTTTTGCAATGTTAATATAAAAAGATGATAATTACACACTTTACTTAATCTACTTACAATAATCAACTAATACATTGAGAATTGTTGATGCAGCTGTTTGTGAATTCTATTTATTCATTCAGTAAAATTCTGAATTAATAAAACTAAATGTAAAAATAAAAAGATTTCATCTTAAAGATTTTGTAAACGGACTTTTAAATTTTACAGTTGCTCTGTAAAAACAAGTGTTGGAACATATCAGTTAAGTTAATCAGTTATGAAGTTATCACTTCATCTTGTTCCAGATGTTGAAGGTCAGGTTGCCCAGGTGTTTGGCCTGGTCTATCAGAGCTCCTGAGGGCAGCTGTGGATCATCCAGCAGGGGGCGCTGCTGGACTCTTTCCACTGCAGCCTTGTAGTTGAGCAGGAATGAGACGTCTTCAGCTCTCAGCTCCTCCTCTGTGGCTCTGACTGTGTCTGAAAGAGCTGCTATCTCTCTGCTCAGAGCCTCCATCTTCTCCTTCATCATCTGACTCTTCTGCTCCTCTTCCTCCCTCAGTGCAGCCATCCTGGCCTCCTCTTCCTCCTCTAGAAACTGCTGAAGCTTCTTAAACTGCTCCTTAATCTGCCTCTCTGTGTGTCGGGCCTGGACCTTCATGTGTTCTGCTGTTTGATCAAACTTCACTTTAACTCGTTCACAAACCTTTAACTTCTTTTTTAAGGGCTCCAGAGTTTCCTGAAGTTCCTTCTTGTGTTGTCGTGCAGCTTCATCGACGGGTCTGAATCTGTGGTTGCTGTGTTTATCTGAGTCTCTGCAGACGAGACACACTGGCTGCTGATGGTCCAGACAGAAGAGTTTGAGTTTCTCAGAGTGCAGACTGCAGAGAGCCTCTGAAGCTCTCTGATCTCTCTCCTGTAGGAAACTCTCACACAGGCTCTTTAAAGCCAGATTAGGAGGCATGAAGCTCTTTGAATGTCTCCTCTTACAAACTGGACAGTCCTGACTTCCTCTCTCTGTCCACCAGCTCTGCAGACAGCCTTTACAGAAGCTGTGGCAACATGACAGGATGACAGGATCTTTAAAGATGTCCTGGCAGACAGGACAGCAGAGATCTTCCTCTAATCTGGAAGCCATTTAGTCTCTGAGTGAAGCTGAAGTCACAGCAGCAGACGCTCAGACAGGAAACAGTCAGCCACTCCCTCCTTCAGTAACGGTCCTGAAAGTTACCTTCACTTTGAGTCTTTGTTCTCGTCAAACTCTTGTTCAGTTTGTGGATTCAGCAGCAGGTTGAAGTGCTCGTATTCCCAGTTATTCTTTGCAAAGGGTCAGACGGACATACAGACTGCAACCAGTCTGCAGAGTGTAAGCCAAAGAGCCAGTGAAGAAACAGGTGACTTTATACTCTAATGTTATTATTACGCAGCTGTCTGACGGAGGAAGGGAGTAGAAAGTCCAGAGACGAAGGCCGGTCATGGACAGTCAGATGAGAACCCCTCTAACAAGCTACTTTCACCTAATAAAGCATCAAACAGCACAGTGAAACATAGACCTGTAATAATACAGCACATAAAGGTAACAGTTTCTTTACCCACTCCGCCCCATTACACGATGAACGGATCCAGTCAACATAGAACCAAATACAAAAACAGCTAACAAACATTAGCCGTCCCTCTGCTACCCAGGTCCGAACATTATTTCACTTCATATCAAACACAAACCTGGTACATTGCACATATTTGTTGTTAATTGTTAATCGTTGTTGTTCAATATTTTTATATTGTCACACACATTACATACATACATATATATACACACACACATACACACACACACACACACATATATATACTGATACTATATACCATTCGCCGGCAAGTTTGGCCTCCTGAGGCTTGACGAGTCCTCTTCCAATGGTGTACCCCAAGTAATCGGTCTCACTAAAGGCCAGCTTACACTTCTTGGGGTTGGCCGTCAAACCCGCGTGCCAAAGTGAGTCCAGCACCTTCTGCACTTGCGGCAGGTGGTTTTCCCAGTCTGGGCTCTGAATGACCACATCATCCAGATATGCCGCTGCAAAGTCCCTATGCAGTTTCAACACCTGGTCCATTAACAGCTGAAAGGTGGCAGGAGCCCCCGATAACCCAAAGGGCATCATTCTGTATTGCCAAAGGCCCCCGGGAGTGGCATAGGCTATCTTCTCTTTAGACTCAGCCAACATGAGGACCTGCCAATACCCCTTCGTCAGATCCAGGGACTCACAGCTGGGCGCACTTCATGTTCTATCAGGTGGGTGCACCCCGGGAGGGAGGAGAACACATCCTGTTTCCACCAACTCCTTGACCTGCTGCAATTGGTGATGGGAGAGATCTGGTCCCAGCTGCACTTCGTTCCTGGCCAGGTCGGGCGGATCCCTGGGGAACAGACAACTGAACAATGCCTCTCGGTCATGCCACTTTTTCAACAAGTTAACGTGATATATTTGCTCAGATTTCCTCTTCGCTGGTTGGCGCACCTTGTAGTTTACCTCCACTACCTTCTCTAGTACCTCAAAAGGCCCCTGCCAAGTAGCCAAAAACTTGCATTCCACCGTGGGGACCAACACCAGGACTCTGTCTCCTGGTTGGAACTCCCTGGGATGGGCAGTCCTTTTATACACCCCCCTCTGGTCTCGCTGGGCCTTTTCCAGGTGTTCCCTCACAATGGGGACCACTGCTGCTATCCGGTCTCGCGTGTCTCCTACATGCTCAACCATCGTGCGGTGGGGGCAGGGTTGCTCCTCCCAGGCCTCCTTAGCTAGGTAGGGAGTTTCTATAATGGGTAAAGGGACCAAAGGATGTCTGTAAGACGGTTTGGGGGCAGTGATCTAACACTCCGGGCGTTTTTTCCACCCCCAGTTGAGCTCCCATTAGGTGCATGGGGGTTAACTGCAGAACCGTAGTCCGATGAGTCTGGGGCACAAGGAGTTGCTCAGTGACCTTATCCTGGCTCTTAATGACTTGATACAGGAGGCCGTTTTTTTTATAGAAAAATGGGGGTAGGCGGGGGCTACTCTACTTCCTACCATCATCCCCTCTATCACCTGGACATTCATCAAGGCATTGCTAAGGGTGGGGTCCTGAAGCTGAGCTGTGCCGTGCCGTACTGACCTTTTAGGGGCTGCAGGGTCCTTGGGCCGTCCACGTCCTCTCCACTGAGGCTGGTCAAGGGTTTGCAACCTTCTGGCCCTTCCTGCCCCAAGTCCAATCCGCTGGAGTCCACTGCAAAACCTTGGGCTACAACAGTTTTGGCAGAACAGGGTTGATCAATCTTAGCCCAGAATTCTCCCTTTCTACCCACCTTGGGAACCCCTCGTTGGGGTCCTCGGCAGCGTCTCCGTTGGGCTTCTCTCCAAAGCATAGGAAATGCTGGACAGTCCTGACCGATCAGGACTGGGACTGGGAGGGTTTTGACAACCCCCACCTCCACGGCAAAGGCCCCCTTGGTGGTGGTTAACTTTACCACCGCTGTGGGATACTCTCTGGTCTCCCCATGGACACAGACCACCGGGATGGAATGGTTTTGACCCAGGGGCGGCTCCTCCAACACCGCCTCTTGCACCAAGGTATGGGAACTGCCGGAGTCCAGCAGCACTTCCACATCCCAGTGATTCACCATCACGGGGCAGGTGGGCCGTTGGTCCTCCCCTTCCCCCAGGAAGGCAGCAAAATGCACATGGGGGCTGCTAGCGGACTCTGCGGTGGGCATCGTCTCATCTGACTTCTCGCACTGCCATGATATGTGACCCCACTCACCACAGTGGAAGCACTGGCGCGCCTCGGATTTCGGCAAACCCTGGGGCGGGGTGGGCCGTCTAGTGCCCCGAAGGTAGGAGCGGAGCAGAGGGCTGACCGCTGGGGAAGCCTTTGCGGAAGGCCCCTTGGGCCTAGCCGGGGCGACAGTCTCCTTGCGGGTGGAGCGGAGCATCTCCGAAGCCGCCTGGTACTGTTCTAGGGCTTCCACCAACGCTGTCGCGGAGGTCAATTTCTGCTGACTTAGTGTTTTTTTGGCTTCATAAGGTAGGGCCCTTAAATAGCGATCCATAACCAGGGTCTCGACGATGGCGGCCGGGCTTTTATTTTCGGGCTCTAGCCAATTTTTGGTGATCCGAATCAACTCATGCATCTGGGAGGACCAACTGTGGAAACGTTGAGCCATACTAAACTTAGTCAGGCCGTGACGGCTCTGGATCTCTTCCTTTAGCAGGTCATAATCTTGGTCAACCTCAGCCTCCACGTCCTGGAAAGCCTGCAGTGCCTCACCTGTCAGGAAGGGAGCCAAGAATCCCATTCCATTGTGCCTTGGGCCACCCTTCTCGGACCACCGTTGCCTCAAAGACGTGCAGGTACGCTTCCACATTGTCAGTGGCTCCCAGCTTCGGAATATAGTCCCCCACCCGAGGTCTCGCCCTCGCTCCTTGCCGAAGCTCCTGTTCCCTTAGCTGGTTCACCTTTATTTTCTGCTGCAGTAAGGCCGCATATGTTTCCTGTTGCGCTCTCTGGGTCTCCACCACCATTTTTTGATCAGCTGTTCCATTGCGCTTTGGGGTCCGTAGGGCTGAAGGCCGGAGAAGAGGTGCGTCAAGTCGTCGATACCTTCAGTCATCCGCACATAAGCCACCGACGCCCGCATTCTCCACCACGTGTGACGGCCCAGCCCCTCTCCCCAGGCTTTTAAGCTCCTTTTAGCTGGGTCTCCTTGTGCTGTCTTTGTCCTTCCCTAATCAGGGATTGGACACACCTGCGGCTTCCTACGGGGTACGGCCTTCTGGGATATGTAGTGTAAGTGGCGGCCATTTTGGGGTCACGAGGCTGCTGCATCCTGGGAAATGTAGTGGGGATGGCGGCAGCCATCTTGAAGCCTGACAGCCGCCCATAGGCCGGAATGTAACACCCCCCTACTACCTGTCCCCTGGTGATGCCACAATATGTACATATGTATATATACAAATATAAATTTTAAACTGGTCAACAAGCAAATACATGAGAACACAGCTGAAAAACACAAATATTTATAATAAAAAACTAGTTTTCTCCAGTAATTTGAAAATAGTATTTTGTGTTTTATCATGATGTAATCATGCTCCAGCTGTGTATTACCTCGATAAGAAGAGAGCCCTTCCCTCAGCACTTTTCATCTGTAGCTCTGAGTTTCATTTGTTGTAATCTCAGTCATTAGACCTGTGAAACATTTGACCATACAGCAGTATGCCAATTCAGATCTGAGGAAGTAGCTGAACAGGTGTTTGAGGCCACCTATCCACCTGTTTTCTCAGCATATAAGTGTTTTAAGTATGAAATCCTTAATGTAAAGTCAAAAGAGCCCAAACTCTGAGCTGGTAACTGTGTTTGCAGTGTCTCATCATGTTGGACAGTGCCGCAGTATCCGATTAGTAGCTCCAGAGAACACAGCTCCTCCGCCAGTGGTGGATCTCTGATGCTCGAGCCTGTTCTCAGGGCGTCATATACCGACGATTTGAGAAAGAGTGACAAAGCGTAATTAGTGGACGCTCTGGAGCGTCCCCTACAGACCGGAAGTGTTTGTGATAAAGGTGTTGACAGCCCCCCGAAGCCCATACCCTTACCACTACCATCAGAAATGTTAGTACCTAAACCTAAGTCACTGACTTTAAACACGTCGACCGACGGACTCAACTCAGCTGCTAATGAGACAGTTTAGTACACTTTCAATTAATTTCACTTTAAATCAATGTTTGTGAAATGTCTGCGTCCGAATGGTGGAAAATTAGAGGCAGCATAAACAAATATGTAGAATAAAATGGTACAACAAATGAATGTCACCATAAAGACTTGTCGCCACATATAAACATCATGCTGTTCAGATATTTCACAGAGTAGGGGTAAACCGCAGTTTACAGTTGCAGTCCAAGCTGTGACAGCACCTTCAGCACGCAACCCTTGATGGAGCTGCCAAATATCGCGTGATTTCGTCATCGTTTCCCGCGGCTGTCTTCGCAAAACTGTTTTCAAGCACGGCAAGTAAATTTCTTTTTTCAAATTACAAGTTGTGTCTCTCGTTTCATGTGTCACAGTAATGATTAATCTACAGGTTATTTAGTGCTTTAACACACCTGAAGTTTGCCCTGTCAGAGTTTTTCAGTGTAAAAATAAATCGTGTTGATACGTCAGGAGTTCCTGTCTACAGTGACCACAAGTGTTTCTTTTGTCCCGCTGCTAATGTGGTGACTTTTCTTTGTGTTGCAGCATTTATTAAAACATGTTTATGTCATATTATACCAACAGAATATGCCAATAACTTGGGTCAGAAAGACAGAGGTCTGATTCAGCCAGATATTTCTGGACATCTCTATGAGAAACATTAGTCTCAGGTCAGCTGATAAAGTGGCTTTGTTCAGATAATGCAGGAGGAGGGCAGAGATAATTGGAGAGGAGACTAGACAACAGGTACAGATCACATTATGAAGTCTTCTCCTTGGACTAGCAGAGGAAGCTGCATGCTTATATTAAGAGAACGGCTGACGTAGTAGGTGTCAGTAAAAAGCTCTCAGAATGCAGATCACTCATAGTGTTCTTACTAAAACAATTTTAAATTCATTTCAAAATGTGAAATTTGTATAGGCCTATTCTGTAAATAGCTTTTTAATTGTTATCTTAATTTTATTGTTTATTTTTATTTTATTATCTTTCTAAATTATGTTTCATTTTTTCACTGTTTCTGAAACAACATGCAAATATTCCCAGTGCAGATCAGTAAAGTCTTATTTTACGTTAATCATGTCAGGTTCATAAACAATGTCCATCTAACCATTTCCCCTCTGTTTTAGGTTTATATCATATATTTATAATATCCTTAATATAATATGAAATATTCTAAAGAATTCAAGTTTGGGCTGTCAGGTTACTTTTGAAACTGAATACTTAAAATAAAAATAATAGTAATTTGATTCTTGTTTTTAAGATAAAGGACAAAAGATGTTTGCAGTTACACATTAACAAGGTCACAGTCATGTTTATTTATTAAATACAAGGGTGGTAACACAAAAAATCTAGCTTGTATTGTTGTGTTACTTTTGTTCCAGCTGACGGGGTCGACAGTAACAATGTGCCATTATAGTGAAATTATACGGAAGTTATTCTACATTTGTCCAAAATCTCTCCCCTATCGTGTGAGAACCCGGTTCATGTGGAGCGTCACACACACATGACGGCTCAGCAGGTTCAGGTTTACCTTTAGAACGGTTCTACTGGAGCTGGAACTTCACACGGGTTCATTCAGCTTCAACTGAGGGAGGAGATGAAGTCACAGCAACGCAACAGCCTGTCTGACTGTCTCCACGGCAACAAGTCAGACCTGATTACCTGACTCCGCCCATCACACCTGCACACACAGGTGTGTTCACAGACAGACCCTCAGGAGCCTCTCTGTTCTGGGAGCAGCTGATGTTCAAGGCCACAGCAGTTCAGTCTGTAGAGACTCAGCTTAGAATCCAGAGGGAAGCTGGTTCAAGTCCAGCAGGGACCACAGGACAGACTGAGGACTGGTACACCTGCAGCTTCACCTGTACATCTATTAATTAAATTATTATTAAAAAATATCGGTTATCTGTTTTTTGTTTCAAAATGAAAAACGAAATAATCGTTTTTGGTGTCAGAATCAAAAAACGAAAAACCATCAAAAGAATTCCGTTTTTCGCAGTTCATTTTATTGTTATTCCTTTTTGAACAAATAATGAAGTGAGTCTATGAATTTTAGGTAATTATTTTATCGTTATAAACCAAAAACCGGATGTCACGTGGTCTGTTTAAAACCTTTATAAAACCTTCAAAATAAAAGTAGCCCATCTACTGTGTGATTAGCAAGCAAACTAAAATAATATTTTTAGTAAAACTAAAATAACGTTTTTAGTAAAACTAAACTAACACTGGGTGTGAAAAAACACTTTAGTTCACTGAAATAAAAATTAAAACTTAAATAATAATTTCTCTGGCTGTTAGGGAGAACTAAACATTTCTAAGACCTGTAACTTCAGATGAAGCCAAGTGAGCTGATGTTATTTGTAGCTTAGGATAGCAGTTAGCCTGTTTATTTAAGTTTCTATTATTTAATTCATATTTTATTTTCGTAACATATTTATAGGCCGTGTTGCTATGTGGGAGCTCAACCAGCAGAGGCTCCTCCAGGTTTTGTTTTAGAGCCTCTGCAGTGGACAGATGTAAATTTAGCCAGAGTCAGGATGTCTTTGTGCCGATGCAACCTCCTCCTGAGAGCAACACCTATCTAACTGAGATTTAAAAGTTTTTAAAGATGTAAATGTGTTCAGATATGTGCTTTGATATTGACAGAATGAATGAGGAATTAAACGGCGTGTCAGACAGCCACCGCAGGAGGAGTCAGAGAGAAACTGATGGTTTTCCAGCTTATCCTGTGAACCTAACCTCCTCCTGAGGATCAGTTGTTACAGATCTAGAGTTTATCTGATCTCGCTCTTTGAAACAGAAAACACAGAGTTTCCCTCATGTCAGGCTGAACTGTACTCAGAATTTTCACTAATCCCGCTTTCTGAAACGGGGCCCTGACCACTGAACTCTGTGTTGACCAGGGGGCTTAGCCCAGCCATTAAAACTTTATATCTTCACATAATAAAAACCATGATAAAATAAAAAACCATAAAAACCACAGAAGAGCTGCTAGTTAATGTAGCCACAGTACAAATGTATTCAGTTCTCCTAATGTTACACTTGTCGGTGATATATGACTCTCCCTGTTCTGTGCTCACTTTATCTCACGTCTACAAAATGTCACAAATGTTTATGAGCACAGAACTGACTTCAATGCAAACTCTGATGACATGCCGTTGGCCTAACAAAGTAATTTTACTCTGTGAATATTAGAAGATACTATACAGTATGTCTACTAGCTCTCAATAAAACCTACAAGCTCGTCCTCCTCAGTTCTTTCTACTCCTGCTCCTGTGACCTCTGTGCTCTTCCTTTTGAAACACTGCAGGATGCTCGTCTCTGTGTGAACATTTTAAACTGTTTATGGACACGCAGCAGAGACACATACACGCCTCAGGATGCAAGTTTTTAAGATCAAGGATGGACAGGGGCCAAAAGGAGGCCAGGAGTTTGTCGGGGCCTCTGGGTCTTCAGAGACCTTTATTCCTGCATTCTTGAGAATTTTATGCAAGTAGAGTACATCACTAAATGAGCCATTATAATACATTTTCAAAACTACAAACACCTCTTTAACTAAAGTAAAGAAATCAGCTCAGCTGAGCCCTTTAGTACAAAAAATATTTAAGACATCATCAGCCTTACCATATACTGGTGCTTTGGACTGTGCTGGCTTTAAATCCTTTGTGCTGTCACCCTCATCTCTGCTGTCAAGACCCCGTAGCATTGCTTTTAAAGCCATGAGAACCCTTTAGCATAGAGTTTGCACGTGTAGGTCAAGTTTGCAAGAATAAATATGTAACATCTGGTTAGACTTTCAAAGTAAAACTAGTGGTTAACATTGTGAAAAGTTGCAGTTTGGTTAGGTTTAGGTAACAAAACAACTGTTAGGTTTAGGAGAAGATCATAGTTTGGGTTACTATGACTACGTTACTTACATGAGTTAAGTTACATAAGTAATGTCACTTACGAAAACTACAAAGATCAACACTGACATTGTTTCACACGGGAAAAGAAGGAAAAGAACACAGTTTTCCTGGGTGAAAGTCCAGATTCTGACCTACCCATCCACCCCAACACTACACTAAGCCTACTTTTAGTGTTCAACATTGATGCTAAAGGCCTTTGCCCAGTACGTTGAACTATGACAGGTAAGGATGGCATGTGCGTTGGTACCAGACACCAAAGGGCGTGACAAAGCGTTGGTATTTGATGCCCTGGGAATGAGAAAAGACTGGTTCTCCTGTGTTTGTTCTCTGTTCCCTCCTCCCTTGTGTGTCTTTGTGTTGTTGACGTTCCAGGCACCTGGCTCCTCTCCACACCTGACGGTATCTACTCAACTACTTCCTGCTCAACTACTTCTTTTGTGCAAAAGCCTGCATAAAATATTTTTGCTGACACAGTCATGATGTACC
Organism: Micropterus salmoides; assembly: GCF_014851395.1. Classification (NCBI taxonomy): domain Eukaryota; kingdom Metazoa; phylum Chordata; class Actinopteri; order Centrarchiformes; family Centrarchidae; genus Micropterus; species Micropterus salmoides. The sequence goes on along the minus strand of NW_024040263.1, from coordinate 33,853,471 downwards.
TTTGTGGGTGTTTAGTCTCAGTGCTGCTATGGGTTCATGTTTTAAACTGCATGGTTTATATTTTTGTGACATTTCATGTGAGCTGGGATGTGATTGGAGAGTGAAAACATTCATTAAGTTAGCCTTTTACTGTGGGTAAAAAAAAACCTTGGCTGGGCCAAATGCCTTCAGGTCCTCTCACACACCTATAAATTCCTTCCAATGAAACACATGAATCCAGTAGAGTTTACTGAGAATTCAATACAATTACAAGTGAATCTGAGCTGGACCCAAGGAGCAACTGATCAGGCTCTGACCAACATTAAATTTATTTGCTTCTTTTGCTTCCTCCTTTTGTGGGTCTTATGGAAGGTCCACATGTTTTAATCAGTATTTAGTGTGACAGCTGTAACTCTCCCACTTTAGTTGTCTTCGCTTATTTATTATTAGTGTGAGAGCTGTAGCTCTTTTTATTGCTGATATCTGTAAATTTATATTAATAACTTCATGTGAAAAAAATGATCTTTCAAAGTTGTGTTTAGTATTCGTAAAAAAAAAGTTTAGATTAAGAGCTGCGTCCTTCCAAAGTAAAGGGTTTTCCGGCTTTTTAGAGACTTCATCAGTGTGTCACATGAGTGTTCCATAATCTTGCTGTACAAACAGATATCATGTGAAGTTTTTTGAAAATGTAGTTGTAAAAGTACTTTTTAATGTATATTTCAGTTCACTGTTAGGGCTGCATTGTTTTAGTACTAAGTAGTGTAGAGCATCTACAAACAGCAGCTGTTTCTCTCACAGATTATCCACCTGTTTCGCAATTATTTCATTTAGAAGGTAAAAGGACAAAACAGAGCGTGAAAAAGTTCAACGCTGCCTTCCGTTGTTGTCGGGAAATGCAGCCAGAACAGTGTTACACTAAGAAAAGAACAACCACACAACTACACATTCATTTCTTTAAACTCTCTATTTGAACTTTTCTCATTTCAAAATGTTCTAAAGTCATAATTCCCATGTGTTCCAGTCAGCTGAGCTCCGTCACAATCTACTAACAAGACAGGATTATCTGGACATTTTACTGTTACTGCAGATGGAAAAATAAGAGCCAATCCTGTGTGTTCATACTCTGAAGAGACTCCGCCCCTCACCTGACTCACCTGAGACAAACCAGGAAACAGGTTGTTATTCTGCCTCACTGAGACGAGACACACTGAGAGTCAGACGGTAAGACTCCCCTTCAGACCAGAACCAGCACTTCCACTGAGAGAGGACAACTACAGGAGGGATACTGGGAATACTGGGAACACTGGGAATACGAGCACTTCAACCTGCTGCTGAATCCACAAACTGAACAAGAGTTTGACGAGAACAAAGACTCAAAGTGAAGGTAACTTTCAGGGCCGTTACTGAAGGAGGGAGTGGCTGACTGTTTCCTGTCTGAGCGTCTGCTGCTGTGACTTCAGCTTCACTCAGAGACTAAATGGCTTCCAGATTAGAGGAAGATCTCTGCTGTCCTGTCTGCCAGGACATCTTTAAAGATCCTGTCATCCTGTCATGTTGCCACAGCTTCTGTAAAGGCTGTCTGCAGAGCTGGTGGACAGAGAGAGGAAGTCGGGACTGTCCAGTTTGTAAGAGGAGACATTCAAAGAGCTTCATGCCTCCTAATCTGGCTTTAAAGAGCCTGTGTGAGAGTTTCCTACAGGAGAGAGATCAGAGAGCTTCAGAGGCTCTCTGCAGTCTGCACTCTGAGAAACTCAAACTCTTCTGTCTGGACCATCAGCAGCCAGTGTGTCACATCTGCAGAGACTCAGAAAAACACAGCAACCACAGATTCAGACCCGTCGATGAAGCTGCACGACAACACAAGAAGGAACTTCAGGAAACTCTGGAGGCCTTAAAGGAGAAGTTAAAGGTTTGTGAACGAGTTAAAGTGGAGTTTGATCAAACAGCAGAACACATGAAGGTCCAGGCCCGACACACAGAGAGGCAGATTAAGGAGCAGTTTAAGAAGCTTCAGCAGTTTCTAGAGGAGGAAGAGGAGGCCAGGATGGCTGCACTGAGGGAGGAAGAGGAGCAGAAGAGTCAGATGATGAAGGAGAAGATGGAGGCTCTGAGCAGAGAGATAGCAGCTCTTTCAGACACAGTCAGAGCCACAGAGGAGGAGCTGAGAGCTGAAGACGTCTCATTCCTGCTCAACTACAAGGCTGCAGTGGAAAGAGTCCAGCAGCGCCCCCTGCTGGATGATCCACAGCTGCCCTCAGGAGCTCTGATAGACCAGGCCAAACACCTGGGCAACCTGACCTTCAACATCTGGAACAAGATGAAGGACATGGTCTCCTACTCTCCTCTCATTCTGGACCCAAACACTGCTGATCCAGAACTGATCCTGTCTGAAGATCTGACCAGTGTGAGACGAGGAGAGAAACAGCAGCTTCCTGACAATCCAGAGAGGATTGATAGTTACCTCTCTGTCCTGGGCTCTGAGGGCTTTAACTCAGGGACTCACAGCTGGGATGTCGAGGTTGGAGACAGAACATACTGGTTACTGGGTGTGTTAGCAGAGTCTGTCCAGAGGAAGCGAGTCATACAGTCTGGATTATGGACAATAAGGTTCTTTATAGGTAAATACTTTGCAAAGTCACCATCAGCTCAACTCACTGATCTCAGTGTGCAGAAGAAGCTCCAGAGGATCAGAGTGACTCTGGACTGGAACAGAGGAAAGCTGTCGTTCTCTGATCCTGATACTAACACACACATACACACCTTCACACACACTTTCACTGACAGGATGTTTCCATATATTGGCACTTTGGATGAACTCCCACTGAAGGTTTTACCAGCGAAGGTCTGTGTGACTGTAGAAGATGCTGCTGCTGCTGCTACTGATGATGATGAAGATGAAGAAGATGATGATGGTGATGACTAAATGTAGTTTTCATTGTGTTGTTTCTGCTGATGTGTTTAACATGAAGTTGTCATATCTGATCTGACAGAGAACCAGTGAATTAAAGACTTCCTGAGTTTTAAGGATGTAAATAATGAGAGTTTATCAAACTGCTGTAAATTTAGTGAAAGTAAAGTCGTCTTTCAATAAAACCCTGTGGAGCAGATTTCCTCAGAAACCTGTGGTACAGCTGATGTCTCCAGAGAACACAGTTTGGTCCTAAATAATCCCACATGTTCATCATTTTCCTCCCTAAGAATCAGATTCAGTAACAGCTGCACAGTTATCAGTTTATCAGATAACTGATATGTTGCAGCACTTTGGATATTTTTACAGAGCGACTGTCTGATGATCCTTTCTTTTCTTTTCCCGTCAGAACAGCTGACTTTAACAAACTGTGTCTCCGGCTCCGAGTCTGTGTGATCAATAAGTAGAATGTAGAAACAGCAGGTGTGTTCGGGGCAGCATGCGTCGCTGTGCGGCCCTCAGAGGGTAAAAACTCACCTGCTTGTTGAGACTCTTCTTTGGATCAATTCTCATTAACAACGTTGAGCTGCGATGCCATTAAAGAGGTGATATTCTGCTCATTTTCACGTTCATAATCCTATTTAGAGGTTGTACCAGAACACGTTTACATCATTATATTTTTGTGATACTGCACATTGCTGCAGCTCCTCTTTTCAGCCTGTGTTGAAGGCTTCGTTTTAGCTGTGGAGTGATACATCTTGTCTCTAAATGATCTTTGCATATTTTAACTGTTTTGATGCTTTTTCATTCTTTAAACCAAATAAAGTTTTAATGTAATGCTTAATTTCTATCTTAAAAAGTGGTAATTGTGGTTTCTTCTTCAACCATTTGCACTTTTGAATTTATAATTTTAATACAACATAAAGAGGTTCAAAATCTTCTTTCACAATTAATATCATTCTTGTCATAAAAAAATATAATGTGTCTTTCCTGCAAAATAATAGTTGAACCAGTCAGTGCTTAAAGAGAAATTCCAAATCTACCCAAAATAATTTGGCACAAACACAATCAATAAAATAAATGACAAATGGTTTCAGCCTCACTGTTTCACAGCATCGTTCACGAACCTTGAGATCACCTGGTTTACAGCATAAATCAAATGAATAATTTCAGATCAAACTTTTCTAATTCTGCTAGTGCCACAGAATATTTCTTATTTACATTCCAAACTGACTTCCATTTAATATTTTCTATTCTTGGCAGGAGTTGTGGGCTCCGACAGTCTCCTTAGAAAATTACTGGTACATTTCTTATCTGTGACCTTTAAGCTGTGGAAGTTAAACGTGCTCCTTCCTTGTATTAATCTCAAAAGACCAGAAGGCATTGCATCAAAACCACTAGAAAATCTTTTAACTGGAATTCTGTATAAGAAAACAAGAGTCCATTTTCATTTTGCAATTATGTCACTAAAAAGTTTTATTATTCCCTTTTTTATTCCCAATTAATATTTATGGGGAGGAAAGTTATGTTAGTAAATAATTAACCAGGACAATAATGCTTGTTCATGATAACTGGATAGAGCAGCAGGGATCATATTTATGTCCAAACTGCATTGGAATTCAACACCACCTACTTTTTCAAAAATAAATTCTGGATCAAAGAGGATGCTGTCCAAGCTACATGCAATACTTTACTTCTCCCATTGAATCTATGGTTTCTATAATATTTCTATTATAAAGATGATTATAGATTAATAGAATATAGTCCCGTTGTTGTGATCTCAATCTGAAGTTTTAATTACAAGTCTGAATGTTTTGTCTTCACAAGCCTGAAGTTTGTTTTCTCCTGCTGCCACCTGGTGGTCTCTTTGCTCTGTTGCAGCTGTTCAGATTAATGCAACTTCAACTCACGTGCACAACAAACAGCACATCTAGTAAATTTATTAAAACATGTTAAGATTAATCAACTGCCTCCTGATTTAAAATACAATCAGCGCTGCTGAACACCATCAACATCCATTTTCTACCTAAATGATTTTGTCTCCTGAGACAGTAAAAGGTTTCACTGACCTGACGAGCTCACAGACGTTTCACCTTCTTCTTCTCAGGACGAATCAGATGCTCAGAAGAGAAAGCAGCAGAAGTCCAGACACGTGTTTAACTCCTTTTTACATTTATTCATCTGATGCTTTTATCCAAAGCGACTTACAATTGCTATATATGTCAGAGGAGAACGAGGGGTTAAGTGTTTGCTCAGGGACACAATGGCAGATGTGGGGAATTGAACCCTGGTCTCTCACACCGAAGGTATGCATCTTATCCATTGCACCATCACCACCCGCCTCTCAACCACATCTCACGTCACATGATCACCACGTCATCATGAGGTGCAGCTTAAAGCTCCAAGAAGGCGTGGCCCCATAGCCTACTCCACTGATTCTGAAAAGGGTGGACCGGGAACCCCCAAGGGTACTTGAGGGGGCCTCCAGTAAAACAGGGTTCACTTTTATTTTCACATATTCCATGCAACAGAACTACAGGAGGCTAGTTTGTTTGTTTATATAAAAAATCTAACAGCAAAAATCCGTTCAGATGGGGTTCCTGGGACAAAATCTTATCTAACAGGCCTGTGTGCTGTACTTTGTGTCCAATTAGGGGCCCATGATGTAAAGAGTTTGAGAACAGCTATATGGCTGTCTGTATTCTGTCCTGTGCAGTTACATTTACTTCTACACCTGGGGTTCAAACTGCAAACCGGTAGCACGCTTTTGTTTTTTTTATTTCTGGTCTGCAGGACAAAACTGGAGATTGTGTGCATGGGTTTCCACAGAAATCTGGTGGCGCTGTAAATAAGCATGAAAGGTTTTTGAAAGGCCTCGTCCTTCACACTGTTAAGTCCGATTGACTTGAAATTTCTCACACAGCTCCACCTCAATGTGCTCTACAAAAAATCCTCTCGCATTATTAAGGTCCTGCTAGAAAAATCTTTTTGACAAACACATTTTATGACATCTCCTCCTAGACCGTGCAGGAGTCCCCACTGCTGTCTTCAGGTACAAAAAGAACAGCACAAAATAAACACAATACTGAGGCACTTTGCCGCACCTGGCTCGAGCAAACTCTTTGTTTTTTCTCCCTTAACTTTTCAGCACCACATTTGCATTGTGTCGCATGTTTTCTAAAGGCCTACATGATTGTTGTCCACATTTCAATCGTTTAATCATGTCTGATGCGGAGTGTGATTGATTGAAAAAACGTGCGGGACTTGACGGTTGGCATAAACTGGTTTGTGACTGGACTAGAATGGCGACTCAGGAAGTAGAGGAAGATGGGGAAATGGATTTTGGCGACTGGACTCCAGTTGTTAACAGGAGAGGACAAGGAATGGGGGTTAATAGGAGAGGAGATGTAGGGTGGATTTTGAGTCAAGGAAGTAAACGTAGTTTGGAAGAGAACAGCTCCGATGAAGGCAGTGGGTTTGTGCGGAAAAGGGCTGTGGGAGAGGAATTTAAAATCATCCTCAAGTTTAGAAAAGAAGACGAGCATGTGGGTTTAATAATAATAATAATAATAATCCTTATTTGTAGAGCACTTTTCAAAAACAAGTTACAAAGTGCTTTAACAAGTGTAAAGAATACAAAAAAAAAGATAAGAGCATGAAAATTTATTATAAAATTAGTAAAATACAATAAAATAAAAGGGATAAAATAAAGTCAAATAAGATCGGGAAAAGCTCTCCTATAAAAGTATGTTTTAAGAAGGGACTTAAAAGAGTTCACTGACTCAGCCGACCTGATTTCCTCGGGCAGGCTGTTCCAGAGCCTCGGGGCCCTGACAGCAAACGCTCTGTCCCCTTTAGTTTTCAGTCGAGACTCTGGAACAGACAACAGACCTCTGCCCGAGGATCTCAAGGTACGTGCTGGTGTGTATGGGACTAAAAGGTCAGAAATATAACAAGGCGAGAGGCCATGAAGAGCTTTAAAAGTGATCAATAGAATTTTAAAGTCAATTCTAAAACATACTGGGAGCCAGTGTAATGAAGCTAAAACAGGAGTAATGTGGTCATATTTCTTTGTTCTGGTTAAAAGCCTGGCAGCTGAGTTCTGGACAGTCTGGAGTCGATCAATAGATTTTTTGGTTAAACAGGTGAAAAGGCTGTTGCAATAATCCAGGCGTGATGAGATGAAGGCGTGTAAAATGGTCTCGGTGTCCTTAAAAGTTAACATAGATCGAATTTTAGCTATATTTCTAAGTTGATAAAAACATGATTGAACAAGCTTTGTGGTGTGCTGCTCGAAAGACCGACCCCTGAGGCACACCATATTTAACTGGACAGAACGAAGAGACATAGTTGTTTACAGACACGCAAAACTTCCTATTTGACAGGTAGGATGAAAACCATTCTAGGGCAGTACCAGAGATCCCCACCCAGTGCCTCAGTCTGTCTAACATGATGTTGTGATCAATGGTGTCAAAAGCAGCGCTAAGGTCCAGGAGTACCAGGACTGAGCACATGCCTTCATCAGCAGACATTAAAAGGTCATTGGTGACTTTAAGCAGGGCAGTCTCAGTGCTGTGGTACTTCCTAAAACCAGACTGAAACTTTTCAAATGATTTGTTATTTTCCAGTACAGTGAGCAGCTGTTTGGACACAATTCTTTCTAGAATCTTTGCAATAAAAGGCAGTTTTGAAATTGGTCTAAAATTATGCGGGAGGGAGGGATCTAAACCAGGTTTCTTTAAAAGTGGGTTCACGCAAGCCGTTTTAAAATAATCAGGGACACAACCAGTAGATAGGGAGCTGTTGAAAACAGAGATCAAATGGGGCCCAACAGAATCCATTATTTTCAGTAAAGATTTTGTAGGTATTACATCAAGTGGGCTGGAGGACACTCTCATTTGTGATACTGTTTTTAAAAGCTCAGACAAGTTGATGGGATAAAACTGGTTAAAACTCTGTTGTTGCTGGTGAGGAACCTCTGAGTAAGAGGCCGCGGGGGTAATAGAGGCTCTGATTGACACCACCTTATTGGTAAAATAAATAAAAACAATTCACAGTCATCATTACTTCCAGCTGAGGCACAAGGAGGGGTTGGGTTTACCAGCTGATCCACAGTCTTAAACAGAAACCTGGGATTGTGTTTGTGCAGTAATGAGTTCAGAAAAATAGTGTGTTCTCGCATCCTTAACCATGTTATTGTAGTTAATTAATAAATCCTTCAGACTGAGGTAATGGACTTGGAGACTGGATTTTTTCCATCTGCGCTCTGCTTTCCTGCATTCCCTTTTGAGGCTGCGAATGCTGTCATTTATCCAGGGTTGCTTACTAGCTTTAGACGGAGGCCTAACCTTTAGAGGAGCAGTAATATTTAGTGACGACAAGCAGATATGATTGAAGTGATCGACCAGATTGTTGGTGTTGGAATCAGACAGGTGTTGGCTTTGGCTCTGAACGAATGCGCAAAACTTTGAAACACTTTGTTCATTAAAGATGCGAGAACACACGGAGCTTGGTGAGGCGGCATGAGTAACAGGCGAATCGCAGCTAAAAACAATACATCTGTGGTCAGATATGGTCATGTCCACTAATTCCACAGAGGAAATGCTGACACCCAGGGTAAAAACCAAGTCCAGTGTATGACCACGGTTATGTGTTTGCCCTTTGACATGTTGTTTGAAGTTAAAAGAAGTGGCCATATTTAAAAAGTCAGTTGCATTAACATTGTTGGGGTCATCAACATGAATATTAAAATCGCCACAAAGAACAATTCTGTCATAAGTAAGTTTAAGTACGATAGCAGTATCTAGGGAATTAAAAAAGAGGCTAGGAGATGTGGAAATGGTAAAGATTTTGAGAGACGGAAGCTTGTTGATAACATGCAAAACGGAGGAACAGAAAAATAAAGCCTTGCAAGTCGAAAGTGTGTGCAAGAAAATTATTAGTGAGAGAAAGACTTTGGGTGAGAGTAGAGTAACAAGGGGAGAGATAACAGGGATAGCTGTAGAAGAAGACTTGGACAAACTCAAGCGCAGTATTAGTGTAGGCGAGGTGAGTAGAATTAAAAGACTGTTGAGAACAATAAATTGTAAAAGGGTTGGGAACTTGTCGGTTCTTCTGGAGTTTCAGGAGTCCTTACTTCCAGAAAAGGTGAAAGTAGGATGCATGAGCTTTCCAGTTAGGCCCTATATTCCTTCGCCACTATGCTGTTACAAATGCCAGAGGTATGGGCATATAGCAGCAGTTTGCAAAGGGAGGCAGAGATGTCCTAAATGCGGAGGTGAGAACAGAGTGGAAGAATGTAAGGAAAATGTGCAGGATAAATGTTGTAATTGTGGTGGCCAACACAAGGTAACATATGGTGGATGTAAAGTCAGGAAGAGGGCTGTGAAAATACAGCAGGTTAAAACAGTTAACAACATAAGTTATGCAGAAGCAGTGAAGAAAGTACAAAGACAAAGAGGAAGGGTTGATACTGACAAAGTTATCCAGGTTTCGAGAATAGACGCAGGTCAAACAGAGAAAACAAATACAGAACTGTCAGTGGATAAGATTATTTTGTTTGTGGCCCATGTGATCAATTGTACTGATCAAGTTAAACACAAAACCGAGAAAGTTAAACTAATAGTTAAGAGAGCTGAGAAGTTTTTGGGCATAAAAGATGTATCTTGGGAGCAAATCAAAACAAGACTTAAAGCAGACGGGAAAGCAGGAGGCCCAGGTGATAAGCGAGCTGATTATTGTACAATGGAATGCAAGAAGCTTAATAGCAAATGGTCAGAAGTTTAAGAGATTTATTAAAGATTTGAAAAATAAACCAGAAATCATATGCGTTCAAGAAACATGGCTTTAATCAGAATTAGAGTTTGTTATTAAATGATATGATAGCATCTGTAGAGATAGAGGGGAGAGTAGTGGAGGAGGATGTATAATATTTATAAAACAGGGAATGCAATATAGAGTTTTAGGGAAAGGAAAAGAGTTGGAATATTTAATAATTGAAGTATGGACTAGAGAAGGAAATATCAAAGTTGTTAACTTATAATCCATGTAATAAGTTGTCATGGAGGAACTGGTGATACAGTTAGTAGGGAAGGTGATCTGCTGTGGGGATTTTAGTGCCCATAGCACATTATGGGGTAACTGTAATGATACTAATGGAATGATGATTGAGGAGGTGATGGAGATGACAAATTTATTGTGTTTAAATGATGGAAGTGGCACAAGAAATAATATCAGAACTGGTACAGAAACAGCACTAGATCTTACAATAGTGTCAGATTCATTAGCAGGCAGATGCACATGGGAAGTAGTTAAAGGAACGACAGTAGGAAGTGACCATTATCTCATTGTAATAGTAGTAGGTTTGAGTCTAGAGGAATATGAAACAATAGGACTTCAGAAATGGTCATTCAGTAGTGCGGAATGGGATAAATTTAGGAGTATTAGTGATCAAAGAAATTGGAAAAATTGATAGAAATAAAGATGCTGATAATTTAAATGTTTCATTTTGTAAAGTTGTTCTAGAGGCTGCAGAGAGGTCAATAAAAAAGAAGGCAGGTAAGCACAAAAGATTGTACCATGGTGGACAAAGGAAGGTGAAAGAGCGATAAAATCTCAAAATAAAGCTTTTAAAGCATTAAAAAGGAATCACTGTTTTCAGAATCTTATTGAATATAAAAAGTTACAAGCAAATGTAAGGAGAATCATAAAAAGTGCAAAGAAAGAATATTGGAGGAAATTTTGTTGCTCAGTAGGAAGGGAGACAGACATTGGTAAAGTTTGGGGGATGATAAAAAGAATGAATGGGATAAAAATATTCTAACAATAAACAATAGCAGTGAGAGATGAGGAGAAAGCAGAGATGCTGGCTAAAACTTTTGTAACAATTCACAGTTCAAATACTATTAGTGAAGAGGGAAAAAGAGGGAGGGAAACTACAGTAAGAGAGAGTGAAGAGTTACAACAAGAAGAAAATTCTAATGACCTGCTAAACAAACCCTTTACAATGACAGAACTAAAACGCACTCTCCAGAAAAACAAGATGTCGGCACCAGGAAATGTTCGGATTTGTTATATAGTGATAAACCAGCTCAGTGAAAATTCAAAAGATGTATTACTATAACTATATAATAAAGTATGGGAGGATGGGAAACTGCCAAGGAGGCTCTGGTAGTGCCAATACGCAAACCAGGAAAAGACTGTACAAATCCGGGGAATTATAGACCAATTGCTTTAACATCCAACATATGTAAAATAATGGAGAAAATGAAAGGTTAACATACTATATGGAAAAGAAAGGATATATAGCCAAATACCAAAAGTGGCTTTAGGAAAGGAAGAAATACAATGGATCCAGCTGTATGTTTAGAATATGAAATTAGAAAGGCACAAGTAAGCAGAGAAAGTGTAGTGGCTGTCTTCTTTGACATAGTAAAGGCATACGATATGATGTGGAGAGAAGGATTGTTAATTAGACTGTCTCAATTAGGAATCAAAGGACGATATATAGATGGATTAAGGACTTTTTACGAGGGAGACTAATACGAGTTAAAATAGGGAAGAGTTACTCAAGAAAATATGTTGTTGAGAACGGAACACCTCAAGGAAGCATAATAAGTCCTTTATTATTCTCCATAACAATTAATGATGTTTTAGATAGGACAAAGACAATGTTTTTTACAAAGAAAAGAATAGGTACTGAGGTAAAACTAAATTTATATCATCAAGAATTAGAAAGAGTGAAAGACTTTTTTGGGTTATGGTTTGATGAGGGAATAACATGGGGTGTACATATCCAGAATGTATTGGACAAATGTAGGAAGGTGTTAAATGTAATGAGGTGTTTGGTGGGAAGTGATTGGGGGCTGACAGAAGAGCACCGAAGGCAATTTACATCAAGCGCATCTCTAAAAAAGTTAGACAACATTCAGTTTCAGGCTTTGAGATCATGCACAGGGGCATTTAAAACAACTCCAACGGCAGCACTACAGGTGGAAATGGGAGAAATGCCCCTTGACTTGAGAAGAATACAGCTCTCTCTAAACTATTGGGTTAATTTACAGGGCCATAGTGAAGATCATCCAGCACAAAGCACTTTAAAATCTTGTTGGGAAAAGGAGAGGAGGGAGACAAAAAGCTTTGGGTGGACAGTTATACAAAAAGCAACACAGTCCAACAGTACCACCTTGGGTACTACCTGAAGCAACAGTAGATCTTACACTGTTAGAAAAGAAAAACAAGGACAAGGAGTTTATTTTGAATTCACATACTATACAGACATTTACATTTATTCTTTCAGCTGACGCTTTTATCCAAAGAGACTTACAATTGCTACACATGTCAGAGGTCACACGCCTCTGGAGCAACAAGGGGTTAAGTGTCTTGCTCAGGGACACAATGGTGGACGGGTCACAGTGGGGGATTGAACCCAGGTCTGTCACACCAAAGGCATGTGTTTTATCCATTGTGCCATCACCACCCCCGGCATATATTAATAGTTACCTGTTGTGGGGACAGCCCAGCTGACGGTGAGTGTCCTGGTTTCCCTCTTTTTTCTCACATTATTTCACCCATTGTTTTGCTCTGCCTGCCTCCCTGTGTTCTCTTCCTCTCTCCCTCGGCTCCTGAGCCCAGCCAACTACCTGCACCTGCACCTCATCAGCCACCTCGTCAGCCTGCCACACCTGCCAGTAATCGACCTCATCCCTGCCTGTATTTCAACCCCGGTTCTCCACACCATCCTCGCTTGATCATCGTTGCTCCTTACCCGGTGCCACCTCTATGTCCAGGCTCTCATGTTCTTTGTTTTTTCTCATTTTCCCTGCATTTAGTCGCTCCAGTCACTAACCCTGTCTTTCTGTCTGTTTTCCCTCCCAGGTTCACTCACCCTCGTCTTCCGTTCAGTCGGCTGGGCTCATCCTGCGGTCCTCTCCTCTCGGGCTTCTTCCACGGCGCCCTCCCGGCACCTCCCTGCTCCTCGCCTCACCACCTGTGCCTCGCCTGCTCCTTGGTCCTCCATACCCGCGTCCCCGGCGTCCACCTCTCCTCCCTCACCTCTTCCCTAGCCCCATCCGTGAACCCACAATAAAACCTCCTTCCCTCTGAGCGTTGCGTTTGGGTTTTAGTTAACAAGACAGGAGTAGCTTTTATTGTTCCAGAGTTTCATATTGCAATAGGAAAGATGATCAGTGATAATGTATCAGTATACACAGGGGAAATGCTAGCAATTCTATTAGCAGTGCAATGGATAGAAGAAATAAGACCAATGAGAGTGATTATTTGTTCAGATTCAACTTCATCACTAATCAGTTTACAGAGCAGTCACTCAGTAGAGCAGATAGAAATACAGCAAACATTATATAGAATTCAAATGATGGGCATTGCAGTCATATTTTTGTGGGTGCCAGCACATATTGGAATCAAAGGAAATGAAATGACAGATAAGGCTGCAAAGGAGGCCACAAAAAGAGAACCCGTTGATGTGGCAGTCAGCATCAGTAAGATGGAAATAAAGAGCATTATTAAACAGAAGCTGAAGGAAAGGTGGCAAAAGCAATGGGAGGAAGAGAGGAAAGGACGGTGGTTTTACAAAATTCAGAGGAGAGTGGGAGAAATGAGATGTGCAGGAAGAAACAGGAGAGAAGAGACACTTATATCAAGACTTAGATTTGGGCACAGAGGATTAAACAGTACTTTATTCAAAATAGGCAAACATAACACCGGCAGAGCTGACTACTGTGAACAATCGAACACGTCATGGTACACTGTAAGAAGTATGAGAGAAAACAGAGGGATATGATCCAAAATCTTAGAATGGAAAGAATACACTTTGATTTAATAGTAATTCTTAGAAAGAACTCAAGAGATAAGTGCTATGGAATTGTTTTTCATTATCTTAGATTAATCAATATGATTGACAGGATCGAGTCTTATTTTTGTTTTGTTGAGTTTGTTTTGCTTTGTTTTGTCTGGTATAAAATAAGTAGTAGTCATTCAGATCCACACTCCATACCAGTTGGTGGCGGTAATGCACCATTTGGTTGCATGCCAACAGCCAATAAAATTCCATAAAGAATAAGAATAAGAACTTCCAGTTTATCCCTCCGCTACCGTGAATGCACGTAAAATTGTGTCAGTGCGGCTGGTGGAGCCTTTTCAAATGTTATCGACAGAATGGATCACAACCACTGACCTGTGGTTAGAAGCTGAGTTCCTGGTGACTACGTCATAGATAGCAGAAGACGCAGTTGGAGGAGGTGGTTGTGATGTGAGGAAGCAGGGAGTGTTCCATAATCTTGCTGTACAAACAGATATCATGTGAAGTTTTTTGAAAATGTAGTTGTAAAAGTACTTTTTAATGTATATTTCAGTTCACTGTTAGGGCTGCATTGTTTTAGTACTAAGTAGTGTAGAGCATCTACAAACAGCAGCTGTTTCTCTCACAGATTATCCACCTGTTCACAATTATTTCATTTAGAAGGTAAAAGGACAAAACAGAGCGTGAAAAAGTTCAACGCTGCCTTCTGTTGTTGTGGGGAAATGCATCCAGAACAGTGTTACACTAAGAAAGGAACAACACATAACTACACATTCATTTCTTTAAACTCTCTATTTGAACTCTTCTCATTTCAAAATGTTCTAAAGTCATAATTCCCATGTGTTCCAGTCAGCTGAGCTCCGTCACAATCTACTAACAAGACAGGATTATCTGGAGATTTTATTGTTACTGCAGATGGAAAAATAAGAGCCAATCCTGTGTTTTCATACATACATAGAGACTTTGACCCTCACCTGACTCACCTGAGACAAACCAGGAAACAGGTTGTTATTCTGCCTCACTGAGACGAGACACACTGAGAGTCAGACGGTAAGACTCCCCTTCAGACCAGAACCAGCACTTCCACTGAGAGAGGACAGCTACAGGAGGGATACTGGGAATACTGGGAACACTGGGAATACGAGCACTTCAACCTGCTGATGAATCCACAAACTGAACAAGAGTTTGACGAGAACAAAGACTCAAAGTGAAGGTAACTTTCAGGGCCGTTACTGAAGGAGGGAGTGGCTGACTGTTTCCTGTCTGAGCGTCTGCTGCTGTGACTTCAGCTTCACTCAGAGACTAAATGGCTTCCAGATTAGAGGAAGATCTCTGCTGTCCTGTCTGCCAGGACATCTTTAAAGATCCTGTCATCCTGTCATGTTGCCACAGCTTCTGTAAAGGCTGTCTGCAGAGCTGGTGGACAGAGAGAGGAAGTCAGGACTGTCCAGTTTGTAAGAGGAGACATTCAAAGAGCTTCATGCCTCCTAATCTGGCTTTAAAGAGCCTGTGTGAGAGTTTCCTACAGGAGAGAGATCAGAGAGCTTCAGAGGCTCTCTGCAGTCTGCACTCTGAGAAACTCAAACTCTTCTGTCTGGACCATCAGCAGCCAGTGTGTCTCATCTGCAGAGATTCAGAAAAACACATCAACCACAGATTCAGACCCATCGATGAAGCTGCACGACAACACAAGAAGGAACTTCAGGAAACTCTGGAGCCCTTAAAAAAGAAGTTAAAGGTTTGTGAACGAGTTAAAGTGGAGTTTGATCAAACAGCAGAACACATGAAGGTCCAGGCCCGACACACAGAGAGGCAGATTAAGGAGCAGTTTAAGAAGCTTCAGCAGTTTCTAGAGGAGGAAGAGGAGGCCAGGATGGCTGCACTGAGGGAGGAAGAGGAGCAGAAGAGTCAGATGATGAAGGAGAAGATGGAGGCTCTGAGCAGAGAGATAGCAGCTCTTTCAGACACAGTCAGAGCCACAGAGGAGGAGCTGAGAGCTGAAGACGTCTCATTCCTGCTCAACTACAAGGCTGCAGTGGAAAGAGTCCAGCAGCGCCCCCTGCTGGATGATCCACAGCTGCCCTCAGGAGCTCTGATAGACCAGGCCAAACACCTGGGCAACCTGACCTTCAACATCTGGAACAAGATGAAGGACATGGTCTCCTACTCTCCTCTCATTCTGGACCCAAACACTGCTGATCCAGAACTGATCCTGTCTGAAGATCTGACCAGTGTGAGACGAGGAGGAGAGAGACAGCAGCTTCCTGACAATCCAGAGAGGTTTGGTTCCTGCTCTGTCCTGGGCTCTGAGGGCTTTAACTCAGGGACTCAGAGCTGGGATGTCGAGGTTAGAGACAGAACAGACTGGTCACTGGGTGTGTTAGCAGAGTCTGTCCAGAGGAAGGGGGACATACGGTCTGGATTATGGACAATAAGGTTCTTTATAGGTGAATACTCAGCACTGTCACCATCAGCTCCATCCACTGATCTCAGTGTGCAGAAGAAGCTCCAGAGGATCAGAGTGAATCTGGACTGGAACAGAGGAAAGCTGTCGTTCTCTGATCCTGATACTAACACACACATACACACCTTCACACACACTTTCACTGACAGGATGTTTCCATTTATTAACTCTTGGGATAAACTCCCACTGAAGGTTTTACCAGTGAAGGTCTGTGTGACTGTAGAACAACAGAGATAGATGATGATGATGATGATGAAATGCTGTAGTTTCCATTGTATTTTGTTTCTGCTGATGTGTTTAACATGAAGTTGTCATATCTGATCTGACAGAGAACCAGTGAATTAAAGACTTCCTGAGTTTTAAGGACGTAAATAATGAGAGTTTATCAAACTGCTGTAAATGTAGTGAAAGTAAAGTAGTCTTTCAATAAAACCCTGTGGAGCAGATTTCCTCAGAAACCTGTGGTACAGCTGATGTCTCAGAGAACACAGTTTGGTCCTAAATAATCCCACATGTTCCTCCCTAAGAATCAGATTCAGTAACAGCTGCACATTTATTAGTTTATCAGATAACTGATATGTTGCAGAACGTTGGATATTTTTACAGAGCGACTGTAAAATTTAAAAAGTCAGTTTACAAAATCCTTAAGATGAAATCTTTTTATTTACATTGTTTTATTAATTCAGAATTTTACTTAATGAATAAAATAGAATTCATAAACCGCTGCATCAACAATTCTCAATGTAATAGTTGATTATTGTAACTAGATGAAGTAAAGTGTGTAATTATCATCAACATTGCATAAGAAATAAAGGATACAAACGTACATATAGTGAGGGGGTACAACACCAAAAAAAAGGAAAGAGGGAGCGATTATTTAAATCACAAAAAGACCTTCAAAAGAGTGCAGACATTAAGATTCTTTCAAGCCTGTTTGTTGGAGGAGAAATGGATTCTCCTGAAACAGCTTGAAGTGGGGAAAAAAAGGTGCAAGTACCCCCTCCCCCCACTGTCCTCAACCTCAAGGTGAAACTAGTAACTATTATAACATTAAATACAAAGTAAAATCTTAGTATAATATTAATATATTTACAGATCACACTTGGATAGTCTGCCTGCTTGTCATTCATTGAATTATTGTGCAAGAAAAATGCTCTACATGGTCGTTAGTCTCTGATTTGTTAATGCCAAGTACTAACTTGTCATAATCATAAACATTCATGCAGAACGACGAGTTCAACATTTCAAAAAATTTGCTGATGGCACATCACTTTGTGCTGTAAAGTGGTGAAGACATAAGGGCTCAGATTAGGGGTGCGATGACAAATTTGAGTCACGAGAACAAGACGAGAAGATATTTTAACAGTATTTTGAATAATTCGATGCTGAAATATATCAGTGGGGGGTCTGGTGATCCTCCCCCAGAAAACTTTGAGCATTAATGAATTAATTCCCTGCATTCTGGAGATATTTTCTGCACAAATTTATGGTGGAAATGTCTTATTTAAATGAAGGGAAACATAATTAAGGTAGCAGGTGACAATTCAAAATATAAAGGAATATAATGCAGTTTCTTCTATATTTCAGTTGCATTGCATGTTTTCATTTGTTCTTGTTGCTGTTTTTCAGAACACTTTTAACAAAAGCTTTCAAAAATAGATAGAGACATTCAGATTCTGACCTGTCCCCAGCATCTGTCAATATCTTTAAATGTCCCGTCCGATCCAGGCTGTGATTGGTCGGTTCACGACAAGTGACATTGACAAGCTACATTCAGCAAACGGCTGCTTGAGCCAATATTGTCATTGGCTGCAGTTTCCAGTTTCAGGACCCTCGCAATCCTAGGACAGCAGTTCTAGGACCGCAGTAAGTTAGCAACAGCACCATCTAGTGGATTGGTAGTGGTAATGCACAGCAACAGGAAGGAGGTTTCCCCTGTCTGTTAGTGGCCGATCTGCGCAGCTGTAGGGTTAACCGGTTGACATGTATATAATCAATATGTTATGGTTTTGCAGTGTGTGTGAGCTAGTTGAGGACCCAGATGCAGGACACCAGAGCTGAGCAGATACAGTCCAATGATTTATTAACCATAAAAAAGCATACTTACAAACGTGACTGAGTCCAAAAGTAGAATCGAAATGAAGGCAAGATGAAACAATAATCCACAAGCTGGCCAGGCAGACAGGAACATGAGTCAGAGACAAACAGAGGTTACAGAGCATCCACAAGCTAAAAGCAATAAACCACAATGATCCCACATCAACTGAACAGAACAAAGGCATTAAGTAGTGAGGCAAACGAGCGGGGCGGGAACATAAAACAGGTGGATCATCAAGGACAACAGAACAGGAAGCTAAAAACAGACAGCAAACACAGACAACTTCAGAATAAAACAGGAAGCAAAGTCCACAGGAACACACCAGGACAGATCTACCAAAGTAAAACACAAAACATGGAAAGACTGAAAAATCAGGGAATGGATTGAGGCTGGACCAAACAGGAGTCAGGACTACACAAAAACATGGAGACATAGGACTTGAACAGGTAGAATAGAAGAATAAACTAAGCTACAAAACCCTAAACAAGACCAGATCAAATAATAAAACAGAAATACACCGACCAGGAATAACAGTAACATGAACTAAAGCACAGAACTAAGAACTAAGGCATTGGACTAAGAACTGAGGCAAAGAACTAAAATGCACGACTAAGACCTAAGATAAGAGACAAGACAGATACTAAGTACCTCTAAACTTGCAAATGAATAAAATAATAAACAAGGCTACACAGAGAAACACAGAACCAAACAGGTTCAACAAACATGGGCAAAACAGTAGAATACAAGACATGGAACCAAAACAAGACCAGCATCCTTAACTCATATCACAATAACTTAAGTTTAGGCACACACTCGGTTGTGGTAAGGGTAATTGGCTTTGGGGGGCTGTCAGGAGTAACATAGCTAACTAGCTAGTTAGCCAGCTAGCTGGCAGTATCAAAGTAAACAAGGGTCCTAGAAATGCAGTTCCGGTCCTAGAATTGAGGTCCTGAAACTGCAGCCTCAGGTACTGCAGCTACATACTACTCACTTGAGCGGCACCCGAGCTTCTCTTCTCCCTCGTCTCTCTGCGCCGATAGAGTTTAGCTGGCAGGCCTGAACGGGAGCAGGTGAGCATCACGTAGCGTCCACAGAACCTGATCTGGAGAGGGAACCGGAGAGTATCGGCTGCTTGGGAGAAGTCCCGGTACCTAAGAAAATGTCCCAGCACACCAAAAAGTAAAATGTTGAGGCACCGGTACTGCGTAGGCCTACCGGTGCATACTTCAAGCACTGTCCTAAAATAAAGTTTAGTTTCTTTCTCCAGGAATATAAACAGAGGTTTGTGTGTAAATTTACATTTGTGTTTATGAAATTCATGCTGTAAATATTGCCTATGTAGTGTCACGTATGCCGAGTGCAGAGGCAGGTAAACACACTAGGTGATCCGTACCACGCCCGAGCACGTTTAACCCCCAAAGTCCGGTTTGTTTGACCAGTGTGATCGCTCCGTGCCATGCCATGCCATGCCCGGGCTTGCAAGTCAGACATAAACGGCACTGTGCCGCGCGAGAGAACACTTTTCTTTTTTCAGAAGAGTGCAGTGTTTAGGGGGTTGCTGACCTCAACAACCCAGCTGTGATCTACTGTTAACATAGCTGTCCTTGTTAGCTAGGCTCTTTACATGCTCACTAATCACTTTTTTTAAGGTTGATCTCCACACTGACAGCTTTATGTTGTGTGCAGCAGTGTTCATGAGAGAAAGAGCGAGGTGCTCAGCAAATAAGTGCTCTGCAATCAAATAGGATTTTAAACAGGCCTGGTAAAAAACAAAGTCAACAATCAAAATGTGGCGATCAGCGTTGCTACTGTGGCAGGCCGCTGCAAATAGTCAATGTGTGGGAAACGCTATCCCGCTAAATTATTATTATTATTATTATTATTAAACGCTAGAGTGCTGACGTAAACGTGCTCCAGCTCATATAGTTCGGCTAAGATGAAGGACATGGTCTCCTACACTCCCCTGATTCTGGACCCAAACACTGCTAGTCCAGGACTCATCCTGTCTGAAGGTCTGACCAGTCCCATACGGAATGCTAACCTGCTAAGCAACAAAAGCTAATGGGCATGCTAAGTTAGAATGCTCAGGTAGCTCGACTTACCTGGATGTAGTGATGCTGCTTTCCAGTCCAGGACTCATCCTAACTGAAGTTCTGACCAGTCTCATACAGAATGCTAACCTGCTAGCAACAAAAGCTAACAGGCATGCTAAGTTAGCATGTTCAGGCTGCTCGACTTACCTGGATATAGTGATGCTGCGTTCCCTCGAAGATTCAGCTCTGAGATGACAACAAAAATTCGGAAACTTGGGCACTTGATATACTAATCTACTACTCAATCACCTGACAGTACCACCATAAAATCTCTACAACTTCATAAACAAACTCAACAAATTAACCCTTTCATGCATTCATGCTTAATTTTGGGTTACTATGTGATGGTAAAGTTCTCCTAGGCATTTGAGGACAGTGTCAGTTGATTGATAGCAATGACTTGTTGTAAGATGACTTCTTTAGACAAAATGTCTGAGATGAAGTCCATACCAACAAACACCATACTTCACAGAAAATACTGTACATCAAATTAGTTAAATATTTCTTCCTCTCCAGCCAAGCTGTGTCTCTGTTTACACATCTCGACCAAAACAGGCGTTGTGGGGACATTTCAGAACGACATACAGTTACTTGTGGGGAGCAGTTGTCTCCAATTTTTCAAACACAGTTTTGAAACACTGATTGAAGGTGTGTTATGGGGATGTTGTGAGTGTCCAGAATAAAGTCATAGTTACCAAGAAATAAAATCCCTCTGAAGGTTAAAATATGTCCTACATATGCCCCTGTTAGTGCATTATAATGAACTGTATAGCTGTACTTATTATCATCAGAATAAGCTTCCATCCTCCTTTTAGCAGCATAAAAACACAAAAGCAAAAACTAAACATGACTATAAGAGACTCTAGAATTAAATCTGATGTGATGAACATGAATGTACCTGTTGAGGAGTGTTGTTTGGACCTGCCACACCATTCATCCGAGTTGCTGGCAGGCGAGAAGAATGTGTCCTCAACCACCATGACATTAATTGTATTGCTGGTGTGATGCCCTGTGGGGTCATGAGTGAGTGTGGTCTCTCTCTCTCTCTCTCTCTCGTGGAGGAGGAGCTGATTGCAGTGGCTCTGGGCACCTGGGCTAATTGCCCTGTAGAGTATTTGGGACTGTTTTCTCATTCGGTAAAGGGGCTGCTGTCAAGAACAGGTCAGACCTCCCTGCGGCCGGCTCCCTGGTTTTCCATTTAGTTTGGTTTTCTTTGGTTGGACTGTTGCGTTGTGGTATTTGTCTTGTTTTCATGCTACAACACCTTCACACATACATCAATGCAACTATCATCCTGCACAGACACTACTGAAACCACAGACTACATACCTCATACTTAAATGTTAGTTTGAAATACTACTTAATTTGGTTCATTTTGGTTTAAATAAACATATTTTGTTAAACTTTTACCATGGTGTATCTCCCTTTTGTTGTGGCCTTTTGAGCCAGGTAATAACACTGGTCATCTGTAAACACATAATATTTTAGAACATGAAAACATGTGAAACAAATGGCACAAATTTGATGTCACCACACATTGATGCCTTGTTCAGACAAAATGTCTGAGATGAGATGTATACTTGTATACACAGTACTTCACAGAAAAAAACTAATTATCATAGTATAATATTTCTGCTGTAACTCCATTTTAACCAAAATATAAGATACTGCAGTTTGGCTTAGTTGGGCAGACTTAGCTTCTATAGTCAATTTGAGCTATCTAGCTATCCTTCAAAGTAGCTTAATTATAGATAAGCAACCTAATTTGAGGATTGAACACTGGTTCAACTGATTTGTCATACCAAAATGCTTGCCTTGTGTTTCACATATGCTCCTCCACAAAATTCCTTTGTTGTTTAGCATCTCCTGCAGACAATCTACTCCCTTATCCACAATTGTGACATTTCACACTTGTAAAATGTCTTGCTGCACACACACACTAGTAAACATGTCTTATAGGCCAATGCAAAAAACCACACGGGCACCTTGAGAATCACTCCTGTATTCATTTAAAATGGGTTTCCTTATGGGGACCTGTTTTTGGTCCTCATAGCGCAAGAGGTCCCCATGAGGTAACTGTGTAAACAGCCTGGTGTCCCCATAACGTGATGCTTACCAGACCACACACACACACACGCATACATGCGTACTTAGGCCACCTTTCAGGTCGCATGACAAAACACCCACTTTCAGGGACACCACTTTCTGAATGGTTTAGAGAGAAGCTGCCACCATCCTCAGATGTGGGGGGATGCCCTTATTACCAAAACGACTTTATATTTTTGATTAGAGCTTGTTTTTTTCAGTATGATTTTTAACCCAGAGTTTGGGGACAAATATTATTTAAGCAACCTTAGGGGACTTGGGCTATACACAAACTCTGATAGAAGTCATCTTTGGCGTCTTATTTCTTGTAAGCCAGAGATTTCACACCTTGAGATAGTCTCATCACCTATGTTAGGGAAGTCGTTTGAATTGTGGGGTGAAGCTTCTTGACATTATGTTAATATTAACTGAATCAACACAATACATGCAGACAATTGAATCTTTGACAACTAAATGTTACAAATAATAAGGAGACCCACAAACAGGTACAAAACACAGGAAATAAGGTTTTAAGAGAATGACATTTGTCGCTTCACTGATGCTTTACAAAAGAAAAAGGGCAAGTATTACAAAATAAACGTTAAAGGGGCTATATGTAATTTTTCAATGAAATGACTTATTAATAAGATGTCTATGAAGATTCTCAGTCATCCAGGTCATAGATGACTTATTAATAAATCAAAATTTTATTGCCTTATCATCAATGGGCTCAAAACTCACTTAGAAAGGAAGCACACGCCTGTTTTCTCTGTTGCTTGCATCAGCCACTATTGTGCCATAAATGTGAGGACACCGGGTCGGATTCACCTCTGTGAGCGCTCCCAAGCCTCTCTCTGACTACAGCGACAATACCGCAGCTAACGACATGTAGTGTCACTTACTCCAACATAAACCCCATATAAGGATAAAAACAATAAAGGTTTATGTGATGAAGCCTGTCAGACCAAACAAGATTCAGATGATGTTGGGTAAAAACAGTCACACCAGAAAGTCATGGAGAGAGTCACGTTAGCTCACCAGCTAATGCCGAGTAGTGGCTAACGTTATCCGATGCAAAGCTGATATTACATCACCAGCTAACACGACCCATATTACTGTCCTGTGTACCACTGGTATTATGTCAAAGTGTTGATTTTTGCCTGCAAGAATGGATGTAACTGTACCAAAGCAAATGTGCAGCGACTTGTTTACTAGCCTAACTTATAGTGATACAGGGAAGAGGCAGACAGCTATCGTTAGCATGGACCGACAGTTGTTAGCTGTGTAATATTCAATTTAGATTTATTGTGGTTTTACTGATACTCAGGTACACAGCTTCTCCACCTCTTAGTCTCTATAATTATACTGATCCACATAATATTATCACTGCAACAAAATGGCAACAACAACACAGAGGAAGAGCCACCCACTTACTTACAGTAAAGTTACTTACTGCGGTCTCAATCCAGCTCATTAACCATTTCCTTATCATCCAATACATGTAGCTGTGTTGACATTGCTGAGCCTGCGGTGAAAGACACACAGATAAGTTAGATACTGAAAAGCAGCAGGCGAGCTAACGCTGTAGCACGTTGGTCTGATCTGATTGATCTGCCTCTGAGCCAGGAACGTGGAAGTAACAGAGCCTGAACATTTCTGAAGAAAAGCCACAGACTGCATGCCGGTGTTTCTGCATTTATTGTGGGTTTCTGTATGAAAGTGGTTGTGTTGTGTCGGATTATACTCGCTCATGAGGTCAAGCAGCACGTGTATGAGCACACGCCTGGCAATCTGAGAACTCGCACCACTAGCGGCCACTGAAAACTCCATAATGCCCCATTAAACATAATGCAACAGAGACTTTTCAACTCTGAGCCTTGAACCAGTCTCTCGCGTTTGCATCAGCTGATACCTGACCACATAGATCTTGACATTGAGCCTGAGGACTGAATACTGGCCAAAAGGCAGACTATTGTTTCTACCTTGGCTGAAATTTTAATGTAAAACTCAAGTGCTAGGTCAGTTTTAAAATGCACAATGAGTCCTGGATTGCTAAATGTCATGCATGCAGTCACGTTTCTTTTAGGAAAATGAAAGTTTGATGAACTTTATCAGGTGTTTCTCAACAGCATCCACTTCTCCTGCTTCCCGTTTGCGCCTCTGTTTTCCTGCTGGTTCTATGAAGAAAAGAATAAATGCAACTTTATATAGTAATACTGTGAAACATGCAGATAAAGCCATAATGTTTTACCCCAGTAGCAGCATTTTGTAGCAATTGTAGAGTTCTTTTAAATTCAAATCTTTTTTCACGGCATTGTACCAGTTTTGTGTAATTTCTGTCTGAATTGTCCTAATATTTTACCAAAACTTTAGTGTCAATTTCATCAAAGTCATTGTGACATTGTTCAAGATATATTGCTGTTTTTTTCCTGAGGTTTCATGAGATTTTAGCTGCATTTTCTGTACTGAGGGGCTCTTGTGTAGGTTCTTTACAGCTTGTCTAAGTCACAGTGGTATCCTTAAGTAGGTAAATATCCTTGTGCAATACACGCGGAATACAGGTGACTACATAACACAAACTAAATTCTATTACTGGAAGAAACAAACTGACAACACAGACATTTGCTACTTCGGCAAGAGAAACACCTGATTAGAAAGTAAATTTATACATCCACTGATCAGGCGATGACCTCAATGTAAACCCTGGGACAAAACAAAGTGATGAACTTCGATAGGTAACAGTTCACATTAACATGCAGCTTGGGCATTGTAGATTTCATTGATTCAGAAGCAGGCCAAAGGATTTGCTGCTAGAAAAGTTGATAATTATGTGAGGTTGAGTACTTGTCATGTGACCGATAATAGGTCACAAAAAAGTTTTGTTCACATCTGAGTAAAGTCTTTGTTAAAATATGAGTTGGTGTGGTCTACCTCCCAAGATGTAAATGTACATAAGCATTAGCTGTGTAAATGCGAGAAATAGCAACATCCTCATACAGAGGTGCAAAATCAGTTGAACTATGTTCGTCTTTGTTGGGGAGAGAATTGAGACACAGTCCGACCACAAACTAGCATGGATATACAAATGATTGAAGCCCCATTGATCAGATTCGTAAGGCAGGATGTTGGCTGTCCAGTGAATAAAGGTAGTGTACGATGGATTTATACTTTGAGGTCCAAATATCAGAGGAAGAATGATGCATTATAAATGTGAACACTGTTTGTGTACCACACAGTAACAGTGTCTGACATTTTCCTCTAAAAAGGTAAACTGGATGAGGCGCATATACATAAGACTGTCCATACAACTGGGGACATTTAACACACATTCACAGTCTCTACTTTCACAAAAATGGGGACACTTGTGTGAAAAATCACTTTACAGATGCTTGTTGCATTTACCTCTGCATTTTACATTAGAAAAAGATGTATTATGAGTTATCATAATTGTTTGCACCAAGGCCAGTCTGAATAACCATAATTGTAGGTAAGTTCTTCGTCTGGCACCATGTCACTAATCGCACAGACACAGAGGTGCAGCATGTTATTCACTTGAATTGTCCGCATTTTGCAGTTTGGGTTTGGGTCTCCCAAGAAACTTGTCTTCCAAAGATGCATCAAGATTATTTCGGGAAAAATGCATAATTAATGCTCAATGAAAATTATTCTCTATTTTATCTGGATGTAGTGTTGAATAGTGTCATTTTAGATAAAAGTGAGAAGGTAGGCATAGTCTCATCAAACAACCAAGAAAAAAAGTTAGCAAGACAGGTTGCAGTCACATGTATAAAAGTCAGTCCTTACCCACTGTAGTTTGTTAGCTCAATTGGAAGAGAACTATAAGTAGATAGTGTCTGTGTTTGAAATCACACACTAGGGTACTGACTACTGCATACTCAATTTGTATGTACTTCATAATGTCTACATAAGGAACAGTTAAATATGAAAATAATAACAGACTGTTCATACTGGCTGGTCTGACACAACCCCCGGCTCTCACATTTCCATAACATTGCAACAGAATAAGAGGTGTCAAGTCTTAGGCCAGACATAGGCTATGTTGTGTAGTATTTATTAAAACTATACAATTAAAACACTAAACATCATCTGGACAATGCAGCATCATAAAACACACAGAGTATCAAGTTACTGTGTCACGGTGACTTTCACAAACTTTTATTACAGTAGAAAAATAGGGGGATTATTGGAAAGAGACAGATGTGGAGACATACCCCTAATTTCCCAAAAAGTGATTTCGAACTTTCTAAGCTTAAATTACAATTGAACATAATTACAAAATACAGCTACAAAAATGGCGTATTTAATTTTACTTACCACCAAGATTTCTCTTTCCATTGAAAATCAAAGAGATATGTTACCTCAGTCTCACTGTAGCTCTCAAAGGCAGAAGGACTGTCTGAAGGAATGCGTTTCCCTCTGTATTCTAATACAAAATCTCTGTTGCTGAAGCAAAAAGCCTCGTCCTTTAAGAGAAAATGAAAAACAAGTATGTTCATGTTATGTTTACATGTTAACCAGACCAGTGGTCCATCTTTCACACTAAAGCTCATATTTCAGCCAAATTTATAATGAATGAAAAGAATTCAAGGCAGATGGAAACTGACCATTGTAGGAGTTATATGTTTTAAACTTAAATGTTAACAGACATGCATTATAATAAGTCAGGTTTAGAATGAACATGAGGTTAAGATTGCATCAACCTAATGCAAGTTCAATGTATTCAATACAATTTATTCTTTGTTAACAACGTCGTTATTGACTTTGGATGTAAAAGAAAGGAACTGTTTTTTAGATTTGTTCATGCCTGATTTGACTTAGATTTGTTACATTGTCATTTTTATAAAAAATAATTATTGTTACAATGATTGTTAAGAATAGTGCATTTGTGTGCAACTTTAAATTTCATTTTTTATTTTTAAAATGTTAATATTGGCACCCAGGCATCTTCACAATGTTAAATCTGTCCCTCTTTAAAAAACAAGTTTGGACACCCCTGCTCTAGTAAGTATACGGGGATTGCAAGCAAGTTAACAAGTTTAGTCAAATCTAAATGTTCAGTCTAACAATTTTCTATGATCTTATATTTATTAAATCAATGTTACAAACACATGATTGAATAATTTAATCTATAAAGCAAATTAAGAAATCTAATTATTGCAAACTCACCCAGACGTGTCACACCATCACACATGATGGAAGATCGGCAACTGTAGAGCGCTGAGCTCCGAATTCATTCACTCAGATTTCCCAACATCACTCAAATCTTCTTAGAAAAAAATCTTCTCCAACTTAGTCGTGAATCAGTTTTCTGACATCACATATCTTAAATAATAAATCATCCACTATAAAAGCCTTTACCTGTATTTATTTGTAGTTATATATACACACAGTACTTTCACACTAGTAAACTGTCTCTTATGTAAATTTATGCTAACAGTATAATTAGGAAGCTGGTAAAGCTGATTTATTTTCTCTGTTTTACATCATTTCAGTTTATACTAAAGGTGGTAGGATGTATTTGTCGTTTACGCTAATATTAAAGGATTTGTATTAGACTAGAAACATGTTTACCATTGTAAAAGGGCCATAAAATAGCATGTATAATGGCATCTGAAAAAAATATAAAAATAATCACAAGTTAATAATATAAATATATTATTTATTGGATTGCATTTTGCTTGGATGACAACCTTAAAAGCAACAGATTTGTTATATTTAACAAGGAGAGGTGATACACTTTTATCAGAGAATTTATTGTGAAATCAGGGACTTGTGCATGATGTAGTTCCATACCCTTGCACTAGGGCAGTGTTTAGGATTATACACAGACTGAGAGGGGTACAGTGGCGATTGTAGGACAGAAATGCATGTTGGAGTACGAGTATTATGAAATCTAAATGGGAGCGGTAATTTTTGTCCCCAATAAACTGTTGTGTATTCCAAAAATGTCCCCAATTGTCTCAACACACAGACACACACACACTCACGTGTCTTTGTGCCATTGTGTGGCCACCTGACAGAATCATGCATTCTGGGGACCACCCTTTCTGAAGGCTGTACAGCAGTAAAAAAAAAAAAATCAGGAAGTACACTGGAGTGGCTATGAATACAGATGTCACATTAAATCATAAATCAGCCTAAGTAGAGTTCTGTGACCTGAGTAGGAACTAACTTCCTGTGGACTTGCCAGGTATTTAGTTATTAATGGGCTCCATATATACACACTATCTGGTTTTTCAGTCTTCTGGGTACCACTTGACACACATTCAGGTTAAATTTACTTTGAGAGCCAATTACGACTCTCATGTGCCAAGATATTTGCTGAAGCATAATTCCTGGCAAAATTCACCTGTTATATTATGTTATTGTACAACCTAATTATATTATATACTGGTAAGGTTGAAAAGGTAGGCCAGTAGAGTATTATTATATTGTTAGTCAACATGTTGTGTACCTCTATTTAGTTTCCAAACTCCCTTTGTCAGAAAATAAGTCCCTTTCTGCAGGATGTCTGAGATTGTTTGTGATAAGCAATGGTGCAATATGAAGCCTAGTAACGCAAAGGTCATAATTAAGGTGAGCGTTTTACAGGACACATCCCAACAAATAGTAACAATAGACTGACAGCAAAATTTTAATTTCAAATGCTGGAATCTTGAGGCATCTTAACTCCACTGAATGCTTACAAGCTCTGTTTACAAGCAACATCTCAAAGTTTCTTAGTGCCGGGTACCACCTATCTAATTCCAACATTCCACATTTAAGACGTCTTAAATGAACAAAACATGTGATATAACATGCACAACAGGTGCCAAAAGAAACATTTTAAACTTTGTTTTTGAGTGCTGTGATTTGATTCTTAATGTAGAATTTAATGGCCTGCCAATCTCTGTTTTTAAGTGTTACTTTCTCCAGTTCAAGGCACTTATCACAGTCACTTTTTTCTGGAAGATGGCAAGAAGTGATCATGTGCTCCTCGACAGCAAGGATCTCCTCTTTCTCCCACATCCTTCTCTTCAAAGGCTCACAACCTGTACAGCAATTATAACAAACAAAGGATTTAGCACTTAAACTTTACAATTTTGAGCATTCAATCTTTAAGATAATACAGTAACAAAGTTTGATATCAAACAGATGAAGGGCATATTGATCAAAATGTAAATAGTTTTGAGATATCTACAAAGTTAACCTTATCCGTTTTTTGGGAATTGTGATGCGAGGCTTGTTGAGGTGTCATGGTGCCCTGCTGCCCTGCTGTGGTGTAGCATCGCTATGAATGACACACTGCTGTCTTATTCTCTATCCTCTGACTAGATGTAACCTGACTCTCTGAAACACAGAAAAACACAAACTGCAGAAAACAACAATTCAGACATATATTAGTCATACCACAGTAAATTAGATATTATTTAAGTGGAAGCTTGTTTGATTGGAATATACCTTGCCGCTCTAAATGCTCAATGCATTGGAATGCACTAACTAGTGAGAGACTTGGAATAATTCTATCTCAGGCCAATTTATGTTATGGAAGATTGAATTATATCACGGTTTACAATTTGCTTTCAGTAGCACAGTAATGAAGCTAAGATATTATTATTGACTGGTCCCCATGAAATCACAAAAACCAGAATGTGCTTAGCAGCTTATAGTGGATTTAGGATTTACATTGATGTAGACAAATCTAAAATTGACTTCCATGGGACTATTTATTCATCTTCCACTCTGTCATTCTACTGTTTCATTTGTCTCCTTCGATTTTATCTTCTTTTTATCTTCTATTTCATTTTGTTTGACTCTTTTTTAGAGGGGCTACAGAGTCGAGTGTCATTGGCAACGAGCCTGCAGCACTATCAACAAGATGATTGATTTGGGAGGAACTGAAATTAGCATAGGAGTCCTCCGTTACTTTGGGACTTCGGGGTAATGAATTTAAAGCTGATGGAATCACATCCTTAAATTTTTCAGATAGATATCTAGTGTAGGAATTTCTGCCTAATGGCGTGGAGACCAGCAACATGAACTAAAAAGTTATTACTATTATTTCATCTGTGTTTACGTTAGGCCATGGAGCCGGAACAGCTGATCCAGACCCAACAGGACCAGATTCAAAGGTCTGTTCAACACGGCCAGAATGACACTCACTCGTCCACTTTCACAGTTCTTCTGATGGATTCCCAAACTTTAATGTGACGAACCCCCACAGTCTGTGTGCTGAGCTCCAGCACCCCTTCATCAGCACTAAACGTCTTTATGTGAACTGATTTTAAACTGGATGTTATTTAACAGTTTTCAATCTAAAGACCTTTAACAGCAGAATCCCCAGAATAAGCAGCGAGTCACAAACTGACGCCAGCTGGTCTCGACCATGTGTGCATATGTGACGACTTGAGAGTGAGAACGGGTTGCTTACATGGTCCAAACCACCGTGTGTCTCAGCCGCTGTTGAGCCTTCTTGACCTGCCGTGTGGCGTTCAGTGTCCAAGTGAGGTTGTCGCTTATGCGGATGCACAGTGGCTGATGAGGCATTGATACCTCTGACCACCTTGCAATCAGCCTCCCAAAACACAAACAGATGATCAGAAATCTCAATTCTGTATCCTTAGCTCTTCAGCCTCACTTGCCAGTAAAATATCTGTCTCCCTTCCCCCACTGTCTGATCGTCCCTATGATCTTGCCAGCTACTAAAATGAAATACTCTCCTCCTGTCTTGATCAGCTGGCTCCCATCAAAAGCAAAACAGTCTCATTCACACTTAGTCCCCTGGAACACTCCTGAACTCAATGAAATCATGCAAGCGCCAGCTTGAAAGGCCCTACAAGAAAACTGGTCTCACGGTGCATCGCCGAGCCTACATATACAGCCCACCTATTACTCACACCTCATACACTCTACCCAATCCCAAGGCTCTCTTCTCCAAAATGAACACCTTTCTCAAACCCAGTGACAATGTTGTGCCCTTAAACAAGGGGAATAGTAACGGGAGAAGGATGAAGAAACGCACACACGCAGCTCTTGTCTTCACTCGTCTGTATTGAATGAGGAAGTGAAGCGCGATCCCCCTACTGGAGCCCCGAGGCATTACCAAAACATACACGAACAATTAACCCCCACAGACAAGGAACAGTATCTTCTATCTGCAAGAAAACCTGGACTTTACCCCCCAAAATACCGGAACGGGTTGTTGCCTTCCAAATCGAAGCCCACCTAATTTCCCACGAACTGTTCGAACCTTTTAAATCTAGTTTCTGCTCACAACACAGCACGGAAACAGGCCTCTTCAACGACTTTCTCCTCTCCTTACTGAGCTTACTGTAGCTTTTGACACCATCAACTACACCATTCTACCACGTCCTAAATAAACTACAGCACATCCAGAACTCTGCTGCTCGCCTGCTCATCCATACCCACTCCCGTGACCACATCACCTCTGTCCTCCAGAACCTCCACTGGCTCTCTGTCACACAGTGGATCCAATTTAAAGTTTTTCTCCTCGCTCATAATACCCTCCACAACTAGACCCCCTCCTGCCTCACCGACCTGCTCCACCACCACACTCCCTCCTGTAACCTCCGCTCTACTGACGCCAACCTCCTGTCTCTGCTACTCAGGACCAGATCCTTTTCCAGTGCTGCCCCCTCCCTCTGGGACTCTCTGCCTACCCTTTTAATCTGGCTTTAATTTATGTATTTCGATTAGTTGCATTTCTTTGTAAATCCATTTATTTATTTGTTTTTATGTATTTATTACCATTATTTTTCTTAATTTTTTTAAATCATTACTCAGATTTTTTTTTTCCTGGTTTTACTCACTCTTCTCCTGTTTTTTACTTTTTCTTTATAATTTTGTCATTGACCTTTTATCTAATGTGTGCAAATTCATTTGATTTATGATAACATTTACTCAGTTTCTGGTTTTATTCCTTTAGTAATCACTGAGTCATTTATTGTTTTATGTGTGGATGGGGGAGTTTTCTGTTTGTATGAAAAGATCTATATAAATAAATTCTGATTTATTTCTTGATTGAAAAGATAGCTAGATACGCAGTTACATACTTTTCTAGGTGAATATTTGAAGCAGATGTCGAAGTATCCACCTTCTAGCAGTCACAGCACTGTTCATCATGTTCCACTAACAGCAGTGTCTCTGAACACTGCCACCTCGTGTCCACAGTTAGAAACAGCAGCATCAACCAAGAAAGGAACAAACACACAATACACTTGTTCACAAACACAACAGACCATCTGGAGAATTACTGAAAAGTATTTACCCACCCAACTACATATTAATTTCTTTAAACTCTCTATTTTGACTTTTCTCATTTAACAATTTTCTAAAATCATAATTTCAAAACTCAGCCTGGTTGGAAACACGTCACTAATACTATGAAGTACACACTGGTTACTACAGAATATACTGAGCGCTGCGACACGCTTATTGTTACTGCAGATGGAAAAATAAGAGCCAATCCTGTGTGT
The DNA here is from genome assembly GCF_014851395.1 of Micropterus salmoides. Taxonomy (NCBI): domain Eukaryota; kingdom Metazoa; phylum Chordata; class Actinopteri; order Centrarchiformes; family Centrarchidae; genus Micropterus; species Micropterus salmoides. The sequence goes on along the minus strand of NW_024040263.1, from coordinate 33,820,532 downwards.
TCATACATACATACAGTGGGTACGGAAAGTATTCAGACCCCTTTAAATTTTTCACTCTTTGTTTCATTGCAGCCATTTTCCAAAAATCAAAAAAGTTCATTTTATTTCTCAGTAATGTACACTCAGCACCCCATCTTGACAGAAAAAAAAACAGAAATGTAGAAATTTTTGCAAATTTATTAAAAAAGAAAAACTGAAATATCACATGGTCATAAGTATTCAGACCCTTTGCTCAGTATTTAGTAGAAGCACCCTTTTGATCTAATACAGCCATGAGTCGTTTTGGGAAAGATGCAACAAGTTTTTCACATCTGGATTTGGGTATCCTCTGCCATTCCTCCTTGCAGATCCTCTCCAGTTCTGTCAGGTTGGATGGTAAACGTTGGTGGACAGCCATTTTTAAGGTCTCTCCAAAGATGCTCAATTGGGTTTAAGTCAGGGCTCTGGCTGGGCCATTCAAGAACAGCCACGGAGTTGTTGTGAAGCCACTCCTTCGTTATTTTAGCGGTGTGCTTAGGGTCATTGTCTTGTTGGAAGGTAAACCTTCGGCCCAGTCTGAGGTCCAGAGCACTCTGGAAAAGGTTTTCGTCCAGGATATCCCTGTACTTGGCCGCATTCATCTTTCCTTCGATTGCAACCAGTCGTCCTGTCCCTGCAGCTGAAAAACACCCCCACAGCATGATGCTGCCACCACCATGCTTCACTGTTGAGACTGTATTGGACAGGTGATGAGCAGTGCCTGGTTTTCTCCACACATACCGCTTAGAATTAAGGCCAAAAAGTTCTATCTTGGTCTCATCAGACCAGAGGATCTTATTTATCACCATCTTGGAGTCCTTCAGGTGTTTTTTAGCAAACTCCATGCGGGCTTTCATGTGTCTTGCACTGAGGAGAGGCTTCCGTCGGGCCACTCTGCCATAAAGCCCCGACTGGTGGATTGCTGCAGTGATGGTTGACTTACTACAACTTTCTCCCATCTCCCGACTGCATCTCTGGAGCTCAGCCACAGTGACCTTTGGGTTCTTCTTTACCTCTCTCACCAAGGCTCTTCTCCCCCGATAGCTCAGTTTGGCCGGACGGCCAGCTCTAGGAAGGGTTCTGGTCGTCCCAAACGTCTTCCATTTGAGGATTATGGAGGCCACTGTGCTCTTAGGAACCTTAAGTGCAGCAGAAACTTTTTTGTAACCTTGGCCAGATCTGTGCCTTGCCACAATTCTGTCTCTGAGCTCTTCAGGCAGTTCCTTTGACCTCATGATTGTCATTTGCTCTGACATGCACTGTGAGCTGTAAGGTCTTATATAGACAGGTGTGTGGCTTTCCTAATCAAGTCCAATCAGTATAATCAAACACAGCTGGACTCAAATGAAGGTGTAGAACCATCTCAAGGATGATCAGAAGAAATAGACAGCACCTGAGTTAAATATGAGTGTCACGGCAAAGGGTCTGAATACTTATGACCATGTGATATTTCAGTTTTTCTTTTTTAATAAATTTGCAAAAATTTCTACATTTCTGTTTTTTTTCTGTCAAGATGGGGTGCTGAGTGTACATTACTGAGAAATAAAATGAACTTTTTTGATTTTTGGAAAATGGCTGCAATGAAACAAAGAGTGAAAAATTTAAAGGGGTCTGAATACTTTCCGTACCCACTGTATATAGAGACTTTGACCCTCACCTGACTCACCTGAGACAAACCAGGAAACAGGTTGTTATTCTGCCTCACTGAGACGAGACACACAGAGAGTCAGACGGTAAGACTCCCCTTCAGACCAGAACCAGCACTTCCACTGAGAGAGGACAGCTACAGGAGGGATACTGGAAATACTGGGAACACTGGGAATACGAGACCTTCAACCTGCTGATGAATCCACAAACTGAACAAGAGTTTGACGAGAACAAAGACTCAAAGTGAAGGTAACTTTCAGGGCCGTTACTGAAGGAGGGAGTGGCTGACTGTTTCCTGTCTGAGCGTCTGCTGCTGTGACTTCAGCTTCACTCAGAGACTAAATGGCTTCCAGATTAGAGGAAGATCTCTGCTGTCCTGTCTGCCAGGACATCTTTAAAGATCCTGTCATCCTGTCATGTTGCCACAGCTTCTGTAAAGGCTGTCTGCAGAGCTGGTGGACAGAGAGAGGAAGTCAGGACTGTCCAGTTTGTAAGAGGAGACATTCAAAGGACTTCATGCCTCCTAATCTGGCTTTAAAGAGCCTGTGTGAGAGTTTCCTACAGGAGAGAGATCAGAGAGCTTCAGAGGCTCTCTGCAGTCTGCACTCTGAGAAACTCAAACTCTTCTGTCTGGACCATCAGCAGCCAGTGTGTCTCATCTGCAGAGACTCAGAAAAACACATCAACCACAGATTCAGACCCGTCGATGAAGCTGCACGACAACACAAGAAGGAACTTCAGGAAACTCTGGAGCCCTTAAAGGAGAAGTTAAAGGTTTGTGAACGAGTTAAAGTGAAGTTTGATCAAACAGCAGAACACATGAAGGTCCAGGCCCGACACACAGAGAGGCAGATTAAGGAGCAGTTTAAGAAGCTTCAGCAGTTTCTAGAGGAGGAAGAGGAGGCCAGGATGGCTGCACTGAGGGAGGAAGAGGAGCAGAAGAGTCAGATGATGAAGGAGAAGATGGAGGCTCTGAGCAGAGAGATAGCAGCTCTTTCAGACACAGTCAGAGCCACAGAGGAGGAGCTGAGAGCTGAAGACGTCTCATTCCTGCTCAACTACAAGGCTGCAGTGGAAAGAGTCCAGCAGCGCCCCCTGCTGGATGATCCACAGCTGCCCTCAGGAGCTCTGATAGACCAGGCCAAACACCTGGGCAACCTGACCTTCAACATCTGGAACAAGATGAAGGACACGGTCTCCTACACTCCTCTCATTCTGGACCCAAACACTGCTGGTCCAAGACTCATCCTGTCTGAAGATCTGACCAGTGTGAGACGAGGAGAGAGAAACAGCAGCTTCCTGACAATCCAGAGAGGTTTGATGGTTCCTACTCTGTCCTGGGCTCTGAGGGCTTTAACTCAGGGACTCACAGCTGGGATGTCGAGGTTGGAGACAGTACAGTCTGGTTACTGGGTGTGTTAGCAGAGTCTGTCCAGAGGAAGGGAGACATAGAGTCTGGATTATGGGGAATATGGTTCTATAGAGGTAAATACTCAGCAGAGTCACCATCAGCTCCATCCACTGATCTCAGAGTTCAGAAGAAGCTCCAGAGGATCAGAGTGAATCTGGACTGGAACAGAGGAAAGCTGTCGTTCTCTGATCCTGATACTAACACACACATACACACCTTCACACACACTTTCACTGACAGGATGTTTCCATTTATTGGCACTGTGGATGAACTCCCACTGAAGGTTTTACCAGCGAAGGTCTTTGTGACTGTAGATGCTGCTGCTGCTGATGGTGACGACTAAATGCTGTAGTTTTCATTGTGTTGTTTCTGCTGATGTGTTTAACATGAAGTTGTCATATCTGATCTGACAGAGAACCAGTGAATTAAAGACTTCCTGAGTTTTAAGGATGTAAATAATGAGAGTTTATCAAAGTGCTGTAAATTTAGTGAAAGTAAAGTCGTCTTTCAATAAAACCCTGTGGAGCAGATTTCCTCAGAAACCTGTGGTACAGCTGATGTCTCCAGAGAACACAGTTTGGTCCTAAATAATCCCACATGTTCATCATTTTCCTCCCTTAGAATCAGATTCAGTAACAGCTGCACATTTATTAGTTTATCAGATAACTGATATGTTGCAGCACTTTGGATATTTTTACAGAGCGACTGTCTGGTGATCCTCTCTTTTCTTTTCCCGTCAGAACAGCTGACTTTAACAAACTGTGTCTCCGGCTCCGAGTCTGTGTGATCAATAAGTAGAATGTAGAAACAGCAGGTGTGTTCGGGGCAGCATGCGTCGCTGTGCGGCCCTCAGAGGGTAAAAACTCACCTGCTTGTTGAGACTCTTCTTTGGATCAATTCTCATTAACAACGTTGAGCTGCGATGCCATTAAAGAGGTGATATTCTGCTCATTTTCACGTTCATAATCCTATTTAGAGGTTGTACCAGAACACGTTTACATGGTTATGTTTTTGTGATACTGCACCTCCTCTTTTCAGCCTGTGTTGAAGGCTTCGTTTTAGCTATGGAGTGATACATCTTGTCTCTAAATGATCTTTGCACATTTTAACTGTTTTGACGCTTTTTCATTCTTTAAACCAAATAAAGTTTTAATGTAATGCTTAATTTCTATCTTAAAAAGTGGCAATTGTGTTTTTTTCTTCGACCATTTGCACTTTTGAGTGTAAAATTTTAATACAAACAAAGAGGCTCAAAATATATCTTCTTTCACAATTAATATCATTCTTGTCATAAAAAATATAATGTCTTTTCTGCAAAATAATAGTTGAACCAGTCACTGCTTAAAGAGATATTCCAAATCTAACCAAAATAATTTGGTACAAACACAATCAATAAAATAAATGACAAATGGTTTCAGCCTCACTGTTTCACAGCATCGTTCATGAACCTTGAGATCACCTGGTTTACAGCATAAATCAAATGTATAATTTCAGATCAAACTTTTCTAATTCTGCTAGTGCCACAGAATATTTCTTATTTACATTCCAAACTGACTTCCATTTAATATTTTCTATTCTTGACAGGAGTTGTGGGCTCCGACAGTCTCCTTAGAAAATTACTGGTACATTTCTTATCTGTGACCTTTAAGCTGTGGAAGATAAACGTGCTCCTTCCTTGTATTAATCTCAAAAGACCAGAAGGCATTGCATCACAAACACTAGAAAATCCTTTAACTGGAATTCTGTATAAGAAAACAAGAGTCCATTTTCATTTTGCAATTATGTCATTAAAATAATCAAATAACTAACCAGGACAATAATGCTTGTTCATGATAACTGGATGGAGCAGCAGGGATCACATTTATGTCCAAACTGCATTGGAATTCAACACCACCTACTTTTTCAAAAATAAATTCTGGATCAAAGAGGATGCTGTCCAAGCTACATGCAATACTTTGCTTCTCCCAATGAATCTATGGTTTCTATAATATTTCTATTATAAAGATGATTATAGATTAATAGAATATAGTCCCGTTGTTGTGATCTCAATCTGAAGTTTTAATTACAAGTCTGAATGTTTTGTCTTCACAAGCCTGAAGTTTGTTTTCTCCTGCTGCCACCTGGTGGTCTCTTTGCTCTGTTGCAGCTGTTCAGATTAATGCAACTTCAACTCACGTGCACAACAAACAGCACATCTTGTAAATTTATTAAGACATGTTAAGATTAATCAACTGCCTCCTGATTTAAAATACAAAGTTAAAACTGTTCAGCGCATCACTGAGATGATTATTATTGGAGCCCAGCGCTGCTGAACACCATCAACATCCATTTTCTACCTAAATGATTTTGTCTCCTGAGACAGAAGGTCTGAGGAGGCTGTAACAGGTTTCACTGACCTGACGAGCTCACAGACGTTTCACCTTCTTCTCAGGACGAATCAGATGCTCAGAAGAGAAAGCAGCAGAAGTCCAGACACGTGTTTAACTCAAGGTCCACTTACTGGCTTTTTATTCCAGAACTCTCAACCACATCTCACGTCACGTGATCACCACGTCATCATGAGATGCAGCTTAAAGCTCCAAGAAGGCGTGGCCCCATAACCTACTCCACTGATTCTCAAAGTGGGGACCGGGAACCCCCAGAGGTACTTGCAGGAAATAACTGGAGATTGTGTGCATGCGTTTCCACAGAAATCTAAGCCCAACCGGCCACATGGTGGCGCTGTAAATAAGCATGAAAGGTTTTTGAAAGGCCACGTCCTAAACACATTTTATGACATCTCCTTCGAGACCGTAGATCTGACTGCCATCAAACAGTTGGTGGATCAACACTGGAAAGTTTATCAAAAGTTGTATAAAGCTTGTTCATCTCTCATTTAAGTTTAAATGATAAATAATAAATAGTTAAATAAGTGGTATTCTGCTCATTTTCAGGTTCAAAATCTTATTTAGAGGTTGTACCAGAACAGGTTTCCATGGTTTAATAAATATTTTTTGTCATACTGCACATTGCTGCAGCTCCTCTTTTCAGCCTGTGTTCGAGGCTTCGTTTTAGCTATGGAGTGATACATCTTGTCTCTACATGATCTGTCAGTCGGCTCTAACAGCTGCACAGACTTGATGGAGTTTGTGTCTGCACATGTGCAATGTTCTGATACTAAAAGTCTCTCAGTAGCCATTACCTGTTTAACACCTGCACATGTACTGTGTCCTGCTCAGAGGCATGGGATCATTTCTACTGGCACAATGCTGATATTATATCATTTATAGATTCTGAATTCGTTATTGAATAACCCAGAATATGATGTCTTGGGATTTATTAGGCAAAATGTGTCAGGGAAATTGAAAAGATGTCACTCATATCAAAGTCTACTTTAGCTCAGTTTATTTCCTCTTCAGATATCCTTTAACAGTAGCCTACTGCACAGGCCTACATTTAATTTATGCAAGTCACATCACTTGTCAGGGGTCCATCACTCCACAGCAGTTTTCATTCATTCTTTCATCAGCTGATGGCTGGATGAACAGATTTATTTTCCTTTGCTTGCTTCATTAGAGACTTTAGTGCAGTTTAGTTTTGTCCGACTCATTACTTGTTTAGGCTACTATGTTTTATCTATTTGGACTAAACACAGGAATGACCAGCCTCATGTGAATGATGATAAATTATGTAAAACAGGTTTCTTGCTGACAGACTGACTAATTGTCTCCATAATAAAAGTTGATTGGGGAAAAAAATAAAGTTTCCAATGTGCTTAAATGAAGAAGGTTGTGTGTTGTGCTTTTGTTGTTCAGACCTACTTAACTCAGATTTTAACTAGACGGAGAATCAAAAAAAAAAAAAAAATCAAATATAGACTTTGCAGTGATGCAGTTGAGTTTAATGTTTGTCCTGATGCATCTGCGGGAACTGCGATCCATTAAGGGGGCATGTTGGTCAATAAAAGACTTGGTGCACTGGTGTATCCTCGCTCATAGCTCCTCGGAGATCGATCCTCGGAGCGCAAATAAGAGCTTTGGGACGGTCTGCAAGATGGTCGAGCGGAACAACTTCCGGTTCAAGCAAGTAAACGACAAATAAGAGACTTGAGAAGCACCCAATGTTTTTGAGGGCGTGTCCGAGTAGCCGCTTGGAAAGTGTTATGAGGCTGGACTACAAGCCCTTTGGGCTTTTTCCACTTTGTTACATGCACAAACGGAATATAACTCTACAAAAGGAGAGGGGAAAAGCCAAAAAGCAGAATACCACCTCTTTAGAAATCACACAAGTGCCTGAAACATCCCCTGAAAGTTTCATCCAAAGTGATCTCTAGGGGGCGCTATGAATAAGGCGCAGCATGACTCAGATCAGACTATAAATCAGAAGCAGGTTGTTTTATCATCACAAAAGTCACAAGATGTGTTTCGTAACAAATTATTTTGAAAAAGTTTGAACTCGCAAATGGTCGCTTGCAGCTTTATTTCCATTTTTTTTTTCTTTTCCTCTCTGTTGTATGTGGAGCTGCTGTAACAGAGAGAGTTTCACCAGTGTGAGTCCATCTCATCTGAAAACTGCCTCCCAGACATCTCAAACTAAAATAAAAAAAAGACAACAATGCCGCTCTGTGTTGTAGGAGTTTGGTTTAATATTGTACTGAAAAATAAATTAACGAAAATAACTTTGAAATGCAACAAAAAGACCAAGAAAAGAAAAACATTATAAACATTCTTCGCCAGCAGAGCAGGGAGGGGGAATCGCAGTGCTCATGTAAGATTAAATTTACAAATATATATATAAAAAAAAGGAATTTATTAGACATATCCACAAATCACGAAAGCATTCCTTCACATCCAGTGAGCTGAATCTGGTCTAACCGCCCCGAACCGTTTGTTCTCCCAGCTACAAAAAGGTCTAGAAAAATGTATATTTATATATGTATAGAGTTGGTTCACATGCCCGGTGTGTGGAGGAGGCTGTAAAAAACTAAACTGTACAAAAACAAAAAGCACACGGTGGTGGTGAAGATGTGGTGTGGATGGAATGACAATTAAAATAAATAGGAAACGTGATGGAATGAACCCTTCAGTCATCAGAAGTTTGGCTTTAAAACAGAAACACCGTCTTCGTCTTACGTGGAGGATTTTTAGTGTTTCACTAAACGGCTTGTGGTGCTTTTTAAAAAACAGGGAGGAGGATTGTTCCTTCAGGAGGGGGAGGAGGTGACAGAAACACTCGAGATAAATAACAGATTTAAATACTATCTACAGGTCTCAGCTGGACTAAACATTGAAAGCTTCTCTTGGCAGTCAGATCAAGAGGACTGAAGATCATCACCGTCCCAAAATAATAATCCCCGGATTAAATTAAAGACTTGAGGAGCATTTAACTTTAAAAATCAAGCCTCACGTTTGTGCGTTCAGTACAGAGCTGGTTCCTCGTCGCCCCCCCCGGGGTTCCAGCTCTGGACTTTAAACGAGGTCGGTCTGAAGAAGAGGGGCAATACTGAAAGTCATGATCACATCATTACGGATAATAAAGATAAAATTAAATTATTAAGTGGTCTAAAAATCACAGACTACAGACGCTCTTAGCTTCGACTGGTTTGGAGGAAATTCAGTTTATTTTACTTTCAGCTCTATTTCCGCCCCCCGAGTCGAGACAAACGCATGGACGCCTCGTTAGGAGCGGCAACACGGAGATAACAACTTTTAAAAAACACGTGATTCCTGTCTTTTTATTTGTTACTGACTGATTGCAGCTCAGGTTATCTCTGCTGGATCAGCGTCATCAGGAACCGTCTCGTTTCTTTACATCCCTGATGTTTGTTTATTGTGTTTTATTTAAAAACTCCTGTTTTTAAAATAATAAAAACAACATTGTTAACTGCTCATGAAAACCAAGTAATGCTAAGCTAACAACTCTGATTTGGTCACACAGACGTCTCTTTGGAGGAGGGGAAGTAAACGTTCATTTTAGCGTGATATCCAGCAGCAGGGAGTTTTTATGATCTCACACGTTTACTTTTTGCACAGAATAAAAAAAAAAAAAATAATAATCTTGGTCAGACATTTCCACAGACTCGCTGTGGTAAATATTCTAAAAATCTTTAAACGCAGACGTGTTCCAGAAGGAATCTAAATGCCCGTGCGTTTGTTTTTCAGATTTGTGCCTCCGACAGCCCGGCAGGCTTGAAGCTAAGCTAACCCGTTCGCAGGCCGTCCATGCGTTTGTGATTCTGGGTAACCGTGAAAAGTCCCTGAAACCGTTCGCTCCCAACGGCGTCGTGCCCGTTTGTCAGTCCGCTCGGTCTGAGCGCCTCAGTCAGGTAAAGCTGTAAACTTTGGTTGTGACTCCGCCTCCTCCTCCTCCTCGTGACGGAGTCGACGGGAGGAGGAGGAGAGCCGTGAGGAGGGTCTGTGGTCATGCTCTTCATTCATACATTCACATAAAACGGGAATCAATAATGTCGAGTCGTCGCCGTCAGCCGGCAGGTGAACGCACACCTGTGACGACACTCGAGTGATAGACTAATGGCCCCGCCCACCAATAAATACCGTAACCCCGCCCGCTGACAACTAATAAAATACATCACTGCTTCATCCGGGTCTACAGCCGGCACGGCGAGGTAACCTTCTACAGTCAGAACAGAAAGTGATTTACACCATCAAACCGTCCTAAAAACGCCGTTTCCAAACGCCGCAGAGGGAGGAGGTGGTGGTGGGAGGAGGAGGGGGGGGGGGGGGGGGGGGGGGGGGGGGGTAAGAGTGACGTGCCGCTAGTTTTTCTTCTTCACGTTGTTGTTTGAGGCGAGCCGGGGCCGCGGCGCTGGGATCAGGCTTCCCAACGGGATTCGACTCCGAGCCACTTCGAAGAGTTTGGAGAAGATCTGGTGGAGGAAGAAGAGGCGGTCAGGTGGAGGAGTGAGAGCAGACGATGACATTTTCATTAGGGATGCACTGACAGGACTTGACTACTGAACCGATACGAGTGCAAGGAGGGACTGAGAAAAGGCAACGTCAGGCCGTCACAGGTGTCTGACAGATTTACAGTTTCGGATCGGTGCATCCATAATTTTCATACCAGGTGGAAACGATCCAGTTAACTGATCCAGAGTCTGAGGTTTTATATACGGACACATCCGCAACAAACAGGTAATTAGCTGAATTTGTCCTCACCTTCCGTGGAGTCCTCTGGAAGCATTAAGAGAGAGAATAAAGAGGATGAAAGAGAGCAGAACAGCTGAATTCAATGTGACGCTCTGTCGACACGTTTCTGTTTGACGGCCGTCCTCAGTGAGGAAGACCCCGTCGTTAACGAGCCTCATTAAAACCTGTCAGTTTCGCCTTCGTCCACTTGTGTCACGTTTTATAATTACTTCTAAAAATGATCGAGCCTATCGTACGTTCAGCCGTAATAAACCTAATGACTCGGTGGGTCCTGATGGTGTCATGTAAGAGTTGTGATCTCGCCGTTTAACCGCGAGCATCTTTCGCACCACACAGGAAGCTGAATCTCTCTAAAAACACTTCAGCAGATTAACGGAGCGTTTCATCGTCGAAACAAACTCTACGTCACCTGCGACTGCGAGAGAAAACCTTCACTCTCACCTGTTCCCAGAGGGTTTCGGCCACCTGGTCGATGACTCCTCCGACCTCGCGGAACTCCCCGGAGTATTTGGCGTAAGCCCAGATGCAGAGCGCCGTCAGAGCCACGCCCATCACCAGGTTACACAGCGTGGCCACGGAGTTGATGCCCACGAAGCCCGTGACCAGCGACACCACGTACATGACGAACATGACCGCGAACAGCGTGGCGGGCGTCCGCGCGGCGTAGAAGATGTTCTTGCCGTCGTTGTGCTTGCCGAAGTTGGCGTAGGCCTCGTCGAGCTCCGCCTCCAGCTGCTCCTGGTAGCGCCGGCAGAAATCCTCGCCGCCCATCTTCTTGACGGAGCGGAACTGCTTCACCGACGCCTGCCGCAGCTCCGCGTGGCGCCGCTCCAGCTCCGTCGGGGAAATGTAGGGTTTGTCGCCGCCGCAGACCTGACACGGAACACAGGAGATGTTATAACGGGCTGCGGCGCCGATGTCCAATTAGAGCCGGCCGAACAGGAAGTGATGCGTTACCTGCTCCATGCTTTTGTTGTACAAGTCTTTGGCTCCTGCTACAGCTGCAAGGTTGTTGGCTTCAGCTGTTGCCTAGGTAACAGATGACAAAAACACAAATTCAACATGCACGTGACTCTAAACAGTTTGAGGACCTAAATATCACGAAGCGTCCAGCGGGCGGCGCCGTTTAACCTGCAGCATGGACTTGGGGTGAGGAAGCTCTTCTCCCTGGTAGATCTTCATGTAAGCCTGAAATCACAGACAGAACAGGAACAATCAGGAGGACGAAGCCAAACTCTAAACATCTGCTGCTGGTTCAACCAGTTTAGTCCGGCTCGGAGTGAACGCCAGACTCGCGCCTCGTTCCGGACCCGTCGGCACTGGGAAATTTCCAGGTGCGTGACGCTAAATATAAACAACAAACATGGCGGACTGTGACAAACTTGTGTTTCTATGGCAGGTTTCTGCACTTGGTGTTTTTATTAAAAACAAGTGATAAATCTACAGCGTGCGCTTCCAGGGGAGCTGCCGCGACGTCATTCAGCTGCTGCTCGTGACCTCGGGGTACAGATTTTCTCTGCGAGTTCACGAGTAGGAAATCTGACTTCAGGTTTGCGTTCCGTGCTACTTTTTCCACGTTGGAGGTCGGAAATTTCCCAGTTCCGAGTTGCCTGGAACGCAGCGTTAAACTCTTTGTCCGCCGATGACCCCAATTGATGTTGATTGATTGTTTCTGGTGTGACCGCCATGTGAACCAGTGACAGGAAGCTCCATTTACCATTTCTGTACTATTTAATAAATTATTGTCATTTACAATATTTCAGATTTATCAGAATACGTTTTAGGTTTGTCAGTTTGGTAAATACAATAAACACATTAAAGGCACAGTAACAGTCAAGAACACACAATATAAAAATGACCACAACAATGAAAGTTACAAAAAAATAAAAAATACTATAGAAACATTATAAAACAATATGCTAATTATCATAATATGCAATATTGATGGAAGGTCGACACATCTTGATATAAATCCTCAGAGATCTTTGCCATGTTGAACTTCCAGTCACCAGTATGAGAGCGATAACACCAGATTTAACACACCTGAGACCTTGTAACACTAACGAGTCACATGACACCAGGGAGGGAAAATGGCTAATTGGGCCCAATTTGAACATTTTCACTTAGGGGTGTCCTCACTGTTGTTGTCGGCGGTTTAGACATTAACGGCTGTACACTGACTACTTTACACTGGAGCAAAGGGTCATTTCTTCAGTGTTGAAACATGAAAAGATTTTATCAAATATTTAGAAAAATTACTCTTTACTCACTCACTTTTGTGAGATACTGTATATTCATTCATTCACTCATGGAGACACATAAGCTGCCTTTACAGCCATTTGTGCACTTCACAGGTCCATGTCGTGATCTGTGAGCTCCTGCATTATTAAATAATGATTTAGTACTCCTAAACAAAAAATACTATTAACTTCTGTCTGATCAGGACTTTTAAAGCTCCAGGAAACGACTGCGTCAGATCTTTGAGGGGGACGAGTTGAGAAACGATGGATCCAGAACATGAATGTTTCCTGCTTCCTCCGACGCAGTGAGAGAGTGAAAGATGAAGCGACGCAGACACACTCAGGTATGAACTCACCTTGAAGTAGTGCAGCAGGTCTCTGCAGGTGATTTTGACTCCGCCGATCTCTTTTTCCACCAGGTTCTCTGGGGAGAGCAGCGTCGGGACGAGGTTCACCAGCTCCTTCTTAAAATCCTCATCGATATCTGAGACACAAACGCACATCGTTAAATTTGATTATTAAAGTTAAAGTCTCGCCGTGGCTGGGGGCGGCTCGTTGCTGCGGCTAACGTTAGCGTTCTACCTCGGAGCCGGCCGTCGAAGTGAGGGTTGGTGGCCACCTTGAGGCCGGGGTGAGGCAGCAGGAAGCAGCCGATGTTGGAGAAGCAGGAGTGGATGTGTTTCCTGACGTTCTGCAGCTCCTCGTGTTGGTTCTGCTTCACCTGAACACACAGACGCCATCAACGCAATACTGAAATACTTGTGGCACCAAATTTAATTCATTTATAATAAATGAGTCTGTTAAACAAAACAACTACGGTAGTAATACTTTCCACTTGGGACCGGGAAATAAAACAATAAAGATACTTATCGCAATATAATTTTCCTCAATAACAAAAATAACCAATGTTCAATATATCGTCAAATGTTTGATTTAATTCATTTGAATTTCTAACAAATTAGCACTTAATTTTCTATTGAGATGTTTATCATGTTGAGGAAAAGGGAGTGAAAACATGTTATAATATTTCTCCCTCAGACGTGTGAAGTGTTTGTTTGTCCCATTCTGACCATAAAGAAAAGTTTAACCGTCTGGTTTCTTCAATTTTCACTCAGGAGCAAAAATCAGCCTTTAAACTTGAAAGAAATCATGATTTGAACTTTATCGATTATCTTTCTTATTGAGAAAACATTTTTGCCCGTTTGGCCCGGCCTTACTGACGCCGCCCTGCAGAGGCTCACTGCTCACCTGCAGCCGTTTCTCCAGGAAGCTCCGCCCTCCCTCCAGACCGTACGGGTGCTCGTAGGGGTAACTCCAGTCTCTGATCAGGAACATCAGAGTCTGAACGGAGGGACACAGTCAGAGGCTTTAGATTTGTTTACATTACAAAGCAGAAGAGGAGGAGCGTGAAGGAACACGAGCTTCTGCCGATTCAGCGCCTTTAAACTAAAAGAATCCAGCTGGTTTGGTCATCTGGTAAATGAAACTCTGAACGCGTTCTGCAGATCTCACCTGAAAGGGTTTCTCGTAGACCTCCTCCATGGCCAGCCGCCCGTACTCCGTGAACAGCTGAGGACAGGAAACAGCCAGCAGATTAAAATCTAACCCTGCAGTCATGAAGCTCAGAAACTACTGTCTGCATATCTGATTAGTCCTGACCTGCAGGTGCTGGAGGTCGTCCTCCTGGACGTTCTGGGACAGGTTGTACACCTGAAACACACAACAAGAAGACACCTGAGCCCGTTAGTCAGCTGGGCAACCTCTTGTGGGCCCTTACATCCAGGGGGCCGTGAGGGAAACAGACCGGCTGCTCTCGCACCTGGAGCTCCGTTCATCTGGTCCAGACCAGGGGAAAAGCTTTTAGCGAGCGCCAAAGGGAAATCACCAGCGCCAAAATGATCAGAATGGATCATTTGATGCGTTTTAAAACCATTTATCAAATAATTGTTGAGCGAGCAGATCGTGAACTTTAACACGACGCCTCCACTTCCAGCAGTCGCCTCTCCTCTCATTGTTTTTTCACACAGGCGCTGGATTAATAAACCAGCTGCTGCGTTGATTTGACTGCGCCTGAACGCTCCGCTACGAAGCTAGCGCTACTGGGAGCGATGACTTCCTGTTATTTCTCACAATATAAAAGCAGTTTGTGCTTAACGTGTGCGACCTCCTGCGCCCCCGCTCCCCCTCTAATAGACTATGGGTTGTGTTGCCAGGGGAACCGGCGCACTTCCCTCTGCTGGATGAAGCTGAGCTCCTGATTTATACATAATCCACGTGTTCCTGCAGCTGGAGGCTCTCCGCAGCAACTTTCTAAATCCTTCCATCTCACAAAGAAAATAAAGGTCAGGTGGAAACAGCTGCAGAGAGGCTGAACAAAAATTACCCGAAACCTTTAAACCGTGAATGATTCGTTAATACAGCTCGCAGAGTTAACTAATAACAGTTCACGTCTGCTGCGTACCGTTGATTGTACCGACAACTATCAGCGAATTAATTTTAAACTGAAGAAAGCGGAGGACTCTCAGGAAAGTCCCAGCTGCTAGTGAGTTACAAACTGCCTCTTGTTTTTCTAACTCAAAACCCACCTGTCGATGTTCAAGCTCATCTTAATTACATTAAATCAGGCACCGCCGTCGCCCAGGTGTATCTGCTGCAGGTTTATCAAGTGTAACACACAAAGCTGCACTAATAGGACTCATTAAATATCAAATTCAGTATTTGAAACTAAATAATGAGAGAAGGAACCACACAGATTTGTACAGAAATTATTCGAGGTTCATTACTAAGGAGTCGCTGTCGCACATGTTTTAATGGACTTAATGACCTGAGGCGGCGCGAGCAGAGCGTTTTAACAGCTAAAAATGCAACGCGCTGAGGTGACATAACGTTGCTTTTACACAGATGAGATGGATTTAGAGTTATTAATAGTTCAGCTTCTCACATATCTGCTTCTATGTGAGTCCACTTGGAGACGCCCTCCCTCTTAAAGAGGTCTCTGTGCGGTTGTTTAGCCTGCAGCAGACCTGGTCTGACCCCCCCGGCTCAGCTACAGCCCTCTACAGGTTGATGACCTTGACCCATGACGCTTTGTGGACTGCTGACCTGGACTGAGCTGGTCATGGTGCTCAGGGCGAACAGCGTGGCACAGTCTTTGATGGTCGACTGGCTGTCAAACGCCCCCTGTGTGTCCATTAGAAGAACTGCAACCTGCAACGACAGCAGCAGCACATTCATGTCACGACAGCGCCATCGCGTGTTAGTGTGGTACTTCGCTGCCTGGGCAGAAACCCGGCATGTGAACTGACCTTGCGGCCGTCTGGTTTCTCCACCACGAACACCTCGCTCCAGGCCAGGATGCCCGTGGTCTCACGCTCGCAGCCGCCCCGCCAGTTGAAGCCGGTGAGAGGCTCCTCCTCGCTGCCGACCCACGAACCAGACGCCTGGACAGAGACCGGGGAGGGGAGGGGGGAGAGGATATCACACTGTTCAACTCTGAAGCAGAATTAAGTTTACTTCACGTAACGAACAGCATTTACTGTAGAAACAGGAAGCTGTGGGGGCCACAAACAGGAAGGACCAAAAGGAGAACGACCTCAGTGGTTTTAAAAGGTTGGTGTTTTTAAATACAGGATCAGGGTTTTTAGATTTGGTCCCGCCTCCAGCTCTCGACACACAGACGGCGTCTTCATGGTAAAGCATTGAACTTTGTCAGAGTTTGTCCTCCATTAACGCTATGAAAGCCTGGACAGCCTTAAATTCAACCAGAGTAAAACTGAGGTCATGATTTTTAGACCCAGCGGCGCCTCTGATGTCTCTCAAACAGACCTTGGCGCCTCCTGCGCTGTAGACTCTGATATTCGTCACCCTCGACTTCTTCTTCCTGTCGTTGACACACAGACTGTGTAGTCAGATAAAACATGAGGTCCTTCACGCAGGCCGATCCCATCCTCCAAACTCTGACCTGTGCATGAGGTGTGTGTGAAAAGCAAACCCTCGCCGTGACCCGATCCGTGTGGGCGGGGCTTATTCTATGCATAAAGATGGCCTTTATGTGTGGAATAAGCAGCAGTGAGCTCTGAGGAGGCCCAGCCACAGAGCTGCCATTGTGCCGGCCTGAAATCCTCTTTACAGCGCGATGCAAGCCTCCAGAATGTTCCTCAGTGCTTACCGTAGATTAGCACGGCCAAAAGGTCAGTCGCCGTTTCAACAACTACTGCAGGAAAAAATGTCCAGCTTCCCAAAAGACATTTTCATGGTTTCGTGTGTGTGTACAGTTCCTCAAACTCTGGCCGTCTGGACCGAACCTTCAGCTGCGTTTCCACCACAGGAACTTCACCCTGAAACTCCGCAGTGACCAGGGTCTAAATTAAGTTCTGGGGACTTTGTTTTACCCCTACAAGTTCCTGTACTTTCCCAAAGTACAGGAACCTGCTTGATCGGTCAAGTAGAAGCTAAAACATTAAAGACACTGAATAAAGCAGCTTCACCCTAAAAGACTTGTGTGTCTCTCATTATATTCCATCAAATCTGACGTTACTAAATACTGAAACCTGGCCGTCACTCTGCAGGGCGTACATCAGAGTCAGAACACACGTCAGCATGGCGTGCTCTGAGTTTCCCGTGGACAGCGTACCTGTTTGTACATGAAGCGCAGCATGAAGTCCAGCAGGAACGACTTGCCCTTCCGGAAAGCCCCGGCCACGGAGACGACGACCACGTGGAGGTCCCGCACCTCCTCCTGCAGCAGCAGCCGCTCCAGCGCCTCCTCCTGCAGCGAGAACGAGTGCTCCTCCTCGTCCGCCACCACGATCTGCACAGGCCTGGCCACGCCCACTTCCTCCTCCAGCAGGTCGTCTTCCTCCTCCTCCTGGCGCCTCATCGGGGACGTGTCAGATTTCAACCCGTGGCCACCTGAGAGGGAAAGTCGTGGGTAAGAGTTTGACAAGACGGAGAGTGAAACTCACGCCAGGACATCTGTTCGTTATCTGGCTTCTCTAACAATTTATCATCATTATTCCTGATCCACTTCGCACATCTGACCGATTCATTTAACGCACTCCAAACGTTGCTCTAAATTAAAACTCAGGAAGCAAAAAATCCATTCATGTTATAAAACGAAGCACAAACATGGTGAAAGACTGAAATGTGACCTCATCACCTGCCCACATATCAGAAGGTGGTTTCAAGCGTTTAGCCTACATGTTAACATGTCGTTAATTTGTCATTTTGCGTGCTTCAACTACACACGGCTCTCTGTGAGCCCGTTCCACTCTCTGCAGGCTAACGTACATATCCACATGGAGTATTTCAGAATAAGAGCGTTTTGCCTGCCTGATTTTGCGGACTTGTTCAGTTGTCCTTGATTTTTGTGTTTCTACTATGGTTAAGTAGCTACGTAGTTAAAGTGTTTCTGTTTGTTTTAACTGTGTTTAGTGTTGCTGTACGATCGGGAATCTGCAAAAGGTGTTTTATTTTGAAAACTGACCGGATTCTCTATGCCGTTCTGTGTCCGACTTCCTGCCTGGTTCATCTGCTCTATGCTGCTTCACACGGCTTCAGCCAAAAATAGCCCGGCGTTAACAACTGAACTTATGCAAAACTTCAATAATAAGAAAAATTTTTAAATAATCTGGCAGAACAATCGCAATTAGATTTTCCCCCCAAATCGTTCAGCCCTGGTGGATTAGTGTGAGATTTCTGCCTGCTGACCAGTCCCAAACTGTGCCTGTCAGACGGTCTGAAGGGGCAGCAGAGCGGTGACGCAGACATGTGGGACAGATTCTGAATGTGCAGAAAGTTTTGAACCCGAGTGAAAAACTTGGTGAAACATAGGAGCTAAAAAAGGAGTTAATTTAGCCCAACAGATAACATCTACAGTTCGCCTTCCCGCCCGTTCTTGGAATGGAGCAAAAATGAGGAGTTATTCATTTCATCAGCATTTTAATGGTGTGTTTATTATGTCACTAACAACTATAGATGATATCATTTTGGGACGGCGCTCTGGATCAAACTCCCAGAAGTGACAGCGTGTCCTGACCTCCTGCAGTTAGTGAAGCTTCACAAAGGGAATCACTGCCATTACAGGACGGCGGGGTCGACTGGAGGTTTACAGTAAACGGACCGAGCCGTGGGTCAGCGCGGTTTTGATCTGTGAAGCTCCTTGTATGGCGGCGTTTCCACTCCTCTGACCTGCAGCTCTGGTACCAAAACATATTGGACTCCGAGTGCTTTAGCGTCCGTCCGACAGGTCAGAGCGAGGGCTTCTGCTCACCGCTCTGGAATTTAGTGAAACGCAGATCATAAGCGAGCAGCCTGAGGACTCGTGGGGAAGACGCGCCTTCATTCAGGGCAGAGTGGAGCTCGTCGAGGCCACGTGAGAGCGTCGCAGGCAGTAACGCAACACCACGGCATCCCCGGGAAGGCAGACATAACGTCCAGGTCCCCAGAGGCCTTTTAGACAATGATGTGGGCTTTAACTGAGGCCGTTAAGACGACCAGTGATCCGGTTAATTCAGTGTTCTCTCTGTGCAGCACATGAACCGCCGCAGGAACAAAAACCTCTCCAGTGCAGCATAAAGCTGAAACACTTAGTGAAATAGAGAACAGCCCATTTTGAGAAAGTTCTCAAGCTAACGTTAAACATTGTGAGTGAGCAGAACAAAAGGTTCACTGTTAGGTTTAATAAACCCAAAGCCTGCTGTGAAGAGATCTACGTCAGCCTCCAATAGCAGCAGAAGTTTGAGGCAATGTCCTCTAAACTGTGGTAAGTTCAGAAAATGTGTGTTAGTTGATCTGAATGCACAGCTGCACAGGGACCTGTCGCTCGCCTCCAGCATGTCTAACTTTATAATAACTGATCAGAGGATTATGCTGCAAACAGTCTTTTTGCTAAAGTTAAATATAAATCACGGGCTATTTAAATGTCGGGGTAATACATCCTTAGCTTAATCTTATCCAACAAACAACATCGTGCAGAAGGAACTGCGGCCTTCCCTGATAAGAAGCCGACACACACACGTTCGCCGTTATTACGACACACTCCAGCCGTGAATAAGCATCTTCTGCTGATTATCCAACAGGTCAGGATGGCCAGTGGACTCCTGTACAGTCATTTCTCACAGCAGAGCAGGAGTCTGGTCCCAGTTCTGCATGTTCAACCCTCAGAGGCTGCATTCACAGCAGACAGGCATCCCATCCCCGCACAGCTGACCTACCGACCTGAGGACATGTGAGGGACTCATGAGCAGGGTGGGGGTAGGCTGGACAACAGAACGATCACAATAATAATTTTTTCCTCAATAATATAACAAACGTTCAAGAATATTTAATTTTAAATCACTGAATCATACCCAATTTAGAACTTTGAGGAAAAAGGACTGAAAAAAAAAGCTTAAAACCACAACTGACCCTTCGCTAAGCCACGCCCCTAACTTAGTTACTGTTGCTAAGTCCGACGAACTGTCGAACCTGTCGGATTTTATCACATCACAGCCTGGATCAGACCGAAGGCGTTTTTTTTCCTGTGAGAGGCGCTTTTTAAAATTGTTTTCTGTTGGCAGTGAGTTTACAGTTGCTTGGATTTTCCAGAGACGGCAACAATCTGTCCCCGACGCATCCTGAAATACGCCTTGAACCGACCATCATTAAGATGAAGCTCCTGGGCCAGCGGATCCCACACAGATCTTCGCTTCCATCTCTCCTGCGTTTTTGTACAACTCTCACTTTCAAACAATGATCGGGACCTAAAACTGCACTGAAATGTTGTCTAATTTGTAGAAAAGCGACCTTAGAAAGAAGTTCTGCCGTTTCATTGTGCATGTGAAGGTTGTCAGACTGACATTAAACAAATGAAGACATTAGCTAAAGGTTACCGATCACAAAGTGAGACAAAAGACAAGGATATCAGGGATCAACACTGTTCCTGTACAGCTGGGTGGGCCTCGATTCACTATTGCAGTCATTAAAATGTATACACCATTACATTCAGCAGGAAGTTAGCTAGCGTTAGCCAGAGCCCTCTGGCATTAACTAACTAACATCACACTATGGAATAATCCACATTTTTCTGGATTTATTTTAGGTTTTGGAAAGAGAATAAATCGTATTTCTGCTTTCAGCCTGTCTGGGTAGCTGCTGTAACTGTTACAGGATGCTCCAGGATCAGCGTTTGACCACATCTTGGAAAAATACAGCCCCCCCCCCAAACGCTAGAAAACGACTCCTTCTGCATTAGAGTCAATGGAGCGCAGCCATGAAAGTGTCAGACCTCAGTTGGAGCGAGACCTATACTACGCTGTGACTGGTCAGCTGTGTGTTCGGGGTGTGGCTTAGCGAAGGTCAATTAACAGGTTGCTTCAACTTTCACTCAGGAGCAAAAATCAGCCTTTACTGTACTCATCATGTCCTAAACACAGAAGAACACAAAACTAAAGGAGTTTGAAGTTCTATCCGAGCATCAAAACGTTTTCCTTAACGAGGCAAAACTGCAGTTCTTCCTCATTCTGCAGACGCGACGTACCGTTTGGACAGATCGAGCCTTCACATGCGACTCTGGAGCATTTCAGGGTTCCAGCAGGACAAATGTGTAGTGATGAGAGTCTGGACTCTATTTCAGCAACCTGCCACTGGCGGCTGACTGAGAGCTAACGTTAGCAGCGACTGACTAGCCGTTAGCCTGTAGCCATTGTTTTTAGTGCCTGCTCTGTAGCGGGGGGGTCTTTACTGCTGCTCTCTGCCTCGGGCTTGACATGCATGCACATGGATGGGCAGGGAGATCTTTGCCGTCACGTTTCTTTGATTAAAAGTTGTCCAGACTGAATGTTTTACAGAAGCCTGAAAAGGACAAACATCAAGTCAACACTGCCAGCTGTGAGGAGAAGGTTTAAACTATACTTAGACAGAATAAACTTAAATCCATTCGATGATTCGAGCCCTTGCCTTCTCAGAGAAGAACCACAAACACAATAGTGAGCCTCAGAAATCTCTGTTTTGATTCGGCAATACAACAGATTTGCAAGTATAACCGTGTAGGGGCAAATCCTTCTGCAGCAGCAGTGTGTAGTTTAAAGACCCAAGTGTGAGCTCAAACTGTGAATCTGGAGTAAGAGGATAACTACACCAGCAGAATTACGTTCACATCACATGACGCGTGGCTCGGTCTTATGCCCCACTTTGGTCTGAGCAGCACACAGAGTGCAGTTTTCCACACATCAGGTCAGCGGAGCTCTCTGCAGCTGCAACAACACGAGCAGCACTCGCTCACCAAAAGGGAAACTTGAGCCTGAGATAAACTGCTGTAATGGATCACCGGCTGAGACCCAGTCAGACATATTCCAACACGACTGTAGCAGCTGTTAACGCTTCCTGCAGGTGTCACGCTGCTGACAAAGCATTGGAAAAACAGCGAGCCTGAGGTTTCATCATCAGACAGCTTGTGATAGGGATTAAACATGGTAACATTTCAGACAGTATTACCATTTCTATATTAAATCATCGTGATTTAAAATGTCTTAAATACTCTCCAGCATCAAAGTTAGCAACCGTCTCCCAGACACTGAAAACGGACTGGAGCCGTTTCTCAATCTGCGTTCTTGTCTGTACTTGTAAAACGTCATAAGTCGCAGCCAAAGTACTGTTCCAATTCAAAAGTAGGGATTTACATTTACTCATCTGGCAGACGCTTTTATCCAAAGCGACTTACATTTGAGGAACAACATACAAGCATCAACTACAGATCTACAACTGACAACACATACTAGTAAGAGCTCAAAGTTCATATCACATCAATGGGGTAGATACCGAGGGAAGGAAGTAAGAGTTAACAAAAAAGTGCAGTCAATACAAGATCATTGTAGGGGATAGAAGAAGAGCACAGGAAGTGCATGTTAGAGGTTAGGAGTTATAAGAGGATACATTGAGTGGACTATATAGGGTATAATAATTCTGACTATACATGCGGACAGCACTACAAAGTGGCGAGCTCACTATAAAGTCCACTATGTAGGGAGTAGTGGGTGATTTCAGACACTTATCTAGCAAAGTACAGTCAAATACCCGCATGCGTTCTCGCTCTGCCCGTTTGGTGTCTTGTGTGGATGCACTTAGTCGCCAAAAAGTGGAAATGTCGGACGAGAAAACTCATAACTGTAACTTATGATACTGCTGTTCTCGTGTCACATATAGTAGTTTTAAGATTTTTCTGTGTTTTAAGAATTTAATGCGGGAATATAGTTGTTTAAACTCCAAATACGTGGCTGATTTCTCAAGACAGAGCTAGTTTTAAAAAATTGTGAGGTCCCGCCCGCTAATCATCAAGTCCGCTGCTGTTCCAATTGCTGGATGACGGACTGCGTGCTCCGTTCCTGGGAGTTTGTACTCCCGAGCCGAACTTGCCAAGTCCGAGCTTTAAAGTACAGAAGTCCGAACTTGCCAGAGTAACAGCCAGAGTCTTCAGTGTGTTAGTTTTTGGGGGAATCATCTTTTTGATCACTTCACAACATCTTTAATGTTAAAGCACACTTGATGTGTTTGGGTGTGCAATTTTATTATGTTAATAAACAAAATGTGCACAGTGCTACTAATTATATTTTCAATATAAAAAACTTAGTCAGATGATTTCACTGTGTATCTGTAATTTTTGGAAATATTTACAATATGAAGTGTCATTTTTCATAATATGAAATTTTCCTACATTTCACCTGCAGCTTGTAAGTTTACCTTCCCAGCAGGTATCTAGCTAGCAGGTGAGAAAGATGAACCCACTGCCAGTTACCCGGGAAGATCACCTGGGACTTGGTTGTGAAAATGATGAGCTAGTTTCAGATGGTCACTGCAGGGAGTGTAGCAGAAGTGCCACAATAACAGAGTAGTCGGACGGCTATAGCAGCTTACTGAGGGAGTCTACCTTACCCAAACACTTTACAGCCAATCACAGTGCGACGTGTCCTCCTTAAAGACAGAGATATTACACGCCAAACCCCATTCAAAAAACACCCCGTTTAACGTTGCCGTGCTTATATGACAAAACAATCCTTGATAGACGCTGGCATCCATCAAAGCCATCTAGTAGGGATCAGAACTGACTGGACCGTGGTTGGGTCACGTTGGGTTAACGTTGCACGACCACACAAAACAAAAAGTTGTGACCAATAATAAAGAAATATTCTCGAGTTAAGAGCTAACGTTAGCGTTGTGAACCCTTGCCAATAAAAGAGAGACGTTAGCTTAACTCGCCGATTTCTTCAACAGAATCCGGCGTTTAGTTAAATGTATGAGTCTCCTGTGTTATCGTTAAACTAACATGTGAAGCGAAGTTTATTTCTAAAACGTTAAAGCCGGTTTTGTTGAACCACTGCAGGGTGTGCTAGGCTTAGCTTAAACTAGGCACTGAAGTTAGCTTGCTTCACACGGTTAACCACGAAAGGTTTACTGAAGGCTACTAGTGTTATCTTCAAATCGCCTGCTGGTGTCGAAATCGTTTAACACCTTGTTTTTACAAAACAACAGAACAATGAAGACTTGGCTGGAAGAGGCTAGCAGCTGTGTTAGCTGGTCGGCTAACAACAAACACAGCTGAAGGTGAGGACCGATGAACGGCTTAACAAACACTTCATGACAAAACACCCTGCACGGCGGGGACAGTCGGGTCAGACACGCACGGCCACTCTCACCGGCAATTAAACAGACATGTTTTCAGTGATATTTTATTAATATCGCTAATTCGCGACAGAAGATCCGATTATTCGACGGAGCGGAGCGGAGCGCTCCCTGCGGTGTCATTACGTTCACCGTGTGCAAAACAAGCCGCGGCGGGGGTCACATATTATCTATAAAAGCCCGCAGTCACCCTGTCGAGTCACAAACATCATTTCACTCTCTGTAAATGTTTGATTACCTTCTTTAAAGATGCTGTTTTTGTGATTCCGCTGCTTCAACCTGCTCTCCTCCGCCGCCATCTTTCTTTCCTGACCTGCTGATAGCGGCAGACTGCCCTGACGTCATAGAGTCCGCGCGGTCCTAAAGTACGCCCCACCCCTCCCCCTGGTGAACCTATGGAATCAGATTTGTGCCAATTTAGTCAAACAATTTTAACTTCTAAAAAAATCTAACAAAAACAATAATTTCATAGAGCATAAAACTACCCTATTAGTCCAAATATAAGATGACCCTGACTATAAGACGACACCCCCTTTTTCAAGAATAATAAAGACCAAATCTTGTTTTGTAAAGAAAATAATTTCATTTGAAAATGAATTCTAATTAAACACACTGAATAAATAAAACATGGCAGGTTGTTGTTTTTAAACATCTTTTAAATAAATAAAAACATTTTCAATATCTTTTTAAATGAAATGGTCACATTTAAACTACTTCTAAATATAAATGTACAATGTCATTTAAATGTGACCATTACTTTTAAAAATATATTGAAAACATTATTGTATTTATATGTATTTACATGTTAAAAACAACAACCTCCACTGGCATCATAACTCCTCCTTAGCTGTTGGTTAACTTTACCTACTTTTGAACTACGTTCTACACAATCGCCGTGTCTCTCCATGTTTTAGTTGGATGGTGACACGCTTCAGTCAGGAGGGCAACATGCGCTGTGCCAATGGTTGTCGCCATCTGTTGTTGTGGGTGAGTATTAACTAGGGCTGGACACGCGTTATTATCGCGTTAACGCATTAATTAGTTAACGCCAGTTTTTATTATTATTATTATTTTGAAAGTCCGTTGCTCACTGGCTCTGAATACACATCCAGTCATTTAACCTTCCAATTTAACCTAAATTAAAATTAAAGGCTACATAACTTTACCTGATACTTGTCGCTACACCTTGTGCTCGACCACTTCACCTCACTCTAACAGGGAAACTGATTGAACACAGACCGTTTCTGCTGCTCCCTGATCAAAGAAAAATGTTTCTACTGATACCTGTTGAAAGAAAACAAGAAAATTGGATTCTGATGGTAACTTGTTTTAACAAGCTAGATTAAAGGTAATGCCCTGGCAGTGTCAGATAGCTTTGGTTTTACATTTGATTTGATTAAATTAATGTTTAAGTTGAGATTTATAAATATATGTTAATATATAAACATTATATTGCTACTGTTCAAAGGAAATACTGGTGATAAAAAAGCAACTTATTTGTTTAAGGTGTTTGCAAACCACATGTTATTGCACTTTTGTGTATATAGCAGTACATTTAAATTAAAAGTGTGCAATACACTACTTTAGAATTCATTATTAAATTTTGAACATGATTAATCGCGATCATTGCCCAGCACCAATATTAACATGTCCTAGCTCCCCGAAAATAAGACAAGGTGAGTTTTTAAGACATATTTCCAGGGGAAAAAAACTGTCTTATATTCGGACCAATAAGGTAATTGATTAAAAAGAATCTAAAAAATAAACGTATATCTTGCAAACAAACTGTTGGTCTTCTACTTTTTTGACAAAAAGCTCTTTTGTTTACAGCTCCATCTGCTGCTTTCTCACTGATCAGACTTTTGCTCTCATTGTCAGCTTTGTGGTCACGCCGCCAACTCTCTCGTTTGCGATGCCTGACTTTTTCTTTGCAGTTCTGACCAAGCAGGAACCTCCGTATCTGAAAAGTAAAGCCAAGGCTGAAGAACCTTAAACCTGCGTCCCCTCTAGCAGCCAGCAGGGGCGCCTTAAAGCTGCGTCCTCTCTAGCGGCCAGCAGGGGCGACTTAAACCTGCGTCCTCTCCAGCAGCCAGCAGGGGGCGACTTAAACCTGCGTCCTCTCTAGTAACCAGCAGGGGGCGCCTTAAAGCTGCGTCCTCTCTAGCGGCCAGCAGGGGGCGCCTTAAACCTGCGTCCTCTCCAGCAGCCAGCAGGGGGCGACTTAAACCTGCGTCCTCTCCAGCAACCAGCAGGGGGCGCCTTAAACCTGCGTCCTCTCTAGCAGCCAGCAGGGGGCGACTTAAACCTGCGTCCTCTCTAGCAGCCAGCAGGGGGCGACTTAAACCTGCGTCCTCTCCAGCGGCCAGCAGGGGGCGACTTAAACCTGCGTCCTCTCCAGCGGCCAGCAGGAGGCGACTTAAACCTGCGTCCTCTCCAGCAACCAGCAGGGGGCGACTTAAACCTGCGTCCTCTCCAGCAGCCAGCAGGGGGCGCCTTAAACCTGCGTCCTCTCTAGCGGCCAGCAGGGGGCGACTTAAACCTGCGTCCTCTCTACCAGCCAGCAGGGGGCGACTTAAACCTGCGTCCTCTCTAGCAGCCAGCAGGGGGCGACTTAAACCTGCGTCCTCTCCAGCAGCCAGCAGGGGGCGACTTAAACCTGCGTCCTCTCTAGCGGCCAGCAGGGGGCGACTTAAACCTGCGTCCTCTCTAGCGGCCAGCAGGGGGCGACTCCAGCGGCTGCAGAAAGAAGTGTGATTGTATAGAAGTCTGTGAGAAAATGTTTCTACTTGTCAGCTGATTTATTCCCTCAGTAAACACTTTCCTGATGAGTTTATGGTCTCAGTCTCTAGTTTCAAGTCTTCTTCAACACAGCATGATGTTCATTTAGTAAATTATGGTCCCATTTAGAGGAACAGAGACCAGGAAGCAGGGGAGGCTTTAGGGCGGGGCTACAAGCTGATTGACAACCTGTCAATCAGGATAGAGGCGACTCGTATCCGCTGCTCTGTGTACGTTTAACCAGCGCCGCTGAAAAAGCTTATTAGGAGTCGGCTGGTCATTTTTCAGTCTGCACATTTTGTTTTAAGACTGTTTGTTGCTAGCCGAAATTAGCATCCCAGCTAATAATACAGTTAACGTGAATTATGGATGCACCTTGATAACCAAGCTAACTTTCGTCATCAGAATGAGTGTGTAATCATGTGGTGGATGAATGAAATTTCAACAATTCAGTAAGAAAATTGAATCAAAAGCTATCGATGAATTGGATGTAGTCTCATGTAAATAATGTATATAGAAATATTCAAATTAGGGTGACCAGACGAGAATGGGTGAAATTCAGGACAGGGGCAGGGGGCGTGGCTACCGGTACATTCAGTGTCAATGAACATTAACACACATGAAAATCAAAACACAAAGCTAAAATTAATTATTTTTGTTCATGAAGTCACCTGTCTGTCATCAGTGGGTAAATCATGATCTTTTACCAAATTTTTATTTTTATTTTATTCATTTCAGAGTCACATCTGTCTGCACAACACGCCTGGGGCTGTTAAATGAAGTTTTATATTGTATTTGTTTTGTTTTTTTAAAGCTATGTGCTCTAATTCACACTAGGTCACCAGCCCCCTCTCGTCCCATAGTTTTAATGTTCAGTTCATTGAAACTTGGAACTACAGTAAGTCACTGTAAAAATCCAATCCTGAAGCCTTGTGACTTCAGTCAGCTGATTCCCTCCTGTCAGACACTTGTCAGGGATAAATGTCCTGATTCCTGTCCTGGGATTTCTGAGCATTTCTTTCTTTATAAAAACAGAAGAAGCAGCTGCAGGTTCAAACTTTGACCTGGTTCCCTCCCTGCTGTGTGTCGCAAGGCGTCCTCTGCAGCTGGTTTGATCAGATACCAATCCGTCTTCACACCTGGATGGTGGTGTGTTGAGTGTTATCTTATGACAGGCCGATCAGACTGGCTCTCTGCAGTAAAACAAAGCAGGCTAATAACTTGAGCTGCAGTTATCGTACGTGCAGATATCTGCAACTGAAACACGCTGCAACAGCCATTTACTTACACTTTATTTAAAGCAACCTGAGTGTCTCAGGCTGGGCTGTGATTGGCTAATTGCATCACTACAACACAACGTTGATAAAAAAGAAATGGTTCAATTTCATCTCTCAGTGCATCTCACCACCTGAAGCTCAACCTCGACAACCCCAAGCAGCTCCTCCTTCCAGGGAAGTCGTCTCCTGTCCATGAACTCTGTTGCTGCTGCAGATTCATCCTCCACAACATCACTCAGCAGGCAGAGCAGGTTCTGGTCCAGGCTCTTATCAGCTTCTGGCTAGACCACTGCAGCATGTGCCATCCGACTTCTGCAGCTTATCCTGAAGGCAGCAGTCCAGCTGGTCTTCAACTGCCCAGGGTCAACCCATCCACGCCGTCCCATCCACTACGTTATGACAAATGACGAGTGTGCAAAGCTGTCGTCAAAGCAAAGGTGGCTACATTGAAGAACTACTTGAACACTTTTTTGTTTACTACATAAATCCATGTGTTCTTTCATAGTTTTGATGTCTCCAGTATTAATTCTACAATGTAGAAAATAATAGAAATAAAGAAAAAACATTGAATGGGAAGGTGTGTCCAAACCTTTCACTGGGAGTGCATCTGCCGTTTGAGTAAAAGCAGGGCTGGATTGGTAATCTGGCATATCGGGCAAATGCCCATCACCTGCAGTGCCCGACGTTTTTGAAAACACTTGTTAAAATGTTCTGAAAAATAGCTCGCACCAAAAAGGTTTATTTGCACAATAAGCCTGCAATGCAATGTAAATATAGAAGAAAACTGTGTGTTGTCCAAAAAAATCACCTCCTACTCCTGAACCCAGAGGTCCCCAGATAGTCCTAAACGTTTATGGCAAAACCAGGGTCAGTTTTTGTTTTAAATTATTGACATAGTATGATGACTAATAATATACCATACCATTGAAATATTATAAAAAAAAATAAAAAACTATGACTTGTTGAAATGAGTTTACATTTAGATTTATTTTTACAGCTGAACCAAAGCCACTCTGCTCTGATTGGCTAGTAATCCTTAACTAGGAACTCCCAACAAAGATCATTTAGAGACTAGATGTATCACTCCATAGCTAAAACGAAGCCTTCAACACAGGCTGAAAAGAGGAGCTGCAGCAATGTGCAGTATGGTTCTGGTACAACCCCTAAATAGGATTTTGAACCTGAAAATGAGCAGAATACCACCTCCTTAAATATTCTTTGGCAGCTTGCACGCTGCAGAACCAGCTGAAAGTACAACCTTGTAAAGTAATCTTCATCAAACAGCTGCTTTCTTCCACATGCAGCAGACACCGAGCATCCCGTCCAAGCTGTGTTCGTGTTCACCTGATGTGGAAGGAGGCAACTGATGAAGATGTTGTGTTCACACACCAGTGGCCAAACAAATCAGATAATGCAAGTCAGTCATGGTGCTACAAGGATTCAATGTTCTTCAGTCACAGATACTGCAGGCTATAATCAATTTCAGGAACCACATGAGAATCAAATCACAGCTTTTCTCAGTCGCTTTGGTTCATTTCTCAGATCAGAAGTGAAAGTACTTGTTCAGTCTCCACATCATGACCTCGTCACACACTTGCAAATGTTTTAGCACATTAATGCAAATGATTATCTGAAACATCACGTTTCGTACATTTTAAAACATTAACTGTGAATCCTGTCCAATCTCTTGCAATGTGTACCTTTGTACTGTTGAAATTAATGTATGCAGAATAAAGTGCAGCCTTGTCATCCAAACTTCAAGGATAAATCAGAAAACACTTACAGAGTACACTGTGATACTGACAACACAGTAAACACTTTGGGTCACTTGTTTGTAACCAATCACACGAGGACTCATCATTCTGATGCACTGACACGAACACTGACACAAAGATGTACTTTTGAGAGGATTTTAAGCCAGTTACAGTCTAACCCACCGCATGACTCAAGAAATGCACCAAAGCGAATGAGAAAAACTGTAACTGAGTGAGTACAAAAAGAACCCAGCACGTTCTCACTGCCGACCCCTCACACACGGACGCTTGGTCAGACCCCTGGGCGTCGCTTTTGAACGCCCTGTGTACTCTTTAGCATTCTTTTCCAACGTTTAGGGCTCTGCAGTCAAGTTAGCAAGGATAAATATGCAACATCCTGTTAGACTTTAAAAAGAAAGTACTTAATGTCACGAAACATCGCTATTTTGCAGTGGTCGACCCCTTCTCACTCTCAACTTGTCACATGCATGGTCAAGACCCGCCGACATCAGTTCATAACGCGCTAGGGAGCCCCTTACCGTCATAGTTCAAAGCAGTGGGGGAAGCCCTGTAGCGGTAAAGATATATTTAACAGAAAGGACAGAGTAACATGTAATACACTTACATTTTAACTGACGTACGTTGTTATTTTAACGCAAACCATTATCTTACCTAACCAGGTACTTTTATTGCCCAAACCAAATTGCAACATTTCACAATTTTCACAACGTGCCGTTTCAAGATGGCGATGTTTAGCAGCGTTAAAGGTTTATTTTGAAAGTCTAACCGGACGTTATTATTGCATATTTATTGTTGCTAACCGTTGCAAACTTGACTGCAGAGCCCTAAACGTCGATAACTTTACATTTATTCATTTAGCTGACACTTTTATCCAAAGCGACTTACAATGGCTATACATGTCAAAGGTCACACGCCTCTGGAGCAACGAGGGGTTAAGCGTCTTCTTGCTCAGGGACACATTGGTGTCTCGCAGTGGATTCGAACCCCCGTCAGCGTTGCAAACGAGATTGTTGCAAACAGAATTGTTCACATGCTTCGAGTACTTTGCGCGTACTAGGAGGATTAAACGTGAATCCACCAGGGGGCAGATCAGGACCGGCTCACCCCTCGCTGACACCGGATCATAGTCCTTGACAACCTTCGAATTTGTAAACAAAGCAAACATAGCGACACTCGGGCAGGTTGTGATTTTAATAAGACATCATAAAGATCTTGGTAATTGCGGTCCAGCTCCAGGAATTCCCGCCATTAATCTCCTTTTTTAAGTCTAGAGCGAGTTCCGCTCATGATCATGGTTTGGGTTAAAATAACTACATTATGGATGTCAACTTACGTAACTTCAAATAAAAACATTCAATGTTAACTTCTTGTTTCACACCGAATGAACGCTTGGTTGAAAGTCGGCCCACCGTCCTACGCAACCACCTCCTTACTCAGACCTTTCTGTTAAATATCCCAGACCTACCTTTAGGGTATCTTGATCTTGGGATGGTGAGAACGGGTTGAACAAAAAGCGTTGTTACTTAAAAAGTCACAAACAACTAAAACTAAAAAGGGTTTTATCCTCAAAGTGGATTTCTCGTGTAAACGCGGGTTGAACACTGACCATGAATAATCTTGTGCTTTGAAGTCTGTTCACACATCTAGAATGAAAACTGCAGAGTTCACCACAAACTACGATGGTATCAGTCAGCTCATCAACCGAGAATCAAACTATTCTAAAAACAAAAAGTAATTCAGAAACAAGTTCAGTTACAGAGGAGACACAAACATTTAAAACATTTGGAAGACACGCTGAACTGAACGAATGTCTTTGCGATTACAAGAAAACGGAGGTTCAGATGAGTCAATCTAACTTTGGAGCTAATTACATCGTCACAACATAAACTGATGTATCTGCAAGTTAAATGAAGTCACACTAACTTACTTTAAATTCAAAAAAGGAAATCCCATATTAATAAAAATAAAAACATGTTGATTGTTCAAATATCTTGTGGTAACAGTCTCTCTATTTTAATGGCTGATTTCTGATTGGTTTACACTTTTTACTGAATCCTCCCTGAGTTTTGTTCAACATCCCGATCCTTCCCTACAGAGTTACATATCTTTATCTTCAGGGTGTTTTGTGGAGGATGGAGTCGGAAGGTTTCCTCTCAGGCTGCTGACGTCGTTCAGGAAAAAGGCTCAGTCCTCTTCGTTCAGTCCATGACTCCATCGCTCCCTGCTCCACTGTGAGTCGGACAAACAGCAAACACACTAACGTCATCCCTTCACACACTCAAATCTTCTGTCCCTCCTTCTCTCTTTTTAGAACGTCCTCTCTGATTCTTCCTGCAGGACCGGAGGGGCCCTTGGAGGCCATCTTGTTTCCGGCTCACAGATGGGAGGAGGTGGAGAAGCAGAGTTTCAGGGTGAAGGGGGTGGAGCTGTCTGCAGGTCAGAGAACACACTGTCAGTCTGCAGTCATAAACATGATGAATGTATTTAACAAACATCAGGTGAACGCCTGACATCTAGTGGAGAGTGCAGGTACGTTCATTCCTGTTCATTTTCAAATGTGCCTATTTCGATTATCCTCCATATCTGAAAGAACTCTTGGTTCCTTGTAGTTCTACATATTCACTTAGAGATATGCAAGATCTTTTCTTTTAAAGTTGATTTGATTGATCGCCTCGCCCTGATTGGTCTGTTGAGCACTTACTGGGTATTCTGATCTGGTGGTGGTTGAGGACGGTCAGAGTCTCCACAGCTTCAGTTTTACTGTCAAACTCCAGCAGACCGGACAGAGTCTTGGAGCTGGCTGCTGGGATGAGGAGGGAGGAAAATGATGAAGTAGAAGTGTTTATTTCTAAAGCTCCTGGTCTGCTGTGTAATTATTTAAACTCACGTTTGGCGTCGAACACCTTGAACTTGGTGAAGGCGGGAACGTTGTGTTCAGTACAGAGCTGCAGAGTAGAAAGAGATAAGAGAGGCTGTTTTTAATGAGCTAAAGAAATTCTGCTTCCTCTTCTCTCCTTTTCCAGTTTATTTCCACCCGGCAGTATAGTATCGAGAGGTGGAGGTGGTGAGTGCAAAGTCAGGGTGAACCGTAGAGCCACAGCAGACACATTTATGGGAAACATGTCAGAGGTTTCCTTGAACCAATGTGAATATGGTCTGTTATGTTTCATAATTTGGAAAGTTTACCTCATCCATCTTTGGCGAGGACTTGATTTGAAGCTGGTTATGAGATGAGAAAGTAACTGAGTACATTTACTCAAGTACCGTACAAATATGAGGTACCTGTACTTTGCTGGAGTATTTTCTTTTCACGCCACTTCCTACTTCTACTGCATCTCAGAGGGAGATGTTGTACTTTTTACTTCACTACATTTATCTGACAGCTTCAGTTTTTACACATAAAACACATGAAGAGTTTATAAAATATGATGTTTAGTTATAAATTAAACTCCAGTCTAGTAGTCCAAGTACAGCTGAAACAGAAAATTAAAACTAATTTGATTGTTAAGTCACTTTTCATGTAAAAACGTTTCCTGTGAAGATTTGCTGCTTTTCATTTGAATTATTAAAAAAAATTGAATGTTTGGAGGTTTGGACTGTTGGCTGGACAAAACAAATCATTGTAAAGGCGTCACTTTGGGCTCTGCGAACTGTGACAACATTGTTTTTACAATCAATAAATTGATTAATGGAGAAAATAATCAGCAGATTGATCCAGAGTTAAAAGTCTAAACAGCATCCTGCTTTACATAAATGATGAGGACTAATAATAATAGAATCACAGGGGACATTTTACTGCATTATAATTACATACTTCAAGTAGCATTTTCACTGCAGTACTTTTACTTGTAACAGACTATTTTTACAGTGTGGTTAGTTAGTTTACTGAAATAAAGGATCTGAATACTTCGTCCACCACTGGAGATGAGAAGCACTTCACAGACCTGCGTGATGCAGAGAAAACAATATCTGAATATTCAACACGACAAGACGCCAGTAAAGTCATGTCTCCTCAGCGAAGGTGTCCCGCAGATATACTGGGCCCCATCAAAGCTAATCTTCCTCTGTTGAATCCCCTCTCGCAGGTGTGACCTCACCTTGTGCAGCTGGTGTTGGCTGAGGGTGGGCGGGGCGTTGTAGAAGTGCAGGACGGCGGCGGGCGGCTGGATGATGTTCCTGCTGCTCTGCGCGCTGCTGAAGCGGTTGTTTCTGGTCAGACTGAAGTCCTGGTAGCTGCTGCTGCCGTCGGTCAGCTCGAACACCTGGCTGGGAATCACCGCCTGCTGCTTGGACACGCTGAGAGGTGAAGTGGGGGGGGGGGGTTGACACAAGGCAAATGTAAAGATCTTTAAGAATGAAGTTTTACTGAGCACAGTCGACACAGCGTCCTGTCAGCTGAGTGGTCTGAGGACGCAGTTTTCGTTTGTCACAATGAGGCAGTCAAGTTTACATGTTTTATCTTAAATAACAGCTTCAAAATCATTTTAATGCTACACTGACTTATAACAGGGTGAATGGCGTCTCTGTCGTTTCCTCTCCGGGCTCAGAGCGCCATCTACTGCGCTCTGTAACACTGGAAAACCCAGCAGGACATTCATCACGGCAGCAGAGTGACGCTTTACGGCACCAACACGACTCTTCAGCGAGCCACAAGCAGCAAGTATATAATGTACAGTGTGAGATCTTTGGAAGAAGCTAGCTCGGTATTCTCAGTGTGGATATCATGGCAGACGCTGAAGAGACCGAAGAAGACGAGGAGGAAGAGAAAAAGAGCCGGACTTCTTTCTGTTGGACTAGTCTAGACATCTTATACGATGTTGCTTTAACCTTTAAGCACATTTCCAGAAGATCAGGCAGAAGAGAATTTGACCTGCTGCTGCTGCTGTGAGAACACGAGCTCATTGGCTGACACAGCGAGGTGACGTCATTAAAAGTGTCAAACGACGGGATGTGGAGAACATGATGGCATCAGATGTTTCTATTAGCTTCATGTGTGAACGTGAGGAAGGTCACAGCCTCGTCATCGCTCCGCACTCAGGTGATGTGCTCTTCACTTTCAGGCTCTGCTTCGTGCACGTTTATCCAGCGAGGCTGTTTCTGTTTATCCACAAACGTCTTTCACAACTCAGACAACAGGAAGCTCTTGGTTTGATTGTTTTTCTGGTGTTTCCGTTC
The DNA here is from genome assembly GCF_014851395.1 of Micropterus salmoides. Lineage (NCBI taxonomy): Eukaryota > Metazoa > Chordata > Actinopteri > Centrarchiformes > Centrarchidae > Micropterus > Micropterus salmoides. Next base: position 33,785,411 of record NW_024040263.1, on the reverse strand, counting down.
AGGGTTTTTTATGAACAACAATGTGAGTCAGTGTTTTGTAATTATTTCCTATCTTTTAACCATCTCACAGACAATCTGAAACGTCTTATATCAGCAGCAGTTACTGAGTGATCTTGTCGCCACCTGACCCCGGCCCCCGGCCCCCGGCCCCCGGCCCCGGCCCCCGGCCCCCACCTTGTGTCCTAACTGTTGTCTGAAAGTTATCAGCACTCACCAGACGTTGAGTTTTTGGCCGAACACCTTGATGCTGTTGAGGTGAGTCACGGCTCGGTCCACGGCGTACTCGTCTCCCATCTCCACCAACGCCGTGCCGGGAACACTCTTCATGAACTTCACCTGCAACCAATCAGGTTTCAGCTTTTTTTAAAGGGGTCAGGTGACTCAACACGTCAACACGATGGTTTTTCCTGCCTGTCCCGGCACACACACCTTCTCCACGTTGCCGTACAGACAGAAGAGGTTGAAGATGCAGCTGCAGTTCATCTTGGCGGGATGGAGGCCGCTCACCATGGCGACTGAGCTGGAGGCGGCGTGGCCCCTAAAGGAGGACGAGTAGGAGGAGGAGGAGGAGGTCTTAGGGAGGAGCAGCGGGTAGGAGACCATGTCCTGCACCTCCTCACTGCTCCTCCTGTACCTGCTGTTAGCAGGCAGAGGCAGCAGGGGGCAGTGTTGGCCTGGAGAGACACAAACACTGATTAAAAACACCAAAGGTCGGTGATGATGACACAGCTCGACGAGGGAGGCAGATTTACCGTAGCCGTTGGATGGATGCTCTCCCAGGATGGCCTGCCGCTGCCTCCCCTTTCCCCGCTCTGCAACACACAAACACAGAAGTTCAGCAGAGTGTGACCCACATGAGGCCGGAGCAGCAGGAGGTGAAAGTGAGCGCTCACACTCTGATGAGCCTGAAAATCTATTTTCAGCAGCCTCAGCAGCTTCAGCAGCTTCAGCAGCTTCAGCAGCCTCAGCAGCTTCAGCAGCCTCAGCAGCTTCAGCAGCTTCAGCCTACTCAGCAGCCTCAGCAGCTTCAGCCTACTCAGCAGCCTCAGCAGCTTCAGCAGCCTCAGCAGCTTCAGCAGCTTCAGCCTACTCAGCAGCCTCAGCAGCTTCAGCAGCCTCAGCAGCTTCAGCAGCTTCAGCCTACTCAGCAGCCTCAGCAGCTTCAGCAGCCTCAGCAGCCTCAGCAGCTTCAGCAGCCTCAGCAGCTTCAGCAGCCTCAGCAGCCTCAGCAGCTTCAGCAGCTTCAGCAGCCTCAGCAGCTTCAGCAGCCTCAGCAGCCTCAGCAGCTTCAGCAGCCTCAGCAGCCTCAGCAGCTTCAGCAGCCTCAGCAGCTTCAGCAGCTTCAGCAGCCTCAGCAGCTTCAGCAGCTTCAGCAGCCTCAGCAGCTTCAGCAGCTTCAGCAGCCTCAGCAGCCTCAGCAGCTTCAGCAGCCTCAGCAGCCTCAGCAGCTTCAGCAGCTTCAGCAGCTTCAGCAGCTTCAGCAGCTTCAGCAGCCTCAGCAGCTTCAGCAGCTTCAGCAGCCTCAGCAGCCTCAGCAGCTTCAGCAGCCTCAGCAGCTTCAGCAGCTTCAGCAGCTTCAGCAGCTTCAGCAGCTTCAGCAGCTTCACCACCTCCAGGCTGCAGTTTAATCTTTGAGTTTGTTTCGGTGGTTTTCTCCTGTTCCTCACTCATTTTCAAGTTTTCGTTGAACACTAACGGGGGCGGGGCCTACTTCAAGCAATTAAAAAGTTGAATTCTTGGAGTTAATACGCATTGCAATGCTGAAAAAAATATATCGTGCAGCCCTGGTTAGTACTTCCTGACTGACTGTCAGTCTCGCTGTTTTGCAGCTCATTTAATCAGATGCTTCAGGCTACAACAGGATGCGAATGTGTTTCACCCTTAGCAACAGCAAACACCAACTCCAACAGTCCATCTGTAACATCATCATTACCACAGACTGACCGAGATAAATGTTAGAGGTCACATGTCAGCAGGATGGAGCTCAAGACTTTACGTGTTGAAGTTTGGGGCTGAATCACAATTTGTTTAGGGTTTTTTTCTACAAAAAGCAGCAAGACTAAAACATGGCTGAAATATCATATTTTTTAGGGCTTAAGGAGTTTGACCAGTAATAATAAAAGACCTGCACCACCTGCGAGGGTGCATTACATTCAAAACATGCAGGTTTTTCCACACAGCAATACCTTTATTTTAACAGGCAAGTTATTTAAGAAAAGATTCTTTTTTAGGCCTCCTGGAAGGAACGGGGATAAATAGCATAAACAGAAGACGGAAGACAAAGGACAACAACAGACCTTAATAAAAATAGGTACAGAGACACAAAGAAACCAAATGATAGACTAATAAAACACAAAGAAACATGATAACAGACAACGACATATGCTGATCTACAGAGAGCTGACGATACAACTGATGGTACAGTTAAGTGTGCAGGAGGAAGGCTTTAGAGTAATCCCAGCTGCTTAATGATGCTGTTCTGACCGACAATTTTGCATTGATTATTGACAAATATAGATAATTATTGACAATTACCTCCCGTCCACTCTGTAGGGCAAGAGCCAGAAAGTAAAAAACATAAAAATAAAAAGTGTGCTACATGTTGCTGTGTCGTCAGTGTAACGTGATAATGTCCCAAAGTGCTGTCACATCCCTGTTTGGAGCTCTTGGAGCCTCTTGCTCTCAATCACTCACCAGGTGACGCAATTTAAATCGGGGGTTTGACCCCCATCTGTGTTGGGGATTAACACTTATTGTTCCTGTGAGGGCAGAACAGCCTGCACCTTCATGGAGCTCATGGTGAAAGCATATTATTCCCATTATAGCTCCGCCCACCTGAACAACACCTGAGAACACCTGTGTGTGTGTGTGTGTGTGTGTGTGTGTGTGTGTGTGCTGTCCTACCTCGCTGCAAGAGGAAGGGTTTGGTGTAATCCCAGCTGCTGTTGTCATTGCGGACGACGTTCAGTCTGTTGGGCTGCAGGGGGCGACAGAGCACAGCACCTCTGGGTGGGTGTGTGTGCGTGGGCATGAGAGTGAGGGTGTGTATGTGTGCATGCACCTGAGTGTGTGTTTGTCCAGAGCCCTGTGTGTGTGTGTGTGTGTGTGTGTGTGTGTGTGTGTGTGTGTGTGTGGTTACCCGAGCGTATTCGATCTTGAGCGTGCAGCAGCCGGCGTAGATGTCGGCTCCGTTCAGAGCCAGTTTGGCCTTCATGGCGTCCTCCACAGACTCAAACGTTAACGAGCTCATTAAGGATGACTCATCAGGATGACTGGAAAAGCAGCCAATCAGAGGAAAGAAACAAGACCAACAACAACATCCTCAAGGAGGTCAGCTGGAGTTAATCTAAATTTGATCTTGAAGTCCATTAAGCTTTAATGCCAACCCGTTCTCACTCCCAAGTCGTCACATGTGGACGCATCATCAAGACCAGCTGCCGTCAGTTTGTAACGCACTGGGGGAAACCTCGTAGCGTTGTTCTTTCACGCTAAAGGTAGGCGTAGGTAACAGTAAAGAGTAAGGAGGTGGTTATGGTGGGTGGCCAGAAACTGGACTTTCAACCAGGAGTTCGGTGTTCGTTTCCCGTGTGAAACAAAAAATCTAATTGTTCCTTAACTTACGTCAGTTAAGTCACGTAAGTAACAATGTTTTTCAAAATGATAGTATTTTTATAGCGCCTTTCACAGGACCCAAGGACACTTTACACATAATTGCAGAGACAGAGCTACAAAAAGTCATTCAGGGTTGAATGCCTTTGTGAAGAGGTGGGTTTTTAGGAGTTTTTTGAAGGTGTCCAGAGAGGGAGCATTTCGGATCTCTGTGGGGATGGAGTTCCAGAGGGTGGGGGCTGCGACGCCGAAGGCTCTGTCCCCAAAAGTCCGCAGTCTGGTGTGGGGGACAGAGAGCAGGCCCTTGTCGGTGGACCACAGGTTCCGTGAGGGGGAGTAGGGGTGGATAAGGTCCAGTAGGTACTGGGGGGCAGTGGCATGGAGAGATTTATAGGTGAGGAGTAGGATTTTGTAGGTGATGCGGAATTTGACCGGGAGCCAGTGAAGCTGAGTGAGTATTGGGGTGATGTGCTGCCACGACCTAGTGTGAGTGAGAACCCGGGAAGCCGAGTTCTGGACATATTGCAGCCTGTCCAGGACCTTGCTGGGTACCCCATACAGGACACCATTACAGTAGTCCAGGCGGGAGGTGATGAAGGCATGGATCTCTGCCACAGAGTCTAAGAGTGATGGTCGAAGTCTGGAGATGTTTTTGAGGTGGTAGAAGGCAGACCTTGTAATGAGTTTGACATGTGACTGGAATGAGAGGGTGGAGTCCGAAATGACACCAAGGTTGCGGACTTCTTGGGATGGAGAGATGGAGCAACCATCCACTTTGAAGAGTAGATCACCTACCCTCTGGAGGAGCAGCTTGGGAGCCACCACCATTAGCTCTGTTTAGTTTGAGTAGGTTAGATGACATCCAGGTTTTTATTTCATTCAGACAGTTAACACGTGACTGAGGGGTGAGCTGAGTGGATTTGGCGCTATTACGATACAGCTGTGTGTCATCAGCATAACAGTGGAGACAGGACCATGGTGGTGGATTATCTAATACGTCACCTAAAACCTAACCAAATTGTAACGTTTCACAACATTTTAGAACGTGAACAACGTTCTGTTTGATAACATTAACATGTACTTTTATTTTAGAGTATAACTGGACATTGCATATGTATTGTTACGCTATGCTAAACGTTACCCAGGGCGTCAAAAAGCAACACCATGGGGTGTTGACCAAGCATCCATATGTGCTGAGTCTGGAGTGAGAACGTGTTGTTAACCCTCCTGTGCTCATCATCATGGTAAAGTTCAGCTCTAAACTGAACTTTAAAACGTCTCTTCTGATCTGAGAAATACTTCAAACATATGTACAAGTGCACACACACACACGGTCAGGATATTCCACCATGGCCTGGATGCCGTTGCGTTTGAAGATGACGATGCGCAGGACGCTACCGACGGGGTTGCAGACGGTGTACAGGACATCCTGCCAGAGAGAGAGAGAGACAGAGAGAGAGACCATAGCTATGACTGCCAGTACATCACACAGGAAGAATAACCAAATGCAGATTTTCTTCAAACTAATTGCAGAGTTTACGCAGGCGGAGTGGAAATAGTTCAAGTGAAGGAGGTTCTAACATCTGTGAAACAGGTAAAGGAAGTTCTGGTAGAGGAGACTTACGGTGGTGACGGGGTACAGCGGGTTCTGGATGGAGAGCAGCAGAACCTTGTTCCCGCTGGTGGGGTCGTCTGCGTTGGTGGGTCTGGTGATCCGCTGGCTGGTGGAGAAGTTGAAGAAGGCCTGCTGGTCGGCGATACAGACGCTTCCAGACGACACGCAGCGCTCGGCGCTCTCCACGCTGTCAAACTCCACCAGAGCCTGGCGCTTAAACGGCATCATCATCACGTAGCTGTAGACAGAGCGAGCAGACAGGGGAGGAGCTCAGGTGTCTGCGTTTAACATACAGGCAAGGGCGTCATTTTGTGTTGAAAAACGATGGGGGTGGTTGTTTTCTGAAGCTTTAAAAGAGACTTTTACAAAGTTGGCTCAAACTGTTTTGCAAAAAAAAAAGTAGTTGATTTGTTTACTGTTTTGAAAGCACTGATGTGACTATTGATTCATTTTTTTTATTAATTACTGTACATAATATTTACAAATTACCATCAGAAGTTACCAAAATGATGATTTCAAACAAGTCAAGGTTACCAGTGGAAATGTATTTGAGAGTTTGCACCACTAAAGGTCAGTATCCTGTGGTGTCTCCATCAACTTTATCACTTTAGTTTATACTTGATCTTTCCCAGATATTAGATTTAAGTTACCACAAACTAACAGACACAGAAAACATGGAGCAGGACTTGGAGCTATCCCAGAGATCAGTACTGGTTGGTTTCTGGTCTCTGTGCTGAATACAATGAAGCTTCCTCCACAGAGTGCTGAGTGCTCTGTTCTCAGATAGGCTAATCTAACTGCTTCAAGTTTATAATTAAACAAGGAATCTGTTAGCTAACTGCTATTCCAGGCAACAAAAACACACTTGAATTAGAAATATATTTTTTCTGCTTTCTCATCATCTCATGACCCCCCACATATATATCTTGTTTTAAAGGGTAATTTTGGAATTTTTCACATATTTTGTTGTAGAAGTGACTAGACAATCTCACCGCTAATAGGCGTTCGCAACATCGCGTCAAGTGAATTTGAACTCGCGCGAACCAGCGAATGTTGGGACAAACACCTCTTTCGCGCCACCCAGAGTGAATTCGCAGGAATACACGTCTTTGCACTGATTTTGTGTGTAATCAAGCTGCCCAAAACGCTGGATTCGCTTTCGGTGTGAACGCACCTTTATGCATCACTGAAATTATGCATTTTAGAGCAGAAACCATCACGTCATACTTCTATGAATGGAAGACAGACAGGCTTCAACTCCCATTGTGGGTTTGGACAGAGCAGTGGGAGAGATACAAAACGGGAAGTCCATTCATCAGGTGGTGCAGGACATATGATAAACAGGGTGACTTGAAAGCGATACAATGAAGTGAAACAACTAGGAGACATAGCTGCAATGTTTCATTGCTAAATGCAATTAAATGTTGGGAACTGGGGTTTGAGTTTGCATAATAAAATGCCATTGATGTAAACTTACCCCTCATATGAGGGGTAAGTTGAGCCAAGAGTCCACTTTCTTTTTGGAAAGCCAGATTTTTTGAAGAACGTTTATTTTAAATTTAAACTTATTATTCCCAGGGATGCACCACATGCTAAAATATATGTACATATTTTAGTTGCAGATCTTACTGTCATGTCCTCCCTTTAAAGACACATCAAGTAAAAAATGGCTCAACTCACCCCGCTCTCCCCTACATTTCAGCCACTGCAGCCAGCTGAAGCGTTTACAGAGATTCAAAACCTTTTGAAACCTACGAGTCATTCCAGCACCACCATATGTGGAAACAGTCCCCAGGGTTTGTTACTGGAGTCTTCAGAAACACTTTTTTCCTACCAGGTTGTGTAGAAAATGATAAATGTATGGATGACAATGATAAACTAAAACAACAAACATTTCAGCCAGTGTTTATATAATCCTCTTCACTCTGCCTCTGCAGCCTCCAAGACAATGTGTCTTTCAATGATCTGTTCAACATGATGACACTGTGATCATGAGGATTTGTATGATGACGGTTTTCAGACAAAGCAGAGCAGCAGAGGTGCTGAGATGCATTAAAACCAGATTAGCTGCAGACAGAGCAGCAGAGGCTTTGTTGTGGTGAGTGTGTCTAAACCAGGTTGTTCTGAAGGTCAGCAGAAACGCAGCAGACCGCACAGTGTGCACCTAAATAACAACCAGCCGTTGGTGAATACACCCAGCAGCCATTTCCTCTGAGCGCCCCTTTTATTTCTGCCTCATCTGTGTCGAGCATGTCAGTATTTAAAAGGTGAAGGAACGTGTAGTCAGTAATTTAAAATGTTACCAGATGTTGCCGAACTTGTCGAGTCCCTCCACCAGATCAGCCTCCACCACGGCGTCGCAGAGCCCTCGGACGTGGACGACCGGGGACGGGGGGATGCGGTGGCTGTCCCCCGCACCATCCTGCAGAGACAAGAGAAGTCCTTAGTTAGTTTAGTTAGACACCAGGTGTGTCTGTGTTTCATAACGGAAGAATCATTTTATTTCTTCTTTATTCGTCCATGTTGCTTTCATTTCATCTGTAACTGTGACACACTTTGTCTATAAAGTAAATCACTATACATTCCTGTCTGACTACTAATAATGATGATTGGAATATCAATATCACCAGTAACGGTTTACATTTACACTACCAGTCAAAGGTTTTATAGCTCCCCCAGTGAGTCCAGTGAAAATCCTTAAATGGAACCAAAGTAAGCAGCAAACCGTCAAAGCTAAAAACAACGTTTACGTCACTAAAAATTTTCAGATATAAAATTAACAATTAAATCAAATAATTTGTTCATTCTTTCACTGTAGAACTGCTCTGTCTTCCTTAATTAATATTATATACATATATATAAATTGTACAAATAAAGCTTCTGAAGGTGCATTAACAGGTGGTTCCAAGAAAAGAACGTTGGCTGCGACCTGGTGTTGGTTTGGCGCCATAAAGATAGAAAAACAAGACCACACACACACACACACACACGAGCATCTGTTGTGAAACAAGATCTGAGAAGTCAGGACAGGAAGGCAGATAACAGAGACAGATGCCCCCCCCCCCTCCTCCTCTGCATCACAGAGTCATCTCTGTGCAGCAACAAATGTGCAAACTAGCTTACAGCATCAAAGCAGATGTTTGTCACAGTGCAGGTGGCGACTAAGTAAGAATACTCTTTTCTCAGCCATACGGTCCGCTCAGAATGGTTAACACTGACCACAGCCTGTTCTGCGCTCTGGTGTTTGCAGCAATGAAGGTTTTGAGGTCAATAAAGGGAAAAACAAACTTGCAGGTTTGTTGATGATCAGCTGCAGCAGTTGGATGGAATCCGGATATTCATTTTCCCAATGGTGGAAATTAACTTATGATTAAGTACCGACATGCAATTATTAGTTGAGTATTTCCTTTTCAGAGGGAAATCTTGTAGGCTACTTGTATTGCTCTACAGATTTCTGGAAAAAACAGCAACACGTTCTTAGAAATTAAACCAGGTTCTGAATCTTTTTGTCTTGTGTGACGTCTTCTTCAAAATCAGTGTGTCTCCTCGTCATGTTTTAGAGTCATTGAGTTGTTATCAGTTCGACCCATAGACTGTTTAAAAAGGTTCCACCAAGGAGACACTTCTCCTCTAAACGTCGCAGATGGTTTCATTTTAATAACTGTTCAAAAGAAAAGTCCAATAACTGAAAACAGACGTGCAGATTAATCTGCTAATCCTTTGGACAGACCTGACCGCTTGTTTGGGAACCACTGGACTAAACTGACTGTACTTAAGTACTTAAAAACTAGCTAACTGTATATTCTGAAGTCAAAACTAGCTGTACAAAGTATTTAAAACTAGCTAACCATATATAAAATACTTAAAACTAGGTAGATATAAATAAAATACTTAAAACTAGCTAACCATATAAAGTAAGTACTTGTGTACTCTTAGAGCTGATAGTTTAAGTACATGAAGCTGATAGTACTTGTGTACTCTTAGAGCTGATAGTTTAAGTACATGAAGCTGATAGTACTTGTGTACTCTTAGAGCTGATAGTTTAAGTACATGAAGCTTATAGTACTTGTGTACTCTTAGAGCTGATAGTTTAAGTACATGAAGCTGATAGTACTTGTGTACTCTTAGAGCTGATAGTTTAAGTACATGAAGCTGATAGTACTTGTGTACTCTTACTGCTGATAGTTTAAGTACATGAAGCTGATAGTACTTGTGTACTCTTACTGCTGATAGTTTAAGTACATGAAGCTGATAGTACTTGTGTACTCTTACTGCTGATAGTTTAAGTACATGAAGCTGATAGTACTTGTGTACTCTTACTGCTGATAGTTTAAGTACATGAAGCTGATAGTACTTGTGTACTCTTAGAGCTGATAGTTTAAGTACATGAAGCTTATAGTACTTGTGTACTCTTAGAGCTGATAGTTTAAGTACATGAAGCTGATAGTACTTGTGTACTCTTAGAGCTGATAGTTTAAGTACATGAAGCTGATAGTACTTGTGTACTCTTACTGCTGATAGTTTAAGTACATGAAGCTTATAGTACTTGTGTACTCTTACTGCTGATAGTTTAAGTACATGAAGCTGATAGTACTTGTGTACTCTTACTGCTGATAGTTTAAGTACATGAAGCTGATAGTACTTGTGTACTCTTAGAGCTGATAGTTTAAGTACATGAAGCTGATAGTACTTGTGTACTCTTACTGCTGATAGTTTAAGTACATGAAGCTTATAGTACTTGTGTACTCTTACTGCTGATAGTTTAAGTACATGAAGCTGATAGTACTTGTGTACTCTTAGAGCTGATAGTTTAAGTACATGAAGCTGATAGTACTTGTGTACTCTTAGAGCTCATAGTTTAAGTACATGAAGCTGATAGTACTTGTGTACTCTTACTGCTGATAGTTTAAGTACATGAAGCTGATAGTACTTGTGTACTCTTAGAGCTGATAGTTTAAGTACATGAAGCTGATAGTACTTGTGTACTCTTACTGCTGATAGTTTAAGTACATGAAGCTTATAGTACTTGTGTACTCTTACTGCTGATAGTTTAAGTACATGAAGCTGATAGTACTTGTGTACTCTTAGAGCTGATAGTTTAAGTACATGAAGCTGATAGTACCTGTGTACTCTTACTGCTGATAGTTTAAGTACATGAAGCTGATAGTACTTGTGTACTCTTAGAGCTGATAGTTTAAGTACATGAAGCTGATAGTACTTGTGTACTCTTAGAGCTCATAGTTTAAGTACATGAAGCTTATAGTACTTGTGTACTCTTACTGCTGATAGTTTAAGTACATGAAGCTTATAGTACTTGTGTACTCTTAGAGCTGATAGTTTAAGTACATGAAGCTGATAGTACTTGTGTACTCTTACTGCTGATAGTTTAAGTACATGAAGCTGATAGTACTTGTGTACTCTTAGAGCTGATAGTTTAAGTACATGAAGCTGATAGTACTTGTGTACTCTTAGAGCTGATAGTTTAAGTACATGAAGCTGATAGTACTTGTGTACTCTTAGAGCTGATAGTTTAAGTACATGAAGCTTATAGTACTTGTGTACTCTTAGAGCTGATAGTTTAAGTACATGAAGCTGATAGTACTTGTGTACTCTTAGAGCTGATAGTTTAAGTACATGAAGCTGATAGTACTTGTGTACTCTTACTGCTGATAGTTTAAGTACATGAAGCTGATAGTACTTGTGTACTCTTACTGCTGATAGTTTAAGTACATGAAGCTGATAGTACTTGTGTACTCTTACTGCTGATAGTTTAAGTACATGAAGCTGATAGTACTTGTGTACTCTTACTGCTGATAGTTTAAGTACATGAAGCTGATAGTACTTGTGTACTCTTAGAGCTGATAGTTTAAGTACATGAAGCTGATAGTACTTGTGTACTCTTACTGCTGATAGTTTAAGTACATGAAGCTGATAGTACTTGTGTACTCTTAGAGCTGATAGTTTAAGTACATGAAGCTGATAGTACTTGTGTACTCTTACTGCTGATAGTTTAAGTACATGAAGCTTATAGTACTTGTGTACTCTTACTGCTGATAGTTTAAGTACATGAAGCTTATAGTACTTGTGTACTCTTACTGCTGATAGTTTAAGTACATGAAGCTGATAGTACTTGTGTACTCTTAGAGCTGATAGTTTAAGTACATGAAGCTGATAGTACTTGTGTACTCTTACTGCTGATAGTTTAAGTACATGAAGCTTATAGTACTTGTGTACTCTTACTGCTGATAGTTTAAGTACATGAAGCTGATAGTACTTGTGTACTCTTAGAGCTGATAGTTTAAGTACATGAAGCTGATAGTACTTGTGTACTCTTAGAGCTCATAGTTTAAGTACATGAAGCTGATAGTACTTGTGTACTCTTACTGCTGATAGTTTAAGTACATGAAGCTGATAGTACTTGTGTACTCTTAGAGCTGATAGTTTAAGTACATGAAGCTGATAGTACTTGTGTACTCTTACTGCTGATAGTTTAAGTACATGAAGCTTATAGTACTTGTGTACTCTTACTGCTGATAGTTTAAGTACATGAAGCTGATAGTACTTGTGTACTCTTAGAGCTGATAGTTTAAGTACATGAAGCTGATAGTACTTGTGTACTCTTACTGCTGATAGTTTAAGTACATAAAGCTGATAGTACTTGTGTACTCTTAGAGCTGATAGTTTAAGTACATGAAGCTGATAGTACTTGTGTACTCTTAGAGCTCATAGTTTAAGTACATGAAGCTTATAGTACTTGTGTACTCTTACTGCTGATAGTTTAAGTACATGAAGCTTATAGTACTTGTGTACTCTTAGAGCTGATAGTTTAAGTACATGAAGCTGATAGTACTTGTGTACTCTTAGAGCTCATAGTTTAAGTACATGAAGCTGATAGTACTTGTGTACTCTTAGAGCTGATAGTTTAAGTACATGAAGCTGATAGTACTTGTGTACTCTTACTGCTGATAGTTTAAGCTGATAGTACTTGTGTACTCTTACTGCTGATAGTTTAAGTACATGAAGCTGATAGTACTTGTGTACTCTTACTGCTGATAGTTTAAGTACATGAAGCTGATAGTACTTGTGTACTCTTAGAGCTGATAGTTTAAGTACATGAAGCTGATAGTACTTGTGTACTCTGGTCTTTAATAGATTGTCAGTGTTGTGTGCAGGTGCAAAGGTGTCAGCGAGCAGCTGAGGGTGAGAACAAATCATGACGGTTAGTCGGAAGATCTCACGCCGATAGAGACGACGTAAACATGTTGACTGTGTTTCTCAGGAAGAGGTTGAGAAAGCGTAGCAGCTTTTGCAGCCTGACCTTTTTGCTGCAGCAGGTCGAGGCTGCAGGTTCAGAAGCTTCACGCCGGTGCAGGAAACACGCCTCGACTAAATGATCTGATCTGTAGATCTGACTCGCGGCATCAGTCCAACACTCTGTGGACATCTGGATCTGAATGTCTGGGCTGACGCACTGTTTTCAACTAATGGAATATGATGATATGTTTAAAATCCATCATTTTCTGCCTTCAAATGGAACTTTGTTCTGTTTTTCCCAAAGTATCGAAAGACGCCTCCACCACATAGGGATAACAAGAAATGTTAAATAACAACTGAAAATGATTTGAGAACTGTTTATTTTGCACAATAAGAGAACATGCAATGCAAAAAGAAACAAATGTGCATTTTCCAAAAAAGCAACTTAAAGCTGCAGTGTGTAATATTTCTATCTACTTACAGAAATGCAATAAAATATCCATAACTATGTTTTCTTTAGTGTATAAAGACCTCACATAGTGAACGTTTTTATAACCTTAGAATGAGACATTTCTATCTACAGACACCGCGGCTGCCCTTACATGGACGTCACCATGTTGCGCCGTCATGTTTCTACGGTAGCCCAAAAGGACAAACTGCTTTATAGAATGTGTTTCCTCACTATGGTGAATACATACGAAGAAGAAGGAAGAAGCAGTTGTAGAAGTAGTTGACTAGTTTATTTGGACAAATGGAGGACCACACTGATTATTTAGCACAAGAGCCAACAGAGTCGGCCACCGTAGCTTCTCCTGCGCGGTTGGAACCAATTCTTGCACACTGAACTTATAAACTAAAGCTGCTGATTACTGCATTATATTCTGTTATATTTTTATATTTTGAATTGTCACCTGAATTTTGTGTTTCCCTTCATATAAATAAATAAAAAAACCCTCAATCAGTGCAGAAAATGTCTCCAGAATGCAGGAAATTAAAATCTTCTGTGGGAGCACCACTCATATATTTCAGCATTTAATATTCTCTAATTCTCTAATATACTCTTCTCGTCTAATCCGAGCGCTGATGTCGCTCCACCACTTTTCATCACAAGCGACTCATCAACTCCAGTCACAACGTCAGGTGCATATCGAGCAGCTACAACAGTAAAATGCTGCTCAAACAATCTAATAATTTCAGACAGTGGTTGAAGAAGTACTCAGATATTTTACTTAAGTAAAAGTAGCAAAGCCACAGTGTAAAAATACATCAAAATATACCATACCATAAAATACCAATAGTAAAAGTCATACTCAATGTATGGAATGGTACTTTTGTGTACTTTTACTGCTATTACTTTCAGTACATCATCCACGTCTCCACAAACTCCTCGTCTCAGGTATTTTAATCTTCTGCTCGGCGGCAATTTCTTGCAGTTTATCACAGCTGTGGTCTCAGTTTAGTAACTTTTCACCATCATTTCTATCAGTAATAATGTTGACAAAGGGAAATAAGACAGAGGAGTATCCCAGCACGCTAACTGTACAAGTTTTAGGGCAAGTTTTCCTTGAGTGACAGGTGTCTCTCAGCACAGTGAAGCGTTGTGGCGGCAGCTCTGTCGTCCCACTTCAGCTCGCGTGCCAAAACATTTTTTTGGCCTATTTTGTTTTCTTTTCCAGGCTGCAGTGACAGACTGAGATGGCAGCGAGCATTAACCTCAAAGTTGTCGCTTCAGCGCGTTCACACGGGCGCCACGCTGCGCCGCACCTGCGCCGGGCTCGGTTACCGCAGCAACGGCGACGTCGAAAAAGAGGGGAAAGAGGTTCGTTTACAGGCGGCGGCGTGCTCATGAGTCAGCGGTGAAACAACACAGAGATGGAAATGTGTTTGTGTTGGAGCTGCACCTCCTCTGCGCTCATGCAGAGGAGGTGCAGCACACACACACACACGGCCCGGTCGCCATGGTGACTGAGCTTCAGCATTTTATTTGGTGGATGTCTATTTAGCGTGTGCACGTGTGTGAGCCTGAGGCTGAGCGCTCAGTGGTGAGCTGCTTCCTTCTTGTCAGGCCGCCACTGCATCTCTGTGGCCCAGCTCATCCTCCTCCTCCTCCTGCAGCCTTCATCTTCATCGCCTCCTCTTCTTCCTCCCTGACGCCTCACTGGCAACATTAGCCTGGTCAGCCGCTGAGCTAACGAGCGTTTAACGAGGCTAACGAGGGAGAATGATTCATCATCTATAAACCTCGCAGCCTGGACATGAGGAGGAGATGTCTTGTTGTGTTTTTCTGGTGTGCGTCCCCGTGGCGCTCCTGTAAACGGAGGTCTCTGATGTGTGAACGAGGTTTAACACACCGTGTGTTCTTGAACGTTGCTGCTCGGGGTTAATGGAAAACACAAGCTGCTTTATAATGCATTACACACTCAGCTGGTTAGTCGCCATCACAACGTTCACACACACACACATTATTATTTTAGTGACCAACTGCTGCGTAAGCCAGAAACCTGGATCTGGTGTTAACAGGTTCTACTGGACACCAGGATGTGGTGTTTCCATATGCAACACAAAGGGGACAGTCCACAAACCTGATCACAACCAGGACACACAGAGGGTCGGCCTATGGCCAATCACCAACATGGATCAATGGATGGATGGTGGAAGATGGATGGATAATGGATAGATGGGTGATGGATGGATGGATGGATGGATGTATAGTAAATGATGGATGGATGGATGGATGGATGGATGGATAGTAGATGATGGATGGATGGATAGATGGATGATGGATGGATGGATGGATGGATGTATAGTGAATGATGGATGGATGGATGTATAGTAAATGATGGATGGATGGATGGATAGTAAATGATGGATGGATGGACAGATGGATGATGGATGGATGGATGTATAGTAAATGATGGATGGATGATGGATGGATGGATGGATAGTAGATGATGGATGGATGGATGGATGGATAGTAGATGATGGATGGATGGATGGATGGATGGATGGATAGTAGATGATGGATGGATGGATAGATGGATGATGGATGGATGGATGGATGTATAGTGAATGAGGGATGATGGATGTATAGTAAATGATGATGGATGGATTTATGGATGGATGTATAGTAGATGATAGATGGATGGATGGATGGATGTATAGTAGATGATAGATGGATGGATAGATGGATGTATAGTGGACGATGGATAGATGGATGATGGATGGATGGATGATGGATGTATAGTGAATGATGGATGGATGGATGGATGGATGGATAGTAAATGATGGATGGATGGATAGTAAATGATGGATGGATGGATGGATGGATAGATGGATAGTAGATGATGATGGATGGATAGATGGATGATGGATGGATGGATGATGGATGTATAGTGAATGATGGATGGATGGATGGATAGTAAATGATGGATGGATGGATAGTAAATGATGGATGGATGGATGGATGGATAGATGGATAGTAGATGATGATGGATGGATAGATGGATGATGGATGGATGGATGGATGATGGATGTATAGTGAATGATGGATGGATGGATGGATGGATAGTAAATGATGGTTGGATGGATGGATGGATAGATGGATAGTAGATGATGATGGATGGATAGATGGATGATGGATGGATGGATGGATGTA
This sequence comes from Micropterus salmoides, assembly GCF_014851395.1. Taxonomy (NCBI): domain Eukaryota; kingdom Metazoa; phylum Chordata; class Actinopteri; order Centrarchiformes; family Centrarchidae; genus Micropterus; species Micropterus salmoides. The sequence continues at coordinate 33,769,278 of NW_024040263.1, read as the reverse complement.
TAGTGAATGAGGGATGATGGATGTATAGTAAATGATGGATGGATGGATGGATGGATGGATAGATGGATAGTAGATGATGGATGGATGGATAGTAAATGATGGATGGATGGATGGATGGATAGTAAATGATGGATGGATGGATGGATGGATAGATGGATAGTAGATGATGGATGGATGGATAGATGGATGATGGATGGATGGATGGATGTATAGTGAATGAGGGATGATGGATGTATAGTAAATGATGGATGGATGGATGGATGGATAGATGGATAGTAGATGATGGATGGATGGATAGATGGATGATGGATGGATGGATGTATAGTGAATGAGGGATGATGGATGTATAGTAAATGATGGATGGATGGATGATGGATGGATGATGGATGTATAGTGAATGATGGATGGATGGATGGATAGTAAATGATGGATAGATGGATGATGGATGGATGGATGGATGGATGATGGATGGATGGATGATGGATGGATAGTAAATGATGGATGGATAGATGGATGATGGATGGATGTATAGATGATGGATGGATAGATAGATGATGGGTGGATAGTTGATGGATGGATGGATGATGGATGGATGTATATTGGATGATGATGAATGATGATGGATGGATGGATGTATACTGGATGATGATGGATGGATGTAGTGTCACATTCAGATCAGCTACCTGAGTTAATGAAGGAAACTGAAGCAGTTTTTCACTTGATTCTCCAGAAGCTGGTTTCCTGAATGACTCGGGTCGGCTTCACACCTCGACAGGTGATTTCTGTTTGATCTCTGTTATAACAATAAAGCTTTGAAGTCAGCTGTAGCGGAGAGAGCTCCACCTGAATATAATCCACTGCAGACATCAGTAACTCAGTCACTGTTGGCAGAAAAATAAAAACTGGGGTTGATTTAAATGCTCTGACTGGTGTTTAGAAACACATGAACTGAAATTTAATTGGTTATTATTTTAATTTTTAATCTCGTTCTGTCAGTCCACGTTCGAGAGCTTCGCTCCATCAGAGAGGAGGCTGATTTAAAAACCAGGAGCAGCAGCATTTAAATTAAAGATGTAAAACTGGTCAGCAGGATACGGTCTGTCCATTACCAGCTTCAAACTGACAGCCTCTGTTTGGTGTCTCAGGCCGATGGGAGATGCATTGTGGTTTTGTTTCCCATGATGCTCTCTGTTTGCAGAGCGCTGACTGATCTGCTGAGGAGGGAGGAAGCTGCAGCCAACTGTTTAATCAGATCTCTCCAAACTCTCTTACATCCTTCAGTGTGTCGAGATAAAACACAAACACAGACCAACAACATATACACTCACCTAAAGGATTATTAGGAACACCTGTTCAGTTTCTCATTAATGCAATTATCTAATCAACCAATCACATGGCAGTTGCTTCAATGCATTTAGGGGTGTGGTCCTGGTCAAGACAATCTCCTGAACTCCAAACTGAATGTCAGAATGGGAAAGAAAGGTGATTTAAGCAATTTTGAGTGCGGCATGGTTGTTGGTGCCAGACGGGCCGGTCTGAGTATTTCACAATCTGCTCAGTTACTGGGATTTTCACGCACAACCATTTCTAGGGTTTACAAAGAACGGTGTGAAAAGGGAAAAACATCCAGTATGCGGCAGTCCTGTGGGCGAAAATGCCTCGTTGATACTAGAGGTCAGAGGAGAACGGGCCGACTGATTCAAGCTGATAGAAGAGCAACTTTGACTGAAATAACCACTCGTTACAACCGAGGTATGCGGCAAAGCATTTGTGAAGCCACAACACGCACAACCTTGAGGCGGATGGGCTACAACAGCAGAAGACCCCACCGGGTACCACTCATCTCCACTACAAATAGGAAAAAGAGGCTACAATTTGCAAGAGCTCACCAAAATTGGACAGTTGAAGACTGGAAAAATGTTGCCTGGTCTGATGAGTCTCGGTTTCTGTTGAGACATTCAGATGGTAGAGTCAGAATTTGGCGTAAACAGAATGAGAACATGGATCCATCATGCCTTGTTACCACTGTGCAGGCTGCTGGTGGTGGTGTAATGGTGTGGGGGATGTTTTCTTGGCACACTTTAGGCCCCTTAGTGCCAATTACGCATTGTTTAAATGCCACGGCCTACCTGAGCATTGTTTCTGACCACGTCCATCCCTTTATGGCCACCATGTACCCATCCTCTGATGGCTACTTCCAGCAGGATAATGCACCATGTCACAAAGCTCGAATCATTTCAAACATGACAATGAGTTCACTGTACTAAAATGGCCCCCACAGTCACCAGATCTCAACCCAATAGAGCATCTTTGGGATGTGGTGGAACGTGAGCTTCGTGCCCTGGATGTGCATGCAATTCTGTGTCTCGATGTGTTGATCGCATTTGTCTGCCCTGATAATTTACTCTGAGCTCATCTGACCACTAAGAAGGTTACAGCATCACTCAGAATAGCACAGGCTCATTCATCAAGGTAACCTCACTTCCTGCTGAGCGCAGCAGGCACTTCCTGCCAAAACCTCAGAGGCCATATTTTCTCACTGAGCAGAGGATCAGAGCCAGAGACCAAAGACCAGACTGACACTGTTTAAGTTCCATACTGTGGCATGAAAGATAATACGCCAATATCCAAATATCTAAGAGCTACAAAAGTCACCTCCTTAAAAGATTGTTCCTCAGTGTGCAGCTCACCAAGCTTTAATCATATTTACATTCACCCATTCGACAGACGCTTTTATCCAAAGCGACTTACATTTGAGGAACAACCAAGCATCAATACAGAAAGAGATCTACAAGTGACAATACATACTAGTAAGAGCTAACAGTGCATACAGCGCCAATAAGGTAAATACCTAGGGGAAGAATTAACAAATGCAATCAATACAAGAGAACTGTAAGGGGATAGAAGAAGAAGAGCACGGGAAGTGCATGTTAGGGGTTAGAGGTGTTATCAGAGGAAGTGTTCTCGGCTCTCATGGCAGCAAATGCACATAACTAACTAAACTAAAACTAAAAAGTTACAAACGGGACCAGACCTGCCGTGCTGCAGGTTCCAGTAACCCTCTGCAGCAGCATGGTGATCTCGGACGGGTAAATAATATTCCAGTAAAAGATGAGACAATAATAGAACAGCACACGGCACTGTAAGCATGCAACCTTTTTGTGTATATTTGGAATTTTACTTGATTCCTAAATGTCGCAGCTGAATTAAAGGACGTCTGGCAACAACTGCTCACTCGTGTAGCCGTGTTATTAGTTTGGATAATATGCTAGCTGACATGCTAGCATATTATTAAAAACAGAACAATTTCTAATCCAACAAGGTTGTGACGGACGGAGTCCAAGTCAGAGTCTAACTAAGAACCGTACGAGCAGAGAAGGATTTCAGGTTATGCTGGATTTGTCCTCTACAGATTCTTTGCAACAAAACACACTTCAGTTTGACCTGGAGCGCCACTTCCAAACCACACACCCAGAACTGCGTAGGTTCTGGTGTTCATTCCAGCACCATCATTCCCTGCCGGGTCTCCCCGCCCCTGTGCCTGAAAACCTCCAGTGCTAGAGTAGAGGTGTTAGCTGCACCGCTAACTGAGCTATTAAGAAATGGCAGCTAGTTAGCAGCAGCAGCTACTTCTGCAGCAAGTGAAGCTACCTATACATCAGAAAACTGAATCAAAAAGAGGGTTGAGGCAGAGCAGCCGGGGAACATCAGAGAGAAAACTTTTCTCCATCAAATCTGATGCAGTTTCAACAAAATCAGTGAATAAACTTTGTGTTTTTGTCCAGTCACCAGTGAGGCCTGATTGGCCCCCTGAAACACTTTGCTCTGGTGGCTTTAAAAAAATTTAGAATGTTTTTCATTGGGCGCTAAATTAATACGCTCTGAGTGTAGGATGAGTCACCCACATTTCAAAATTGTTTTCCAGAAAATGACAAACGGTCATGATGGTGTTGATGGTGTTTTATCATCAAGAACAGCTTCAAAACAACGTTTCTGTCATTGCTGGGCCAGAGATGATGTGTTGGTGACGTTTAGTGCAAATCACATAAAAACACTTGAACATCGATTTTCACCTCATGGGAAACTTTAAGAGAAGCTACAACAAGGAGGCCAGAGTACGTTCAGATGTATTTTCTAACAGAGAAAACATTCTGAGTCAATCAGGGGCAACGTGGGTGCAGAGTTTAGCTCAAAGACACTTTGACACGTGGAGCTGGACTCAAACCAACAACCCTGTGACTAACAGAGACCCGAGCCGCAGGCCTTCGCTTTATAACTACAACCCTCCTAAATGAAGCCTAGAACCTCCTCCAGCTTTCCAAGACCTCCAATTTAGCTCATTATCAAAAGTTTGAACAGTTGTTCACCATCAACAGCATGATAAGACTGTGCTTTAGTGACACACCGTCTGCTGCAGTGGATGTTTTTAAGCTTAAAATACTGAAGAAAACCTGAAAACATCTTTACACTCCTGAAGGACTCTGAGTAACTGTTAAAGACTGAATGTCTCTCAGAGGATGAAGTGAAGAGGAGGAAATAAATAATAATAAAGTCCTCACAGAGGTTTAAATCATAAGAACAGAGAGAGCTTCTGATGTTTCACCCTGAGACACTTGCAAACTTAGATTTAAATATAAAACACAGTTTGACAAAAGGAAAAACACCAACAGATCTGTGTGTGTGTGCTCTCCATCACATGAATCTAAATGTCAGACGGTGGAAACGACACAAACAGACGCGTTTTGTTGTTTCCAACAGAGAGAGACAGCAGCGCAGATAAACCGCCCCCACCTTCCCTCCGATCTTCCGGCTCCTGCTGTCGGAGCCTCCGCTCCCCGCTGCCTCCTCTCCGGTGGATTCCTGCTCCTCCTCCCCGTCCTCCAGCTCCTCCGCGCCGGCATTCTCCTCCGTCCGGACCCGCTTGGCCGCCCGGTGGTATCCTCCTCCTCCTCCTCCTCCTCCTCCTCCTCCGTTTTCGCTCTTCTCCATCAGAGACGGTGAATCCACGGATGAAGATTTTCGGTTTGACGGAGACTGAGACACCTGGCAGGACTGAACCTCTCTCTCTCTCTCTCTCTCTCTCTCTCTCTCTCTCTCACTCCAAAGATAGGTGAAATCCCAGACGTCTCACTCTGTCACAAAATGCTGACTGAAGGTCACGTTCAGCCTCAGCCTTGACCGCGTGCAGCGATTGTTGGTATCTTTTTAATACACGTCAATAAGTAAGTTGCATCACATATATTTGCCCCCAAACTCTCAACTGACTACAAATTGAAAAATGAACTGGGCATTGGAGTCATTCACTCTGGGGACAGAAAACATGCAATGCAATCCAAAAAAACAAGCTACTGATTCCTGCATTATATTATTATTATTCCATCACGTTTTTAAATTTTGAATTTAAAAACCACCCGAGTTTTGTTTTTCCCTTTACATAAAAAAGACATTTCCACCATAAATTGATGCAGAAAGTTTCTCCAGAATGCAGGAAGTTAAGTATTTAATGCTCAAAACTTCCCATATCTGCATATCATAGCTGCATAACCATTAAATGTTCCTTCAAAACAGTGTTAAAATATCTTCTCGTCTTGTTTTCGTGAACCAACTATTGTCATCATCTCATGAGCAAAGTGTGGGGTCACGCCCCTCATTTGAGCCCTTAGTTTGAGTAGCTTCAGCTGTCCTTCAGTCCAGAGACAGACCTGGTCCTGATCTCTGCACCCAGAGGACGAACCCTCTCCTCGGGACATCCAACATGTTGAAAAATCATCAGCATGTTGTTGAACTCGTACCCAGAGAGAAAAGGTTTCTCCTCGTTATTTCTGGTTAAGTTTGTTGTTTAGTGCAGTACTGTCTCATACTCTGTTTGTTCCCCATTCTGTGGTTACAGGTTGTAGCTTGTTGGTCTCTTCTGGTCTGGTGAGGACTGTGTGCGCTCCTCTTACCTGTGCCTACCATTTCCTGTCACCTAGATGCCCCAACATATACAACCCTGTGCATCTAAAGACTGTGTCTGAAATAATAATAATAATAATCTTTATTTGTAGAGCACTTTTCAAAAACAGGTTACAAAGTGCTTTAACACGTGTAAAAACAATAAAACACAAAACAAATACATGACAAAAGCAAGAAAACACTTTTATAACACTGCTGAACATAAACGGCTCCTACGCTGCTGTTATTCTATATTTTCCTCACTGTCAGCAGCTCCCACGCGTAGAAGCCCGATAAGGCTCAGTAGTTTCCTGAAACAGTTGCTTTCATCAAACAAACAGGAGGAAATAGAGCATTCATTGGGGACTATTTTCAGCTGCGGGTGAATCCATATTTGATGAAAAGAAGAAAAATATCACCAGACTTGAGCTTGCAGGACTTTTTGTTGCTTCTTTTTTTTTTTACGCTTTGTGTTGAAAAGTGTTGGCGATGTAAGGGCTCAGATTAAAGGTGTGATATACTGCATGGGGTCACGAGAACCAGAAGAAAATATATTTTAACACTGTTTTGAAGAAATGTTCAGTGCTGAAATATATGAGTGGTCCTCCCCCAGAAGAGTTTAAGCAATAAACACTTGATTTTCTGCATTCTGGAGACATTTATTTTGCTCCAGGTTATGGCGGCAGGTGATAATTTAAAAATGTAAAAATATAATATAAAAAAAAAACTTCCAGTAAAAGAGTTACTTTTTCTGGACATTTCTTTCTTTTATTACATGTTTTCTTACTGTGCAAATAAACCTTTCTCAAAGCAGTTTCATTTCTTGTTGCTATTTTTAGAACATTTTTAACAAATGCTTTTAAAAAGTCTACAGTGTAAATGACACCTGTGAATTTATTTTTGTTATTAAAACGTGTATAAAAATCCATTGAACACTTTATCCCAAAGCAATCAGGGCGAGGTCTGAACGAGAGGAGAGAGTTAGTGAAATGAGGACACAGAGCAGTCGTCTCTCTCCAGCTGTTTCCTCTGCATTAAGGTCATCAGGTGTGAGAGACACTCCCAAAGGCTTTTTCTGTTAATCACATTTAAATGTTACATCGCTGCAGATCATTTCTACTTCCTTCCGTGCAGCTGTGACGTTAGATAATCTATCACCTTTACTTTGTTTCTGGGTTTCATCCTGTGGTCGATGTCACCCAGATTAAAGCACCAGTCTTCCTCGGTGGTGCGTTCACGGACGCTCTGACAGCTGAGATGTCGGCTGCTGAAGATGTTGTTGTTTGGAAGCTTTTTTTTACATGATTAAAAATAGCAACACAATTTGTTTAACAGTGAAGAAGAAGGGCGTCCATTCTTAATGATTAGTGATCAGGTGTTCAGTCTTTTATGTTGTCAGGGTTACAGTTAGGGCTCTAATGTCGTTGTTTTTCTTTACACAGTGATGCATCATGTCAATAGACAATCTTTGGATGTTTGATTTTTCGCTCTCTCTCACTGTCAAATACTCACATCTTATACAACAAACGCATTAATATGAAGATTTAAAGTCTGAAACAGCTAAAGGCGTCAGGGTTTCTGTCTGTTTTATTTCTCAGACCAGTGTCCTACGAAGAGAGTTCAACCTCCTCAGAGTTAACTGACGTCTTTTTTTATATATCATTACACTTATATCATAATATCATTAAGATGTAAAACTGCGCATTATGTCCATTGTAATAAAGAAGGCGGAGCCGGGGAAAGAATTTCCAAGATTAGGCTACTGTGTGGAGAATAAAATCTGCAAGTTAAAAACTTGAATATTGTCTGACACTGTATTCACACATTTATGAGAGAAACGCTTTGAAAAATGGTGTTGTCTTTTTTCAAGGAACCACATCGCTTCACTTTGCAAGGCTGCAACATCACACACACCTCTGCTGTGTGGTATGCAGTGGAAACTTAGATTAGACTTCACAGTGAGGAAATACACCTGAGTTTAGCCCACAATCACTATATTATCATGCACGTTGCCGTGGATTGGGCGTAATCAGTAGAAAACACCAGTGATTTAGATTTTTTGTGAATTTCACACTTTAATCTAGGCCTAGGTTTTTGGCTCTCTATTTTTCTGGACACGTACATTTAGACTGACACTAAATAGCCTATGTGAAAACCCTTTTCAGATGATTGATTTTTTTTTATTTGCTCTCATGGTGTTTGTCCTCGTCTTCCAGAAGTGAAAAATAACAATGATGATGAAAGAAAACAGAGGTGTTGGAGGAAAAAGAAGAGGGATGGAGGCGGCGTGTGCACCGGCAGAGAGAAACATCCAGGTGGCGACACTGGCATGTTTTAGTTCTGACAACAACACACAGAACAACAGACTATCCTTAGTAAAATAATTGGTCTTTACGGTTTGTTCTGATGCATCTTTTTCCCGTAAATTTGAACTCAAATCCAAAACTTCCCACCCAGTTCCTCAAACGTCCTGTTTTCAGGTCAAAATGAAGCTCTCCACTCAAAACCATTCAATCTTGCTGAAAAAAACCAAACTTTGCCCTCAGACAGGACACACAAGCTCTCAGAAACAATAACTGGCTATAAGTAATTCTGCTTGTGGTTCTTTCCCTCAAAAACCTTTTCACAGGATGAACACAACAAAAGTAAACATCTGCACACATTTTTTATTCTGTTGTGTACAGTCCCACACACATGGGTTTCCTTTTTGAAAAATGATAAAGTTCTAAGCGTGTATAGTGTTTAAGTAATGGAGAAAAACTGTAATAACTGGTAATCGCCATTTGTTTCCATGACTAATAAAACCTGTGTGTGTGCAGTTTCATCACCCAGATTAAAGTACGGCTCAGGTAGGTACCAGTTTCTTTCTGTCTCGTCAGTGAGAGGAAGCTGCAGACGCTCCTGGTCTCCATTTGCTCATCCTGAACCTGAAATTACTTAACCTTTAATAATATTTTAAATATCTACCAGTCTGGAATTTTTTTCCCATCATGGCACAGAAAGGTTTTAAATGATATCCGTTTTAACCATGATTGTGGAAAAACAATAATTCTTTGTTTGGACCTGAGCTCGATACCGTAGACCATGACATTCTCGTGGATAGACTGGGAAAATATGTAGGTCTGTCTGGCACAGTTTTAAAGTGGTTAAAGTCCTATGTTAAAGATAGAGACCACCAGCAACTGTACATCTAAGAGAATAAAAATGACGTGGAGTTCCCCAGGGGTCGATCCTCGGGCCTCTCCTGTTTAGTTTGTACATGTTGCCAGTTATCCAAATTGTCCAAAATAACAACATCGTCGGACACGGGCCAATTGATTCACAAAACAAATGCACTGAAGAAATTAAAAACTGGATGCACTGTAATTTCCTGCAACTCAATACCAATAAAACAGAACTTATTGTCTTTGGTGCCAAAGAGGGGAGACTTAAAGACAATGCTAATCTCGAATCTCTTTCATTAATGACCCCTTAACGCAGACTGTCGCAAATTCGCATCACACCTCTTCCTTTCAGACTGCAGCTGAGATGGCGTTTGTGCACATTCGATGCGTACCTGGGAACCTTTTGCAATCACTCAATTCTCATTTATGCCTGTTGTCACTAATTTGCATCATACCTACATCATATCATCACATACCTGAATTTATATCTTTTCTATGTTCTATAGACAAATTAACATTTTCTACTTTAACATTAACTTGAAAGCAAATGACATTAGAAATATATTTTTACATTCTTTTATTGTAAATAAATTCAGGCATCAAGAGGTAAAAAATATATCAAAAATCAAGAATCTAATGTCAAAGGAGGTCCTTGAGAAAGTCATACACACATTCATCTTTAGTAGACTGGATTATTGTAACAGTATTTTTACAGGCTTCTCTAAAAGAGCGATTAAACAACTTCAGCACATTCAGAACTTTTAAACCTTTATAAATTCGTATTTATCTAACAAAGGTTTTTAGCACAGTCCAATACATTTCTCTGTTAATCTTCTATTTTAATATAAATTTTTACTTTTATTTCATTCATTCATTCTCTTTTTATAGTATTTTAATGTAGCTCAATTTTTTTATTCTCTTTCTCACATATGTAATGCACTTTGACAGATAGATGTGTATTGTTTTAATCTTGTTTTAATTTTATTATCTATTGCACATTAAATATCTAGCTTTAGCTTTGTATCTGTTTTGGCCAGGGAAAACATTGCTTGTGATGTCGATGCTGTGGCCAGACTGAAACAGAAGAGAGGATGCAGCATAGTTTTTAGTTTTTTTACTGTAACTATATACAGTAATATCTTTCATAATATCGTTTTGTATGTAGACCACTGTATGTGCAACTTTGTGTTGGTTGGGATGTTTTACATTGAGAACATCAGTGTTCAACTGGTTCCTATAGATGTCTATTCATATGATGGAAATACCATTTTCATTATATGAAATACCATTTTGAGAAGAAATAACAATTTTTTGACTATAAAGTTTCATTTGAAAGTGAGTTGAGGGGTTTTGTTCATTGTGTGTGTGTTTTTTGATTTGTGTGTAGATTTCTGAGAATATGAGGCGTTCTTTCAGAAAATGTTTGTAAACCATTGAGAAAAACTGTAATGGCAGCTCATGACAGGCCGTCACACTGAGGACAGAGATCTCCTCCATCAGACTGAAACTAATGAGCAACTTGAAACCAGATCACACAGATCTGCCTGTTCACTTTATATTCAAGCTGGGGGCTGATTCTTAAACACGCAAAAATACTTGGTTCTGATTGGCTGATGCATGCATATTAATCTGCAGGTATGCGCGTGACGTGTGTGTGACAGCATGTCTGAATACTGTGGAAATTCTGACTGGAGAGCAGCCGGCTCAGACTGGACTGAACTATCACAGCTGTTAGTAGCAGGAAAGCAGAGCAAGGCCAAAACTTACAGAGTGGTAAAAAGGCAGGAAAGCAGCCCGACACGAGCACACAAATCCAAAATCAGTTCAGTCAAGTTCAGAAACATGCAAGGTCAAAGGGAAACACAGATGATAAAACCGAACGCTGGGAAACAACCTGAACACAAGTCAAAAGACACTGATGAACTGACACCGAGTGAGGAGGAACAGACCGGCTAGAACCTCCAGAGAGGACAAGATAAGGAGACACAGGTGAACTTAATCACACAAGGGGAAAGTGAAGTGAACCCAAACGAGAGGAAAATACCACACAAAATACCAATGTAAAACAGGAAACGGAGAAGAAGGGGAACAAATGAATAACTAACAAGGACAAAACATAACTTAAAAAACACAAAGTAAGGGAGCAGTGGAGCTAGTGAAAAAAGTCCCAAACTAAACAAAGTGGGTGGAGGGGGTCCGCGGAGCTGGTACTCTCAGGCGGAGGCGAGAGGGCAAGACCGAAGGTCATACCCGATCCGTAGGACGACCAGGAAACAGGATCGAAGGTCAACCGGGAGAAGAAAACCCTCTGGAAGCTGGGCAGGAGGCCGACAATGTTACAGAAGACCAAGACCGGAGTTTTTAGAGAGAAGACTTGCTAGCTGCTGCTACTTCCTGTAACTAGAGGTGGAGTCAAGCGACCTCTCACCTTGTTGGGTGGATTTTTTTCTGTAGAACGTGGTCACACTGCACACATTGCATTTACACCTGTGTTCTTGAAATTACACCTGGACTTAAAACATGATATAAATCGGGATCACCTTTTTCAGGTGTAAATGGGGTATTAGGGAGAATAAGTTTAATGCTAACGTTAAAAAGATTTATATTTAAGCAATAACTGAAAGAGGTAACTTTGGTATCATTCCATTTATATATCATTCCTGTTTACTCTATTAGATTTATTACGACCCACAAACTGATTACAAAAACATCCAAAACTGTTATAAACAGCCGAGTGTCTTCAGTTTCAAGACTTAGTTGCACTTCCATAATTTAGCCAACAGATATATTGTTTAGCAGCTGGCAATTCTTTTGTTTGAACACGAAAACAAGTGGTTTGTCAGGACTTTTAAAAACACAATCCTTTTCTGACCTGCTGTCTCTATCTTTAGACGTTGGCGACATTTAGGCAACTAAAACTACATGTTTATGGTTAAAGGAAGCTGGTGGTCAACACGAGCATCCAGTTTAGCAGCTCAATAACAACATCACAATACATCATGGATAATTTCTCTGGTGAGGACAGACTCCTCCTCGTCTGTCCAGGAGTACTGAATATTCAGATAATCCCTATCCAACCACGTGACCAACAAAGCTCCCAAAGTCAGAAAGTGAAGGACGGTGAATTTAAAACATCTTTTCCAAAGTAACATATTTTACATTAGGAGAGTTTGAGTCGTGAGTCTGCTGGGATTGATCATATTGCTGTTTACTTCCTTGTGCCATTTAATATTATGTGTGTTATGTGTCTGTGGATCTGCTGTCAGACTCTCTGCTATTTTAAAGTATTTAGACTTTATAATTATTCTGTCACTTTTAATACCGACTGCCTGAAGTGTGAACTGTAAGTAAACTCCAGCTTTCCTCAGCCGTTTTGTTTTCAGCTCACAAACTGACCTGAGAGTCTGGAGAAATGGATTCTACAGAGATAATGTTATTTCACGCACCACTGGCATTCACAGAAATCTCCCATGACGTCTGTTCAGCCCTGTATCACGTGAAACCCTCTTACACGCTGCAGACTCCCACACAGGAGGGGTGAGGAAGAAGAGTGAGGGAGGAGGACGAAGAGTGAGGGAGGAGGACGAAGAGTGAATGATGAGGAAGAAGAGTGAGGGAGGAGGAAGAAGAGTGAATGATGAGGACGAAGAGTGAGGGAGGATGACGAAGAGTGAGGGAGGATGACGAAGAGTGAGGGAGGATGACGAAGAGTGAGGGAGGATGACGAAGAGTGAATGATGAGGAAGAAGAGTGAGGGAGGAGGACGAAGAGTGAATGATGAGGACGAAGAGTGAGGGAGGATGACGAAGAGTGAGGGAGGATGACGAAGAGTGAGGGAGGATGACGAAGAGTGAATGATGAGGAAGAAGAGTGAGGGAGGAGGACGAAGAGTGAAGGGTGAGGCAGAAGAGTGAGGGAGGAGGAAGAAGAGTGAAGGGTGAGGCAGAAGAGTGAAGGGTGAGGCAGAAGAGTGAGGGAGGAGGACGAAGAGTGAGGGGTGAGGAAGAAGAGTGAGGGAGGAGGAAGAAGAGTGAGGGAGGAGGAAGAAGAGTGAGGGAGGAGGAAGAAGAGTGAAGGGTGAGGAAGAAGAGTGAGGGGTGAGGAAGAAGAGTGAGGGAGGACGACGAAGAGTGAGGGGTGAGGAAAAAGAGTGAGGGAGGAGGACGAAGAGTGAGGGGTGAGGAAGAAGAGTGAGGGAGGAGGACGAAGAGTGAATGATGAGGACGAAGAGTGAAGGGTGAGGCAGAAGAGTGAGGGAGGAGGACGAAGAGTGAGGGAGGAGGAAGAAGAGTGAAGGGTGAGGCAGAAGAGTGAGGGAGGAGGACGAAGAGTGAAGGGTGAGGCAGAAGAGTGAGGGAGGAGGACGAAGAGTGAGGGGTGAGGAAGAAAAGTGAGGGGTGAGGAAGAAGAGTGAGGGAGGACGACGAAGAGTGAATGATGAGGAAGAAGAGTGAGGGGTGAGGAAGAAGAGTGAAGGGTGAGGAAGAAGAGTGAGGGGTGAGGAAGAAGAGTGAAGGGTGAGGAAGAAGAGTGAGGGGTGAGGAAGAAGAGTGAGGGAGGACTACGAAGAGTGAATGATGAGGAAGAAGAGTGAGGGGTGAGGAAGAAGAGTGAAGGGTGAGGAAGAAGAGTGAGGGAGGAGGAAGAAGAGTGAATGATGAGGAAGAAGAGTGAGGGGTGAGGAAGAAGAGTGAAGGGTGAGGAAGAAGAGTGAGGGGTGAGGAAGAAGAGTGAAGGGTGAGGAAGAAGAGTGAGGGGTGAGGAAGAGGAGGACCTGCTAACGTAACGTACTTGTTTTATCTCCAGCTTCGTGCAGCCTGGCTCTCTGTGCTGCATGTGGAACGAACGTTTGAGAGATTCGTTTGGATGTTTTCTTTTATTTTGATGCAGAATGTGAACAAAGTGAACTAAAACTAAAGCATCATGTTTCCTCAGGAGCTTTCTGGAGACGCTGGAGGCTGTTTGTTCTGCTGCAGGTCAGCTGGGAACATCGACGCTCTGTCACATGACAACTGTCCATCAGCCACATGTGACACAAGCCAGATTCATCACGCACGCACACACACACACACACACACACACACACACACTTTTGAGGGGTGGGTCGAATCAATACTCATGCACATCAGTACCTTAAACGCCTCCTAGCATCTGACAAGACCTGTGATCTGACATCACTCCTACAACCTCCACACACACACACACACACACACACACACACACACACACACACACACACACACACACACACACACACACACACACACACACGCACGCACACACACACACACAGCACCTCCCTCTCTTTCTGCCTGACTGTAATCAGCTGATCGTCTTCAGCCAGGCTGAGAGGAACCTTAGAGGACAGCAGAGCGAGTTCAGACAGTGGACGAGTCCTCAGACACAGGTCTCGTCACCATGAGGTTTGAGGAGATCCTGGACGATGTTGGCGGCTTCTCCAAGTTCCAGTTCCTGCTGCTGTTGATCCTGTGCATCCCCCGAGCCATCCTGCCCCTCCACTTCCTCCTGCACAACTTTGTCTCTGCGACGCCTCCTCACCGCTGCGCCCTCAGGAGCCTGGAAGACGGTGACGGGATGTCGCCGAACTCCGACCCCGAGGCGCTGGCCCTCAGGATCCCCCGTCAGCATGACGGCTCCTTCAGCTCCTGCAGAGTCTACGACCCCCCGTTGACCCTTGACCTCAGCCAAGGAAACAGCACAGCACCTTGTCCACATGGCTGGATCTACGACCAATCACAGTTCAGCTCCACAACTTCGTCAGAGGTAAGGAAAAGCAAAATAAATCTCAGAAATGAAGAAGACGCTCTGAAATAAGTTATGTTTATTCAAGACTTTTCTTCTCACCTGCACTTCACCTGAAGTTCTTTATACAAGACCTCATAGAGCCGGATTTCCTAAAGGTCTGCGTGAGTAAAAACGTGTGCAAACGTGATATCACCAGCAAATCAACACGTAAGCTGATCTGCTTATGAATGAATGACGTCTTCCAAAAGTGCAAGACAGCAGCTGTTGTTCATTTACTACTTTGGCCTTAATGAATATGCAGTTTGGGGCGTAACTTACAAATACATTTATTTACTACACGCAGTGTGATCCAACCGGCCTAAAGGCAATTTCCTGTGAGTGCAGCAGCGTCTGTGTTTGAAAGGAAGCTGCAGAGATGGCTGCTGTTATGGTTGGAGAAGGAGACACAGACGTGATGAAAGAAGACGCAGAGAAATGAACAATATTAGATAAGATTATTCTATATCCAATATATAGAATTATTTTATTTATTCGATGAACTATATAATTGAATTATTATTTTATTTGTATTTTCTTTTAGCTTTTTCAACACTGTTGTATGAACATTCATACCAATGAAGCAAATTTCGTTTCGACCTTCTTTTCTCCGTGAGATGGAAGAGTTTAGAAAGTAGTAGTAGTGGTGTTGTGGAGAGCCCCCAGCTGCAGCGGTGCACGGATCAGGCGTAAAGTTCATCCAGCCAGAGGGAACAATCACCAACTGTTCACAGCGCGCCGGTCGTGACAGCGACACAACCCGTTGTAGGTATCAGAGGGGGAATGCAGCGTTGGGGCGTACAGGGCCAGGAGGAGCGTCCGGGCGGTCGGTCGGTGGTCGTTCCCTCTGGCTGGATGAAGCATGATCTGCTGGCATTTCCTGGCGTCTGGGTCATTCCAGCTTTCTGTAGCTGTTTCTGCTGGGGTTTCCCAAAGCAGTTTTTCAGGTGTGCTGTTGCAAGTACTTAGTGCAGTCTCAGACAGGATGGGCAGGAACAGACGATTTCCACATACTCAGGACGCACTGAATGAAACAAACCAAGGTTTTTACGCTGTGGCTGCTTTCCCTCCCGACTCTCCATGGCGGAAACTAAACACACGCAAAACGCTCATTTAAATACTGCCACCTCCGTTGTGTTTGCTCCTGTTGTCATCTACACAATAATTCTTAGTAAATCGGCCATAACAGATACTACAGTTACACGTGCAATATTTTAGAATGCACACGCAATTTAGTTCTCTTTATTCGGGATGTTAGTAAATTGGGCCCAGAGCGTTACCTAACGCTCACCTGGCAGACAGGTGCATAGGAAAATGAAATTGTATAAAAGAAAAAGGCTGAATTTACTCACCACCACAGTCTCCCAGACGTGGACCTTCATCAGGCGTCAAACACACTCACATTTATAAAATAATTGTTTTTCCGTTTCTCTTTTCATCAGACATGAGAAACTTTTGTCTCACTCACATGTTCTCACCCGCTGTTGACAGTTATGTTTGGTTGCTGGTTTTATGACAAAGATGTTGTTTGTCATTTTAAATTTGATGCTTGCTGACGTCCATGGCTGAAACACACTCTGAGACACTCAGTGCAGCAATTAACTTTAAAATTGAATCAATTTAAGGTCATTTAAAGGTTCAGAAGGCTTGTTTGTGCAGCCAATACAGCCCTCAAACCCTGTGAGCTGTTTTTACACCTTCACTAGGGTGACCATATTTTGTCTTTTTCGAAAAAGGGGACAGTAGGGGCAAGAGGGGGGCAGGGTGGTGGGGGTTAAACAAACAAAAACATAGTTTAGCTTTGAGCACCTTTAACTGACGAACTCTTTCCTTTGGCTGCAATCTTGTGTTTTGGAGCTAATGTGGGTGTCGCTAGCACCTACCATACCAGCTCTGCAGCTCAGGGGCGTGTACATGACCGACCAATGGTGGAGTGCAAGAAGGCGGGGCTGAGATTCTGCAGCCATGGTAGCATAAGAATGCAGAGGGGACAAATGGTTCCATTTAATACATTTATTGCCACTATTCACACATGAAGAGCAACAAGAGATGATGAGGCGATGATTGACGGTTACGATTTTCTACAAAATGATAAACAAGGAAACACACAAGAATAATACAGTAAACCAATGTATAACATAACACTTAACAACTAAGCGCCTAACAAACAATAAACATTTATACTCTAACCAAAGGGGGTGAAAGGGTAGGCCTACCACTACTGAAATTATAAAGCACTACATAACAAAGACATTCATTTAACAATTACATAATATAAGAAATGCATCAAGTTAAGTTATACTGTTTTCTGCCTTTCCTTAAGAACTACAATTAAAAAACCATGTGCACTGTGCACTGCACACAATGTGATATCTGTAGTCTCAAGGCAAACAATCAAACTGAGGAATATACCATCTACTAATATGTATACTAGTCAAGCATTCAATCACATCAAGTTTACAAATAACCATTAAGATTCAGCAAATATGAAAAAGGCATGAAAAAGGGAACAAACTCGCTTTATCACGCACAACCATAGAATATAGTATATCTGAATCACAGAGACAGAGGGCCCTCATGTGTGGTTTGTGCTGCCAGCCAGAACAAAGGGAATGGGTGGAGTGAGATCAGGTGAGATTGGGTGGGTCCTTGCCGTGGAAATAGGCAGAGGGTTGCTGAATAGTATGGCTCTATTCTACATCTCCTTTGCTGAGATAATCCATCCACCTCACAGGTGTGGCATATCAAGATGCTGATCAGACAGCATGGGTATCGCACAGGTGTGCCTTAGGCTGGCCACAATAAAAGGCCTTAGGCTGGCCACAAGAAAAGGCCACTTGAAAATGTGCAGTTTCACTGTATTGGGGGGGTCCAGAAACCAGTCAGTATCTGGTGTGACCACCATTTGCCTCACGCAGTGCAACACATCTCCTTCACATAGAGGTGATCGGGTTGTTGATTGTAGCCTGTGGAGTGTTGGTCAACTCCTCTTCAACGGCTGTGCAAAGTTGCAGTCAGGTCGAGACCCCGATGAGGACGACGAGCATGCAGATGAGCTTCCCTGAGACGGTTCCTGACAGTTTGTGCAGAAATTCTTCCGTTATGCAAACCGATTGTTGGAGCAGCTGTCCGGGTGGCTGGTCTCAGACGAGAGACGTTGCAGGCAACGTGTTTTTTAGCTATACAGTAAGCTTAACATTATATTCTCCAGCATTGCATTCTCCAAGGAACAGGCAGGTTGTTGTTTTGGCAGGATTTAATGAAGGAAAATATGTAATTTGTAAAACTGCAAAAAGGACACAAATACAAACATGTAAGAACCTTGTATGTACTAACCAATGTCTCTGGTACATTATTAGAGAAAAATACAGACACAACAGGTACTGACTGTTAACGGGTACTGACTGTTAACGGGTACTGAATGTTAACGGGTACTGAATGTTAACGGGTACTGACTGTTAACGGGTACTGACTGTTAACGGGTACTGACTGTTAACGGGTACTGACTGTTAACGGGTACTGAATGTTAACGGGTACTGAATGTTAACGGGTACTGACTGTTAACGGGTACTGACTGTTAACGGGTACTGAATGTTAACGGGTACTGACGATAGGTATGTCAATCCAACAATACACTAACATCATCCACCAATATTCATTAATAATTTATCTACACTCAACACAAGAAATAATAACATCAACGTGTTAATACAACTGTATATTGTAGATGACTTACGGATGAAGCCGTTTGGTAGACTTTAAGGAACAGGATTGCAAGAATTGTTAAACTGTGATGCTTCCTCTAAGAGCCCATGTGGAAAAGGAAGTTCCTCAACACTACTTCCTGTCATCCTGACTATTTACCATTAGCCCACTTCCTCTTTTTGCAGTCACCAGTAGGTGATGCTAAGAACGTAGAAAATAAGCCTATACACTGGTTCCAATACAGATGTACTGTCAAATTCTCTGAAACGCCTTTGGAGACGGCTTATGGTAGAGAAATGAACATTCACTTCACGGGCAACAGCTCTGGTGGACATTCCTGCAGTCAGCATGCCAATTGCACGCTCCCTCAAAACTTGCAACATCTGTGCAGCCTCAGACTTCCTTTGTCCGTTCAGAAACCTGTGGCAACATCATTATTCCATCTGTGTTTTAACCTGTCTGTCTCTCTGCAGTGGGATCTGGTGTGTGAAGACAAACAGCTGAATCAAGCTCTCGCCACCTACTTCTTCCTCGGGGTGACGTTTGGAGCCGTTCTGTTCGGACAGCTTTGTGACAGGTGAGTTCTTCAGCTTCAAGTGAAGCTGATTTTACTTGATGATCATGTTTTTTTATGCTGCTGAATGAAATCTCTATCTTACTAAGAATTAATTACTTATAAAGTCAGTTAATAAGTGACAAAAAAAGTGGGAGCTTTGTTAAATTATTTCAGCCTGTTTATGATAGAATTCAACATCAGAGTCAAGTAAAATTTGACCCTATTCTACAAAATCCTTTTCCCCCTTTTTACAAGAAAATAAGATTTTCAGGAAACTACGTTTTCAGAAAACCTAAGCTGTTTGATGAATTTAGTGTCACAATCTGCCTCTCTGTCCTCCGCTCTCACTCCCAAGTCGTTACATATACCCACACATAAAACCCTTTGGCATCAGTTTTTAATGCACTGGGAGGAAGCCCTGCATCACTGTTGAACGCTAAAAGAGGGGGGTCCGAAACTGAAATCACCCACTCACTGACCCAGGTAAGTAATGTAAGTTTACTAATGTAACGTAGTTATTTTAACCCAAACCACAATCTTTTTCCTAAAACGTAACCAAGTCGCCTTTAACACCCTGTTGTGTACGCAAGCGCTCTGCATTTTTTCAGCCTTTTAACGCCGCTGTGTTTACAAACTTGTCGCAGCTGATTGGGTAACACCTGTGATACATCCACCAAACGGGAGAAAACACACCTCGAAGCCCTGTTGCGGAACGTTGCAAATCCCCCTTAACAGACCTTTAAGCTGCATGACTAATAAAGTCATCCTGCTTCATTTGGGTATTTTTACTAAAGAAAAGGATCTGAGTACTTCTTCCACCACTGTAGAGTGGTTATGACTCTGTACGTGTCAATATATCGAGTGTCTTGCTTGTATCAAAAATTAGGCTTGATTTTATGAAAATCTGATTATAAGTTTAGGATCTAGGATCAGCCGGAGCTCTGTGACCTACAGTCCTGGCTTCATAAACATCACTTTAAAACAGACATTTTATCTCCTGTGAGGCCAACTTTTATGCCACTTGTTAAGTTTTATTAGTTGGGATGGTTAGGATACACCACGCTCTTCTACTGTGGCTCTCTTCATTATTCACTATTGTTCTGGGAGGTTTATTCGTACCTTTCAACAACGCAGCCATTCAAAGTACTTTTCACTAACAAAGTCAGCTGCTGCTCTCCTGACACAAAAGTGTGTGTCTGTACTAACAACTGCAGATTCTCCACATGACTCTATATTGAATAAACTCCTAAATGTCATTGATTACCAACACAGAACACTGTCTCCACATGATATTAATAATAATCCTCCCCCCTGTCCACATTGGCCCTCTGGCCAAGTTTACTCTGATGTGGTTGAGTCTTGGATGAATTGAATTTGAGCAGCTCATTTGGCCCGTGGGAGCTTCAGACAGGTGAATAAAATCACACGGGCTGGATCTGAGAGTTTTCCTAGTAGCTATGCCATCTTTTTTTTACACTTAAATGTTTTTTCTGAACACTTTAAACATGTCATTTCTGCAGCTACAGGGGTCTCTCATGTCAGAACAATAACAAAAGATGCAGGATTCCTTCCAGGCTGTCCTCACCAGAAAAAAATTACCATAAATGTAGGTCATTTGTGCAGCATGTTTTTACGACCAAGTGGCAACCTCCGGCTCTCACGAGTGAAGCCAATGTGGAAGCACCTTAAACCTGCATTCTCTCTAACAGCCAGCAGGGGGCGACTCCACTGGTTCCAAAAAGGAGTGCGATTGTATAGATGTCTATGAGAAAATGAGACTTGGGACTTTGAGACGGAGAGGCCTTTATGTGAGCGCCATGTGGGATTTTTTGCAGTTATTTTAATAAACAGTGTTGTATGCTCTGGGGCGTCTCATAGAGACCGGAAGTGCTAGTTAGCTAGCTAGTGCTAAAAGTGGCGTTTCATGCGGACGCTGAAGGGTACCTTTAGCGTCAAATACTTTGTCACGCTGTCTGAAAACGTCAGTTATGATGCACTGAGATGTGAACGTGTTGTCGATATGTGACGAGTCGGGGAGTGAGAACTTGATGGGTAATTGCTTGTATGTGTCGTTTTGGGAGGCATGAACAACCAACCAAAATGTTTGTTTTGTAGTGAAGGTTGGGGGAACTTGTGAGTCACACAGTGTCAGTCAAGAGGTTTTTACCGGGAGTCAAATGATCCACAGAGGTCTCTTCCTCTCCTAAACAAACAGACCCGGTGATTAAAATTGGTACAAACACTCAGTACAGTTTCTCTGATACTGTTCATACTGTTACATTTTATATCTTTAACAGCTTCTAGAGTTCATTCTTGAGCTTGGAAACAGCCACTGAAAAAACAATCTCACTTAAAGCTCGCCTCCAAAGCGCCTCTGGAGCTTTTGATCGTGTCACTCGACCTTCAAGTTAAAAAGATAAACTAAATAACCCTTAATGTTGAAACTTAGCTTTTAGGTCAGAGTCCTCAAAGTGCTCAGAAAATAATTCCATGTAAACTCAGCAAACTCCGTCTGCAGAAGAAGATCCTGTGATTTGATCGAAAGCTCCAGATCAGCTCCTAAAGTGGTGAGCGTGTATTGCAGGTTTGGTCGAAAGTCGATGCTTCTGGTGGCTTTAATCGCTGCCACCACGCTGGGAGTCACTGCCGCCTTCTCCACCTCCTACGTCATGTTCGCCGTCTGCAGGGCGCTCTGTGGCGCGGCCCTCAGCGGGATGTCCATCATTGGCGTGGCCCTCAGTAAGAACTCAAATCACACACTCTTCAGGCTCATCTCTTGGGTATTAAAACCCAAAGGCAGAGTGTTTTATTGTTCCTGTAACTTACAGGAGGATTTTCACAATAAAGGTTTTATTACAATCAGAAATACATATTGAGATCACTTCTTCATTATGTTGTTACCTGTCAGTTATCTGCTGTCATCTGCTTTTATCGTCAGATGATGATTTAACCTAGATCTCAAAATATCTCGTTATCTAACGAACATCACAGCAATGGTCTCATTCATTTAAAAACCATAATAATAATAGGCTGCTGTCACATTTTTAACGTGTGCAGTTGGTTCATGGTAGAAAGTCCCTACTGCACCCAAGGCCAATGAGCAGAAATCAAACAACAGATCCAATCAGAAGGGGGCCTGAGCAGAGCCAGACCCTATCCAAGATACCTCTGGGACCCAATATAAGAGGGACCCAGTCTGGCTCGAGTCCTGCGTCAGGTCTCAGTGAAGAACCTGAAGTAGAGAAAACTATTGGCTGTTGGAAAATATTCACACGCACCGTGTTTTAGCACTTAAGCACAACAGCAGAAATATTTAGTTATTATTGTTGTTGTGTTTTCGTGAAGCAGCTACAACACTTTGCATATCGGCCTACATAGTGACAGCATATTATTCTTATCTTGTTATCTATGACTGAAAGTAGAAATCAAACTGTCTGTATTTATGTCTGAGAGAAGTCTTTGTTCATGTCACTGAAGTCTGTTTCCTGTTATCGCGGACTTCCTGCTCAGGTATCGAGTGGACGGACGTGAAGCACCGTACCTTTACCGGTACCGTCATGAGTTTGTCGTGGAGCGTGGGGAACATGGTCCTGGCCCTGCTGGCCTACTTCATACGAGCCTGGAGACACCTGACACTGGCGGTGACGGCGCCCTGCATTGCTGCCATCGTCTCCTGGTGGTAAGGCATCAGATAGGAGGAGTTTCTACCCTCCACGTCTCTGTGTTTTTTTAAAAACCAGTTTCCTCTGCCTGTGTTCAGGTGGCTGCCGGAGTCAGCCCGCTGGCTGCTTGCCAGCGGCAGAGCAGAGGAAGCCAAGAAGTATCTGGATCAGTGCGCTAAAATGAACGGGAAGATCGAATCTACATCCAGACTGGACTCTGAGGTACCTCACTGTCAGAGAAGATTCAGGGCGTCGATCAGTCCGTCGACACCAGAAACATCGATGAAACCTCTTTCTGGCAAATTAAAAGTCTTTCAGGAGTGAGAGGCATGATGCCCTTTGAGCCACTGGAAGGCTTTTAATGTGAAACATCAGTGCAGGAAGTGTTGACTTTCAGTGACGGGAACTAAACCCCACTCAAAAAAATGGCAAAATGTAAAAACCTGCAGTACTTTAGTGAAAGAGAACAGTCTGAGCTTTCTGCAGAGTGTTGAGCACAACGTGTGTTTGTTTCAGGCTCTGGGGAAGGCAACGGTGTCTGAGGTGGCCGAGAAGAACCACTCCTACCTGGATCTGGTCAAAACACCCCAGCTGAGGAAGATCACCCTCTGTTCCGGGTTGTACTGGTACCAAATCATCATTTGACCTTGTTGTCTGCTGTGCAGCCCTCATACTGACTGTGTCAACACGTATGTCAGTGCCAAATCTGTACCGCCTGCCTGATCCGTTCTGCACATGCTCAAAAGTCGTCCTATCAGTCAAAGAAGGTTACCGCAAATGTGCCTGTTCAAAATGATCCAACTAAATCTTTCATGTCAAGATAAAAAAATAGTTTTTTAATCACTGTAGATAAAACTTTTCACTATGATGTAATAGGAATATACTTATATAAGATATAAGATATAAGATATGAAAGACCTTATTCAACAGTACATTTTTTGGAACGTACCTAGCTAGCTACTAGCACTTCCAGTCTAGTCAGGGCATCTCATACAGACGCGCCTGGGGACGTCTCATACACATGCCAAAGGATACCTTTTGCATCGCTTTGGACAAAAGCGTCAGTCTTTCTGAAAGCATCAGTATTTGATGCCCTGAGATGAGGACAACACACGAGTAATTGACCCTTCGCTAAGCCGCGCCCAATCACAGCGCAGTATAGGACTCCAACTGAGGTCCGACACTTTCATGGCTGCGCTCCATTCACTCTAATGCAAAAGGAGTTGTTTTCTAGTTTTCTTCTGCTGTATTTTTCCAAGATCTGGTCAAATGCTGTTCCTGGGTCATCTTGTAATAGTTACAGCAGCTACCCAGAGAGGTTGAAAGGAGAAGTACGATTTATTCTCTTTCCAAAGACCTAAAATAAATCCAGAAAAATGTCCGCTGTGGATTGTTCCTAATGTGATGTTTCTACTTCCTACTGATTGTAACGTAATAAAGGCCTACTGTTCTGCTGTTTAATGATTGTAACAATGAATAGAGGCCTACCTAGCTTTACAGGAACAGTGTTGATCGTTCATATCGTTGTCTTTTGTCTCAGTCGTCGGGGGATGCGGTGGTTCACTTGTACTGTGTGATTGGTAGGCTTTAGCTTCTATCTTTAATTTTTTTCTTGTCTGTTTGAGTCAGTTTGAGTCTGACAGCCTGAATACAACCTTCAAATGTATAATGCAACTGCAAAACTATCTGCTTCTTTCTGACATCGCTTTTTCCAACAAATTTGAAAATATTTCTCCGTGGAGTGCAGTAATAGACAGTGGCAGCGCCGACAGTTTGTCGGACTTAGCAACAGTAACTAAGGTGGGCATGGCTTAGCGAAGGGACAATTATGAACAGGCACATTGCAAAAATGGATCTGGCAGGAAGCACGGATTGGGTTCTTACAACGTTCTCACTCCCAACTCGTCACATATGGACGCATGGTCAAGACCCCTCGGTGTCACTTTGTAATGCACTGGGCGAAACCCTGTAGGGACGTTTTCAAAGGTATGTGTATAATACAGTAAAGTAAGAAAGGAGGTCGTTGGGGTGGACGGGTTGGCCAGTTTGTTTCCCATGTGAAACAAAAAGTCAACATTTAGTGTTTTTATCCTTATGTAAGTAACCTAACTTAACTTTGTTAATTATGATCTTTTCCAATGTCCTTATAGGCAAGTCATGCCACATCTTGGCAACGCCTCCGGGCAGACGACTTTTTCCCAACCCGTAATAGTTCTACAAGGCATGCGCAGTCGAAGTAAACAAGACATCTACATCAGTGGAACCACACGATTGGCTAAAATATGTTTCCTGCTTTGGCAGTTAAAAGCAAACGATTGCTTTAGCGGGACGGGCGGGATAACTGCCATCTTTGGCGTTACCATTGTACAGTTGTATTGAGCATGTGAGAGTGGCGTGACTCCTCTATAAATAGTCTCTGTCTTTGCTAAACCCAACCCAATTTAACCCGACATTTAACAAGGTTTTACAGCGTTGAAAGTCTAACTGGACATTGCACATTTATTATTGATAACTTGACTGTGGAACCGTACACGTCCAAAAACATTCTCACTCCCGACTCGTCACGTATTGATGCTTGGTCAAGGGCCTTTGGCGTCAACGCCCTGGGTACCGATTTATTTTCATTTTTAGACATTTAGGGCTCCGCTGTAAAGTTACAAACGCTTTGCAACAATAAATATGCAACTTCCGGTTAGACTTTCAAAATAAAACGCTAGCGTTTCGAAACATCACCATTTTGAAACTGCACCTTATTAAAGTCGTGAAATGTTGCAGTTTGGTTTGGAAAAGAACAGGGTTTGGGTTAAAATAACTACGTAGGTTAGTTATCATCTAAGTTGTCTAACGTCACTTGCGTAAGTTACTCAATTTACGTAACTAGCGTATATTTAAATCATATATTTAAATCAAAATATTTAACGTTGACTTTTTGTTTCACACGGGCACGAACCCCGTTCTCCTGGTTCAAAGTCCAGGTTCCGGCCCTCCGTCCACCCCAATCACTTCCTTGCTCAGTCTGTTCTATCAAATATCATATACCTGCCTTTACCGACAAACAGACTGACGCTAACGGGCTTTCCCACTGTGTTGAACTATGACGCTACAGGGATCCCCAGTGCGTTACAAACTGACGCCGATGGGTCTTGACCATGCGTCCGTATGTGACGAGTCGGGGAGTGAGAACCGTTGCCAAAAAGGCGTTAAAGGGTACCCAGGGTGTTAACAAGTGACGCCAAGCGGTCTTGATCAAAGCATCCATGTGTAAGAGTGCGCTAACCGTGTTGCTGCAGGTTTGCTGTTGCCTTCCTGTACTATGGGATCAGCTTCAAGATCTCAGGTTTTGGCGTCAGTATCTACCTCACGCAGTTCATCTATGGCGCCATCGAAGTTCCCGCCAAAATCCTGACCTTCTTCGTCCTGGACTGGATCGGCCGGCGGAACGGCCAGGCGGGGTTTCTGATCACAACGGGAGCTCTGATTGGAGTAAACACGGCTATACCTTTAGGTGACATCACTTCCTGTCTCTGCACACACACACATAAACGTGACATTTTGAGGCTGCAGACGAGATAACCTTCATCGTGCATTAATTAAAAAGATGACTCTGGCATCTCTGGACCCTCACACACATTCTGCTTCTCCTTCAGAGTATTCAGTGCTTCGTACGTGCATCGCTGTGGTGGCGAAGGGTTTCTCAGAAGCGGCGTTCACCACCGCGTTCCTCTACTCAGCTGAACTCTTCCCAACCATCCTCAGGTAAAACCCCAAACCTGAAACCACGAGCCAGAGGTCCCTGACTGAAGCTGCTTTTAATTATAAAGCATTTTTTACCCGTTACTCGTTCAGCTGTGTTTATCCTCAGCGGATCGTATAAAGGGAGACGTCTGCTGCAAACATTATTAGCATGTTTGCTAAGCGTCATGTCAACAACACGTATTTTGAGCCTTTATTTAAGGAATAGTAGCAGTACCACAGTACTCCTTTACAAGAAAAAATCAAAATCATACTTCAATAATAGAAAAGATTTCAGAGGTATTAACAGAAAAACACGTTTCTGCTCAATAGAAGTCAATGCAGTCTAAACGGCATGATATGACACACGAAATCCAAAAAATGTGTTTGAATACCACACTAAATGATCTAAGAAATTGGCGTGTTAAACACCTTTTGATGATACCAAGCCGGTTGACAGGGTGGACAGTAATTAAGTACATTTACTCAAGTACTGTACTTCAGTACAAATTTGAGCTACAGAACACATTTGTTTCCGTTTGAAGAGGCCTACTGGCAGTGGAGATAAAATCTGATGTTTGTCCTGAGGGTGGCGCTAGGGGGAAGCAGCAATGGCATCAGGAAATTGCATGTAAAGGTGACCAAACATGGTTGTGGTTTCTTGTTCTGGACCAAGGGTATAATACTTAATGTGACATGTAGTGTAAAGCACTAAACTATAGAAAAACTATAGATTATACAAGTACATGTTGGACGCACAGTGTCGTCCTCAGGCCCTGCTGCCACATGGGTGGGGAAAGTGAATGTTGTGTTGTTGGACAGGCAGTGTGGGTTAGGCTACACCTCGTGCCTCTGTCGGATCGGGAGCGCCCTGGCTCCGATGATCATACTACTGGAGGACATCTGGCTTCCTCTGCCGCCGCTGATATTCGCTGGGACAGGGATGGTCAGCGGCAGCTTGGTCTTCATGCTCCCAGAGACGCTCAACGCCCGTCTGCCTGAAAACATCTCCGACGTCGAGGAGGGAAGGTGGAGTGTTTGTTCTTCAATGTCTGTGTTTCTTCTGCTGCTTCATCTCTAAACGCTCTGGTCAAGTCACAGATCTGTATCCCATCCTGGGGAACAACCTGTTCTGACTCCCCAGTCGTCACATATGGATGCATGATCAAGACCCGTCAGTTTGTAACGCACTTGGAAGCCCTGTAGCGCCATACAAAATATATTAATTAAAAACACCAAAACTAAAATGACAATCAGAGAGCCAAACGTGAGCGTCATCGTTTCTAAAGTCCTCCATTTTTCCCCATCCTCACTAAAATGCTCTCCGGAGTTTTAAAACGAAAAACAGGATTGGGGGCATATTCAAACTTCTGTGTTTTAGGTCTTCGTTTTCACCGTTTTAGTCTCGACGGAGGTGCAAACATAGCAAGAGGTCTCTGTTTTAAAACCAAAATGCAGCAGTGTGGGTGGGGCAGTGAGTTTGCTGCCTCCCCACAGTTTAATTGTGCTCTGTAGGAAAACAGGAGCTGCATATGCATGGAAATGAAAGACCTGTAGACTCTCTCTGTCAGGAGGAAGTCTTCATGATGATGATCAACACAAGTCCAGTCAGAGCTCTGAGGAAACAGCTGCTGAACAAAATCTGCGGAAGTTCACCGAAATTCTACGTATGAATATTTATTGCTGTTGCCTTAATTATGGAAGTCCAATTGACCGACTCCTGAAACTCAAGCCACCTGCTTTGGAACTATTTTGGATGATGTTTCTAAACTGAAAGTAAAAGATATCTTAGCGAGGTCAGGGGTTTGAATCTGACCCCTCGGCCCTTTGCTGCAGGTTGTTCCCTCTCTCTCTCCCACATTTCCTATTACGCTCAAACTGTCCTGTTACAATAAAGGCTAAAAAAATAAAAAAGAATGCAAACTGGACTGGAAATGTTTGCAGTTATTTAATTTGAGCTGATATTAAAATCCTTAAAAGGAAAATATTTATTTAAAGTATCTATCAATAGTTCATTAAGCTTGCTGACTCTGAATGAAGCTTTGTGGCTGGTGGCGCCGTCCGCTGACCGTCACTGCCCTTCTATCTCCCGCCTCCCCCCTCCGCTCTCCCTCAGACCACCAGCTTCACATCTGATGTCGTCTCTCTCCTCCTCCTACAGTTCGTTATGTGGACGCCAGATTAACTTAATTAGATTCAAATGAAGTTTGTGTGATTCTCAAAAAGAAGCTCTCTCTTCAGGGTCGTTGTTGGTTAACTACACTTTAATCATTAGTTTAGACACTGTAGGTGTCCTGTTAGTAAATGTTAATCCACATCTTCCAACCAATCAGAATGCAGAATTCTCTCATGGTTTAACTACTCTCCTCCTTTTTGTTCTTTCTGTTTAGACACAGACATAGTCATGCAAAGGGAGATGCAAAGATTGAGAAGAAAAGAAGGTCTGCAGACTCGGCAGCCCCGCAGAACAGCTGATCAGCTGATGGTCCTGGCTGGTCACATGATGAACTGGTCCTGCAGTCTGCGGGGACTCTGCAGGAATCGGTGCTTTATGACTTGATACAGAATTAGTTTTTTAGTAATTTCAGTCTTGTGTAAAGACGTGTTTTAAAACCTTGTAGCTGTCGATGATGTTCAGCTGACTGTAAGTTCTGAGCTCCAGGTGGTGGATTCTCGCTGTCTGGGTTCAGGTACCTGCCACTTTGCACAGAATTTACTGATTTCAAATTAAGACTATGCAAATAAAATGTTTTGTGTATATGCGTCGTCTGTTTTCTAGTGTAAAAAAACTAAACCTACAGTTTCTCTTACATCTTCTCCAGTTTCTGTTATTAAAGGCTGATGAGAAACAACAAAATATCCAACAACATTTTCATCTCAACTCGTCACATATAAACACTTGGTCAAGACCCCCTGGTGTCGCTTTCACTGCCTGGGTACGCCTTTAGTGTCATGTTGCAACATTTAGGGCTCCACAGTCAAGTTAGCAACATTAAATATGCTATACTGTTCACCATTCTCCATTTCAGTGCTGTTCATACTGTTATATTGTCATATTGTAGATACTGTATACCAAATCCACCTACCTCAAGTCATTACTCCTGCACAAAATACTTATACTTATTTATTCCAGCATCATTTGCACTATGCTTCATTGCACTGTGTACATGTATGCATGTATATGTACCTGTATATCACATCCACCTCCAACATGAACATACTCCTGCATCCTTTGCACTCTAATCACTGCACTATTTGTCAATATGTCTATATTGTTTTTGTTCATAGTGTGTATATTTGTGTTGTCTATACTGAAGTCTTATTTTTATTATTGTGATTTTGTATTTTGTATAAGTAAGCACATCGTGAGCAATGTACAATCCTGAGTCAAATTCCTCGTATGTGTACACATACCCGGCAATAAAGCTGATTCTGATTCTGATTCTGATCTGGTTAGACTTTCAAAATAAAACTAGTGGTTATCATTGTGAAAGGTAGCAGTTTGGTTAGGTTTAGGAAAAGATCATGGTCTGAACCTCATTGGTTTAACTTAAAATAACTACATAACTAAAAAGAATCAGTATTGTCTTTATGTATTACACGGGAGACGAACACCGATTTCAGAACCACCTAGTTATTTATACTAGCCCTAGTTTCAGCGTTAAGCCATGACGCTCACAGATGCAATGTGTGTTGACGCCGAAGGATGTGACAAAGCGAAGCCATTTCACGCCGTGCGAATGAAAATGGGCTGAAACACCAGCATCTAGAACACAAAACGAAAAGAAGAAAGACACTGACAGACCTTTTCCTCATTCTTTTACTTTATTGTTCTGGATGAGCTGGATATTTTTCTCAGGTGCTGGTGGAGACCAAAACCAGAGCTAAAAAGAGAGTGAATGTTGGACTCATCAGGTGACACAAACAACAGCGAGCATGTTGCATGTTAGCATCAACAACTTTACCTTACATCGGTGGGTTTTCAGGAGTCTACGGTCTCTTGGAAAAGCTAAGTTTACTTGCTTAGTTTTGCTCAGTCTGCAATCATGACTGTTATTTGATCCCATAGACACTCATCAATTGAGTCAAGACAGCCCAATACTACTGTTACTACACCAAATACATAGAAAAGGTCTGTCCTAAGGCGTTTATTAGTTTCTGACTCTGGGAAAGTGGAAAAAACTGTCTCTAAACTACAAATCACACACATTTAGGATGTTCTGTAACTCTGCTCCAGATGTGTGCGACCTCTGACATATAGAGCAATTGTAAGTAGCTTTAGACAAAAGAGTCAGCTAAAGGAGTAATGATTAATGTGTAGCAACACTTCAAATGATAAAACAACTCTTTTGTATATTTTGTTTGAATCTGTTAATACAGTTCACTGGCATGCTTGCATGAGGCTCTGCTTTGAGCTAAATGTATGTTAGCATGCTCACGATGATTAGCAGTATGCACCATGTCCACAATCTTAGTTAGCCTGAGTCAACAGCTAATTAGCAGTAACCAATCATAGAGCTGAGGCTGATGGGAAGGAGATTAGTTCTGCAGATATTTGGACATTAAATTGTTGATTAATCACCACAGTTCTTACAATTCATCCTGAGTGGACCATGAACCACAATCATAACAACACTTGAGTTTTCACTTCCAGCTGGGATATAAAGTACAGTAGTACAAATACACACCTGGATGTTGTGGATTTAAAATACATTTCTGCCCGTGATTGGCCGGCTGGTGTGAAGCAGGTGTGTTCACTGTGTGAAGCGTCTCTCGATGCTGAAGGCAGTGCATCAGGAACTGACGGCCTCTCATCGCTCTCCAATCAGTTCCTGATGCAGTATCACCAACATCAGGAAGCCTGGGCGTCATTCAGCAGGTGCATTTTCATAAACAGTATGAACATTCACGGCTGCACTTTACCTGTACGTGCACACACAGAGGGAGTTAAACCTACTGTGTTTATTTAAGAGTTACTGAAAAATTAAAAAGTTTCTCAGAGTTGCTAAAATGAACCATGAAGGAAAGTAAGTGATGGGTCTTTTAGTGTTTATTCATTTTCAATGACAGTAATATAGATTGAAATTATAATATTTATAAATGTTGTTTTAATTGTAATATTTTGTTGCTAACTTTCCAATTGACAAATTTACTTTTTAAGAGTTTGCTTACTTGTTTTGCCAAAACTTAACATGTGCACATTGTGCAAGCTGCAAAAAATATACCGGAAGTAATTTTCTTTAATACCAAATTATCTTCAAAAACCAGACTAGCTGGTCACAAATTGTTTAAAGCTAATATGTGAACTGAAGCTCAAAATTTTTCATCATTTTCATATTTTGTCAGGCTTTGTTTATTTATTTGTTTATTTGAAAAGGGACAATGTACCCGAGTTAGTCACAGGCTAGTTTTCATCGGCAGTCCCCTTGCCAGATGTTATTAGGCATCCTAAAATAGTAAACTGTTAAAGTACAATAAAATACATTATACAATTGAGAAAAGGTAAAAAATTACACTGTTAAAAATCACACCGTCATGTGCTGGGCCACCCTGTCATCTTGATATTTTTATATATTGATTTAAATAATAATTCAATCCTACCATATAAAATGCGTTGTGTTTAATATCTAACTGCATCCAAATATCTAATTTTTCTCCAAATAACAAAATCTGTGTTTTAAAACAGATATTTTAAGTAATTATAACTCAGTTAACTATGAGCAGACTGATAACACTGTTTAGGAAAGGGACATAATAATAGAATTTGCATCTCAATATTGCAATGAAAAGGTTTTTAATGAAACAGGGTGGACATTTCTTATGGTTTATGCTCCAAATATTGGCCCATAGAGATCTAAAAATGTTATTTATGACGAGACATAAAATCATTGAATTATTTTTTGATTAGAAAAAATAGAAAATTGATTTAACATGTTTATAATGAAGAACTTCTTACAAAAAAAAAACATGGTCGTGCTTTCACTTTTTAATAAATCTGAGGCCACAGCTGAACGTAAATATATAGAAAATATTAGGTATATGTGAAAACAGGTGAGCTTTCAGAGGTTTACTGACTTTATACTTAGACTGATGATGTTTTAGTGGAAATGATGATGAGACCTCAACAACAATATAAAGCCTGTTATTTTATACCCACCCACCCCCCCCGCCGCTCCTTCAGGCTGATGGTGCTGCGTTCAGGTGAACCTCGGCCGCCTCTGTGAGACGCTCAAAGCTCACAGTTGCCAGCTGAGATTAAACTGGATCACAGCTGTTTCTTGTAAACGCACCAACCGCTGGATTTATATTCCTCTGCCACAGAGCACCGGGATCGACCTTCCAGCTGATAACTGTCTTTATTTATTTATTTGATTATTTTTCAGGCTTTATTTGCATGACGCATTAAATCAAACATGTTGCCAGAGCAGAAAGTCACATATAAACAGTAGAAAATAAATAATAAACAAAAGACAGAAAAAACAAACAATACATATCTCACATTTAAAGGCTTGTTTTTTTGTTTTTTCACACACCAATTATTATATATAAACTATTATTAAAATAACAAACTATAATAAAAACAATGATAAAAAATATTGTATACATTTTATACAAACAAAAACTATTATATGTTTATTATTAATTAATAATTATTTGTTCCTTTTAACAGCATGACTGGACGTGCAACTGCCACCAGGGGGTGCCAACGAGCCACCGCCACCCAGTTACTCCGTTCTTTCACTTCAGTAAAAGTACAAATACTACAGCGTAGAATACTCCAGTCCAGTAAAAGTACAAAGGTATGAGCATATAAACATACTTAAAATGTAAAAGTACTCACTGTGTAGGATAATATATATATATATGTAATTGGATTCTAATTATTGATGCATTAATATGCAAAATACTTTAATGTTGCAGCTGATTAAAGATGGTTAATTACTTTATATACTGTTATTATTTCTTGTTTATATTTTGTATTATTATTCTGAATCTGCAAAGTCACTAAACTTAAAGTAAAAATGTTTCCCTAAAAGTATTAAGCAGCAGAAAATGGAAATATCACCTCACAGTAGTACTTCAGTAAAAGTACTCACTCACTTTCCACCACCGAGTCAGATATTGATCAGCAGGGCGACTGGATCACCTCTGCAGGTGCTTGTGAGGAAACGTGTGATGTCACAGTTGCCTGCAGAGATTAACAAGTCGACCTGACGACACACGCACACACGCACACGCACACACAGATGTTACCATGGAGACTGGGTGGGCTCCTCTTCTCCCCGTTGTTGTCTCTGAGGCGTCTGGTCTCTCACAGCCTGCAGGGGGCGCTGCACTCTGAGGAAGTGAGGAAGGAAGTGATGTTAGCATCAGGTCATTCTGTGTTCGACATGCAGAAGTTCAACCCTTCAAACACCAGAAGAACGACACTTTCTCCATCCATCCATCGTCAACCGCTTGTCCCGTGTGCAGGGTCGTGGGGAGGGGGGGGTGGAGCCAATCCCAGGTGGCATAGGGCGAGAGGCGGGGTCTGCCCTGGACAGATCGAAGATACATAAAAAGCAACAACCACTCACACCAAATTTAGAGTCACCAATTAACCTGCATGTCTTTGGATGGTGGGAAAGAACCCACGCAGACACGGAGAACACAGAAAGGCCTGGACGACAAATATTCAAACCCTGGACCAAAACACATTTTACTAGACTAGTTTGTCACAAATATTCATTTGTAATCTTATGTGAGAGCACTCTGAAGTTTTTTATGAAAGGTCATTCTGTAAGTAGATACTTGGAGGGCTGTTTTGATTGGTCACATATGGAGAATACTTATAGATAGAATAAAGGAACTAATCTCAGAAACTAAATGTCTCACTTGTGCACACCTGTTTCCACCTGAAGAACCATGAACATTAGACTAATTAAACCCAGGACAGATTAAAACACTAAAGCAACAGAGTGAATCCCATGTGAATGTGGAGGTGTGCAGAACGTTCGTTTTGTTCGCTCTCAGCTGGTTCTCTCCTTACTGAACAACAAGAAATGCCCATCCTTAGCATCAAAGCTAGATCTTTGTGTTGTGAATGAAGACATGCAGCAGCAGAAGTCTGCCTGCAGCTGCAGCAGCTCCTGCATGAATGACTGAATGAAGTATGTACACATCGAGGGCTGCCGACAGTGTTTGCACACCTGGTATTGGAGCCTGGTCTCATCGCAGGCCGACCGGCGCTTTGAGAAAAGCTGACAAAGCGCCGGCATTTGATGCACAAGGTTCCCGTCAGCGTCTGTAAGACTCTCGTAATTATTTCAACCCAAAACACAATGTAAACCAAACTCCATATAAAGCACATATTAAAAAGGCGTCTGACTGCCTGCGATGATAACGTATCGGCTGAGGAGATGGAGCGCGAGTTGCCGCAGTGAGCATGCTCGAACCTTTAGGCAGCCACTGACCAAAGATGAGGAACTTTTGGCAAGTTTGCCATCAAGCCAATATCAAATCCATCTTCTGTATTTACTCCGTTCGTCTCTTTTCCTTATGTCCTAACAGCAAAATCACATGAATGAAAATGTTGTCTGTTTCACCATGTTTTTTTGCTGTGTGTTAGTTTTGACCTCTGAGGCCACCGTACATGGTACCCTAATTGAACTGCTTTGTTTCCCAGCAGCTGGACTCTCCGCCCCCCCTCACTGTCAGTTGGTGGGCTGCTGTCTCACTATACAAGAACTTCCATGTCAATTAGCAGCAGCTCTGCTAACGAGCTCTGCCCTCCTCCACTGTACTGAGGAACTCAACAACCGCCGCATGCTGCTGCGACAGTTAGTTACCCCGGTCTGGACACGGGAAAGTCTGGAGAGCAGCACACAAGGAAGCCGACGTTCATCCAGCGCTGTCCTTCTGCTGTATTTGCAGAAAGTTGTCCTCACAGGCCAACATGTACAGAAGCACGGAGGAAGCAGCTCAGAGAGAGAGTTATATAATCAAATCAATTCAGACAGACTCAGTCAGAGAGGAGCAGGTGAACATGGTGGAGCGTTTAGCAGCTGCAGATATTTCCCTCCACTTAAAGATATGTCCGTGTTCACAAGCTGCTTCTGCTTGACGGAGCAGATTTGTTCCAGCCTGCAGGCTCCGAGTGCTCTAACGAGGACAGACATGGACGGACAAAGCATCAATTAGAGCTGTGGGGTGTCGGAGCGGCGGACAGTGGGCCCCGAACATGGCCCCCCTCGACCCCTCTATTGTCCCACCATGGAAAACAGAAAAATAAAGACAATGTGATTTGGTTCTGCTGAGGTGCACCTCAAAAAGCCCTGGCAGCGCCGGCAGATGTGTCTCTGCACGTCGGCCCCTCGCTGGGCTCCAGATTAATCCGGCTGCTTTTGATCAAACAGAGGCAACATCACGGCAGAAGGTTCCTGTACGTCAACAAGTTGCATTGCCGAACCCTCAAAGTGTAAAGAACATGTCAACAGAGCTAAAAGCATTCAGCCTGAACAGAAGCCTGTAATGTAACTGCAATGGACAATAACGTGACTTAATAATTTTTGTCACAACTAAACTGTGTCATGTTTTTAAAGTAGATTTAAATAAATGTTCTAATATTTTGTCCATTTATTAGGTGATTAAAATGTTGGCTTGTTATGCTGCATGTAGTCTTTCTGCTCGTTAAGTCTGTGCATCACATGTATAAGCTTTCTCATCAACTCTGAGTTAAGATGTTTGGATTGTTGGACTCACGTTTAGAGCAAGAGCGAAACTTTGTGTTGAAAACGGATGGGGACATCTGGGCGCAGATCAGGGATGTGACGATGCACTTAGCTCATGATACATGCACGAGATTGGTTTCATGAGAGCAAGATAAGAAGATATTTTAACACTATTTTGAAGATATATTGAATGTTGAAATGTAGGAGTGGGAGTCAGGGAGTCCTCCCCAGAAGATTTTGAGCATGAAACATCCAATTTTCTTTGAAATTCTCTGCACCAATTTATGGTGGAAATGGTTTATTTATATGAAGGGAAACACAAAATTCAGGTGACAATTCAAATTCTAAAACAGATTGTAAGTCAGTGCAGCTCTCACGTGTTCTGTGTTCAGATCTGTTTCTCCTGGAGATCAACTTTTCTCATGTAATTTCATCCCTGCTGAGTCATGATTTAGTCTTCCCTCCTCTTTTGTCATGTTCACAGGGAGAGAATGGAAAACTTGGCCAAAAAGAAACTGTGTCAAGAAGTTGTTAAAGTTACTGACTGCTGCTGCACGTTTGGGTCATTTTATAATCAGTAGCTTTTTTTTTTTTTTTTAGCTTAAGTTACTTTTGCACATGTGTTTCTTCTATATTTTAATCGCATTGCATGTTTTCTTAATGTGAAAAAATAAACCTTTCTGAAGGCATTTTCATTTGTTATTTAACATTTGTTGCAAGCTATTTTTCAGAACATCTTTTAGAAATTCTTTTTAAAAGTGTTGGGACAAAATCTGCCATTTCAAAAACTTGTGGGGACATGTCCCCAGAGTAAATGACACCTATGGTTAAGAGTCATAAAAAAACCAATTCTGGTGAAACTACCATGAAGCGACAGGTGCTGGAAGCGTACTGAAAGACATCCAGGTGGAAAGAGCTCAACATGCACGACTAGAGAATAAAAAGTTCCTTCACTACATAAAGACACGCCGGAAATGTTCCTTCCAACATCTTGTTAAAATGCTTTTCAAACACGAACTAGTTCCGCTCAGAAACACCACACCCGCTCGCCCTGCTGTCCTCCTGTCAGAGTTATTGATCTGTGTTATTAACATGATCAAAAAGTTGGTTCTTACCTCAGTGATAAACATGCAGGCAGCCGGCTGAGCAGAGCTGTGAGAGTCCGAACTGTAGCACCACGCTGACCCCGACACACACACACCCCTCCCTACCGTCACCACCCCCAACACATCACCCCTCGATGGTCTTTTACACTGCAGATAATTATTCTACAATGTATTTGTTTCTGTGCTGATGTGGTTTAGTAAAACAGTTCCAGCTTTGGGGTGGAAACCTTTATTTGATCATAAGTTGTCTTTGTCTGACCATCGTTATGGATGAGACCTGAGGATATTATTATATGAGGGTTATCAGTTCAGTTCAGTTATTATCTAAAGTGGGAAACTTGACTTGCAGTCAGAGCACAAGCTAAAAACAAGGATCAGATAAACAAAATGTACCAAAAAATAAACAAAAAATGTGACCTGCACATTTACAACACTATCTAAAATGTGAGGTCACCTGATTCAGCAGGGTTATTTACTCCTTCTGCATTTATTGTACATGTAGTTTGCAATAGTAACAATCATGGGACTCTGAATCTACAACATGAGGGGAGAGCTAGAAAATGTTTTTTGCAGTCTAATATAGACCTGGTCTTGCTGAAAACCTGCTGGTAGCAGTCAGGGATGCCTGTGAGACTCCTATAACCTCACCAGCCACCTTCACAATATTGCTCAGAAGGTTTTTATCCCAAATGTTCAGGTTACCGTGCCATGCATCAAAGTAAGAACAGAATCAATAAAAGACTTGCACATAATTGTCTTGTCAACATCTAAAAGCATTTTGCTTCCTGAGGAAATCGAAAGTTGCATCAGGATTAGCGTAACATTTCAGGTTGTGGGTTATCTGTTACATGCAGCGTCCTGTTTGAGGAACAGAAGCACTCTTCACGGAGAAGTAGTTGTAATGGTCTCCTGAACTCGATGCTCCACCTGTTGAATGCTGCTCTGCAGTCAGCTCTGAACATTTGCATTTCATCAACTGTAAATTACGAGACAAAGACCGTAGCCGTGCAAACAGCTCTGTGAGGATGTACTTAGACGCAGCCACTCTTTGAGCGAGGTAACATCAACTTTAATACTCTGGGGGAACAACAGTGTATTTAAAGGAATAAGGTGCAAAATGTCAGGACATCAGTTATAAAATGAACATGACAACAATCTTAAATACAGCATGGATATATAACAGGCCTACAATTCAACTGTCATATGTAAGAATGTAGCTAACAATGTCCATCAGAAACAACAAAACTGACATTGTTGAAGTTGGATCATCATGAAATTTTGTCTCTACCACCACCACCACCATCATCGTCATCATCAATAACAACACCATCAGTATTTAATGCTAACATGGTGATGCTAAGCAAGTGATCCGGGTCGGTTCACAGTCTTAAACACAGCGTCCAGCTGAGGCTGATGGGAACGTCATCAGTTCTGCAGGTTTTTGGTCACAAACCAAAGTGTTGGACACGTTAACATGTTGACCTGATGATGGCGCTAGATGAAGAGTTAGTAGAGCTCATCCTGCGGGGAACATGAAGGTCTGAACCACATTTCATCACCACCCATCCAACAGCTGCCGAGATGTTTCACTAGAAACCACAGATGGGAACCTCACGGTGGTGCAGGAGGGAAAATCAGGAGATCACCAGTCAGGTGGGACGAACGACATTACATCTCTATGGTAACGGCAATTTAAGGTCCCACTGTGTCTTTAACAGTTGTTTTAGTGTTATTCAGGACTGTGGCCACGATTTAAGAAGGAGGAGTCCAAATGTCCCCTTAAACATCCCAACCCCTCTAAAATGTTTTGGACCGTTCACCAACCAAACTCTGCATGATTTTCCTGCATATGTTAAACATTACATAGAACATTTTAGTAAACTTTAATGTCCTCCATCATGAGCTCAATGTAATGTTGTTTCAAACTTTCTCTGCTCTGCCAGATGTTTAATCTTGTTGGAAATACTTCAACCCTTCTGTTGGTTCTTTGTTTTTTTGTTCCCAGAACTCTTAAGTTTAACACTAAAACCAAAATATGATGATGAAATATGTAAAATTTATGCCACTGTTGAATGGAAACTACCCTTCATGTCTTTAAACCTGCCAAACACCCAGCTTCACGGCTGCACGCGGAAGCAGAAAGGTTTGAAAGCTGTTCCTGGAGGCCTGAGTTTCGACCGCTTTAGTTACTCATTAACTGCTTTCTTGTGAAAGAGCTTCTACCCGTCAGTGAGGCCTTCACGTCAGTGTGTTTTTCTTATCAGGCAGCCGCCGGCCTTCCCACCTTCAAATGTCCGACCTGTTTTTTTTTTCAGATGCAGCACCTGACGTCTTCCCACCGACAAAAACACAACGAGTCCTGCAGGGACGTTTTTAACAGCTTATTATTTTCTGCTATAACTATAACTGCTCCTGCCACTCATTCCCAACAGATTGTGAACAACTGACATCATTAAGACAATATTTCCTTTTTTATTAAATACTATTATATTTAAAGTACATTATTTAGTTTAGTCCTGGAGTATTTATTTATTCATAAATACTTCTTCACTCTTAGAACAGCCAAACAAACTCCATCCGCTGATGAGAAACGTGACTGAAACAGAAATCTACTGACCAGAAGTTCATTTTGTATCAAATTATTTCAAAGTCAACCTTGAACTCAACGTGGCTTCTTGAGTTCTGAACACATGTATGAACAGATTTAACCTCACACGTGAAGGTTAGGTTAGGTTAACTTTATTGTCCCCGAGGGGAAATTCTGCTTGAGAACGGTGCAGAGTTGCTTCCTAAAAAACATCACAAAAGACATCACACATCAGAAAACACATCGACAAGAACCTGAGAAGCATCAACATGTTGCACTTCACAAGAGGAAAATATAAACACAGAAGAAAAAGGACATTGTTGACAACACAGTTCCATGGATTAAAGCGCTGAAGTGCCAGTGTGGTTGTTCCATTGCTCCATTGAACTGAAGTTTGTGTAAAGTGCATGTGCAAAGGTGCTAGTATGTTTATTTCATATACGATGACTCTCTCTGAGACTGCATGGTAGAAAATCATCATGATCTGACTGCTCACCCTGTACATCCTTAGACACCTTTAAAAATAAAGCCTCTGCTGCAGTTCGTTACACAGGTTTGTTGACACCTAAAGATTTGTATGAGGACACCTGAGTTACTTGCTGGTTTTAAAATGAGATGGTTGGTTTCACACCATTTAACAAATGTGTCTGTTTCGTCTTGGTACAAATAGGATCGCGGTATCATCAGCAAATTTCATTCTATAGTTGTTAGGATGTACATTCCTACAGTCACTGGTGTACAATGTGAAGAGTATCCCTGTGAAACGTCTGTGTTACAGTATTTGGTCTTGGATAGCGTCCCGTTGACCTTCACTTGCTGTGCCCTGTCAGTTAAAAAAGAATAAAACCATTTAATCAAGATAGTATTTTTTAAGCTTCTCTAAAAGCACCTGAGTTTGCACTGTATTAAAGGCTGAACTAAATTCAACAAACAGGATTCCAGCATAAGCTTCTCTGTTTTCAAGGTGCTTAGAAATAAAGTGCGAGATGCAAAGGATTGCGTCATCAGTTCCTTCATCCTTTTCAGTTTTTCAAAACATTTCATTACAATCGAGGTTAGAGCTATGGGACGAACGTCATTATTCTCTGAGGCGCCTGGTTTTTTAGGCAGTTATAGCTGATTTCTTCCACAGAGCTGGGACAGTGTGAAGATTCAATGACTGTTGGAAAACAGGGCACCGTACCATTGTTAGTTCTTCTGCACAGCTTTTGAGCAGAAAGGCTGGGAGGCCATCGGGGCCTGTGGCCTTGCCCGTGCACACTTTGCTGAAGAGTCGCTGGATGCCAAATGGGTCCACTTCCAGATAACAGGTAGTGTGAGTGGCTGGCAGCGACTGCAGAACACTGTCACACTCCTGAGAGAAACCTTTGGAGTCGAATCGCAGCTAAAAGTAGAGTAGTAGAGCTCATTTGATGTTCACGGAACAGTGTGATGATTTGTTGTTTTAGTCGCTGATTTCATTGTGTCCCAAGGTTTTTTGGTATTTGATGTTTGGAAATTTTGTTCCATGGTTTGCCTGTGTTTCTCCCTCACATTAGTAAGGAGTTGTTTAAGTTCTTTTTGGGCCGAAAAGACTGGAAAGGCGCTATACAAATACGGAGCATTTACATTTAGTCTAATGTTCGTTAGGCTTTGTGATGGTTATTAGTAAAATTAGTAAACTAACATGCAGTATACTGTGCACACTATGCACTTGCATAGTGCGTGAATTTCAGGGTAGTGTTGTCTCAAATCAAACAGGGCCTTTGTGCACTAACCGGAAATGAAGATCGCAAGATTTATCCGCTTCTTCTTATTGCAGATCCTTATCTGCAACATTTGACTGTGGTTGTTTGTTTGTGGCCAAAATTTCTGCCGGCTTGTTTTTCTCGCTTGACTTCAATTGTCACACTCTGCATGTCTGTCTCTCTTTTCCTCTGCTCTCTCTCTCCCTGCCTGTGCCTCATTAGCCTCATGTCTTTCACC
The DNA here is from genome assembly GCF_014851395.1 of Micropterus salmoides. NCBI lineage: Eukaryota > Metazoa > Chordata > Actinopteri > Centrarchiformes > Centrarchidae > Micropterus > Micropterus salmoides. The sequence goes on along the minus strand of NW_024040263.1, from coordinate 33,727,355 downwards.
TGTGTTGCTCCCGCCCTGCTCGTTAGTCCCTGTGTATATATACCTGGTGTTTCTGTCTCATCTTTGTCGGGTCATTGTTTATTGTCACCTAGTGTTGCAGTTTGTTCTCGTGTCTTCAGCCTTACTCGCCGTGTCTCCCTGTTACCCTACTCATTTTTGGATTCTGGTTTTCACCCTTTTGGATTTCTGTTGGACAGCCTTTGCTTTTGAACTCAGTCAATCAGCCACTCTGTTTGTAAGTGTGCTCGTCTTTTGTTTGCTTATTAAAACCCTTGTGAACTGTTCCTGCTGGCTTTCGTGTCCTGCATTTGGGTCCTCCAACCTACTACCTGCTTCACCCATACCAAACCCTGACAGAATGACCCGACTAAATATGGACCCAGCGGACATTGTTAAATTGCCCAGCACCTGGGAGGAACTGGGGGTGCCTAAAGAGGAGCTAACAGCCGAGGAGCCGCAGTTTTTTAAATTACTCTCAATTATGTGGAGAACGGACCCAGAAATGGCCCTGCTCGTTGCCACGATGGAGAAGGACTTTTGAATTTGAGACGGTGTCGAGACTTTGCTCTGCAACCCCCCAGGGTGTGACTGCTAAGCCTGCTAGCCCCGAGCCCCGGCCTGCCGGCTGCACGCAGGGAAGCATCCACCCGTCCTGCCCGGCTAGCGCTGCCAGTCGCCAGCCTGATCCCTGGCCCGCTAGCGCTGCTAGCCGCCAGGCTATATGTTCCCCAGCCTGCTAGTCGCCTGCCTGATTCCCTCCCGGCTAGCGCTGCTAGCCGCCCGTCTGGTCATCTCCCTCCTGTGTTGGTTCCATCATCCAGACTGGTTGGGGACTCCTGGACATCTAGCTCTCACCAGCAGCGACCTGTCTGCAACCAGCGTGATCCCAGGCCAGCTAGTGCTACTAGCTTTCTGCCTGCCCACCTGATGGGCAGGTGGGCAGAATCTGCTAACAGCCAGCCTGCTCACCAGCCGACTCCTGTTCCCTCGTCGGTGGTCCGACCGGCACCTGCTTCGCCGGTGGCCCAGCCAACTCCTGTTCCCTCGTCGGTGGTCCGACCGACTCCAGCACCTCGTGTCCGGTCCATGGTCCCCAGCCCAGCTGCTCAGTCGGTGTTCAGACCGACTCCAGCTCCTCGTGTCCGGTCCATGGTCCTCAGCCCAGCTGCTCAGTCTGTGGACCTCAGCTCAGCTGTCCAGTCGGTGGTCAGACCGACTCCAGCTCCTTGTGTCCGGGTCTATGGTCCTCAGCCCAGCTATCTCGTCGGTGGTCCGACCGGCACCTGCTTCGCCGGTGGCCCGACCGACTCCAGCTCCTCGTGTCCGTTCCATGGTCCTCAGCCCAGCTGCTCAGTCCGTGGACCTCAGCTCAGCTGTCCAGTCGGTGGTCATCAATAAAATTTTATCAAAAGTAAATAAAAAACTATCATACTTTTACGAGATCGCAGACGCTGCAGCTTCCTCGGCCGCCATTTTCACAAGTTTGTGGTCCCTCCCCTTCCGCTACGCAGCCAAGGTGGCGACCGCTGAGGGTGAGAAGTGTCCAGCACCATCAGCGTACTCATAGCGCACGCCATCGTATTTCACCACGGCAGACCCACGTAAATGTAGAAACAACAGAGCAGCTGTTTTATGCTTGTGACACGATCCAAATGAAGGGAAATTCCTGCACCATCGGCTCCAAATCCAACTAGGGTGGACTGCCCTAAAGTGCAACACCTAAGGTCTTGTGTTTGTAGGTCCCCCATAAATACAGGAATGCCAGTGAAACTTGTGTAAAGGACCACCCAATTGTCAGTGACATAGAGTTTTGACAAACTAATTAATTTTAAATAAAACAATCCTACTATTTTTTGGTCTATTGTGCTTATAAAATGTTTGTCCATCAGAAAATAATATAACTTTGTACATTTAAGCTACATATTTTATATTATTATCAAATTTCCACTTTAGGAGATAAAAAGTTTATTTTTACAGGGTTTTAGTGGCACTATTAGAATGCTGTACTATATGTTTAAGGTCATGAGAAATTGTTATTCTTTGGGGGATGGCGGTTTGAAGGCTTTTTGTGGTTGTGTGTGACGGGAGTAGGTGTCTTAAAATGAAAAAAATAACAAATAAACCCAGTCCACTTAATTTTAGGCATCTAATGATTAATTCATTTAAATGTATTTTGAAATGGCAAAGCAGAGAAAGACACGGAGAGATTTTCAGACGCAGAGTGAGAGACAGAATCAGGGATGAAAGGCATTGTTTGTGTTTGTTGTGAAGTAAAATAAAATAAATCAGGAATTCTGATTGTGCATTTAACTCTTTTCTATCTGCATGACAAAACTCAGGCCTGTTATAACAGCTGCTTAATTTCAAACTATCATATTATTTGTTGATGTTCAGTTATCAATGTTTCATTCATACATAGCCTAACCAACAGAATTACTGACTTAAGAATGTTTTTATATTCTACGTGAATTAAGGTGATTTTTTATGATAGACGTTTCCACATTAGGAAAGTCGCTGATTGTCTCAAAGATTTTGCACTAAAAGCACCAATATGTCTGTCATTTCCTTTGGAATGTGTTATCTGCATTTTCTCTTTTGATTTGGACACATCCTGAGGTTTTTAAAATGGTATTGGGTGTTTATCATCGCAACATGCCACATAAGTCTGAAAAACAAAAAATGTCCCACACTAGGGCAATTCACTCTATTTATTTCTTCTCTTTCAAATCCATCCAGTTCGGAGGAATCATGAAGAACAAGCGCTGTGAATTTCTAGTTAACAACATCATCAGAACTTAATACAATCCGTGTTTTTCACCGAGGTGAAGGAAAGGTGTGTAAGAAGAGTGTTTGAACGCGGCTCGACTCTCCTCCTCTTCCCGTCTGTAAGTTTCACTTTCACTCTCGTTGTGTCGCAGTTTCTCTCCCTTCAGACGAAAAAAGGTAAATTTGTTGTTTTCATGTTAGTTATTAATGTCGGATGTGTCTCTCTCTTCTTTTAAAAGGCTCGTGTCTCTGAATGTTTCTGCTTTTCCTTTCTTTAACTCAGTCTGGGTGTAAGAACAGTTAGAAAGTGTGCGGAGGTTGTTTGTGGAGGATCACCCGCTCGGCCCTGCGGTGTTGGTTTTTTTAGCCTTAGACGTTTTAAACGGTGAAAACCGGATTGACCGGTGAAACTGACGCCTGCTGACGGTCAGTACTGTGTGCGGAAGTGTTACAGCTGTTTGTTTGTTTGGCAGAAAATAATCGACTTAAAGTCAAATAACCGTTATTTATCTCAGAACACGCCTAATGGCCCGACTGCGGTTTATTATTTTTTTTACTTTATTGCTTCATTACAACATACAAACAGCAGTCCTATGTATCGCGACAGGCCTATGACTTAATTTAGCAGGGGAATATTAAACCTAGTTAAAAAAAGACCAACAAAGATAAACAAATAATTAAGAAAAGAAACCGGTGTTAAAATTCTACAATTATATTGTGTAAAGTTCATAGTTTTACAGTTTTGATGGCTTTCTCATTTTGGGATGAGGTTATTGTTTTAACATAGGCTTAATTCTTAAGTACAGTTAATATTGGTTTAGCTAAGGTGAATACATTTGTAGATATAAAACTTAACAAAAATGATTATTAGATTAGTCAAAAAGCGTTTGTCTTTCAACATAAATAAAACCAGAAATTACATTATTATACATTTGTCCAAAATCCCAGTAAATATAATCAAGCACAAATCTACAGACATCTTTTCCAATGAAGATCACAGGAGGAACACATGGTGTCCAACATATGCTTTTTAAATTAAAAAGGATTTTACAAGTTAGAAACGATGCAATATCCTAAAGGGAGTTTCCCTGACTTTATTCACTAACATATGTGTGAAAGAGGGCACACTTCCTTCCAGCATATATCCCAAAGATAAATATTCCAGCGGTGTGCTGTTTGTGTCAATGTGCTCCTCTTGGCTCCATCTGGGGGACTGACAGCAGAACTACATCAGCTGATGAGTGCTAAACTTAGTGTTTTTATCACAGAGTCTGGTTACAAGTGACAGGGCTATAAAGGCTGTTTGTGGATAACAAAACAAAAGGTCTGTCTCTTTAGGGATATTTTACATAATGTTATCAAACACTGAACAACATTCTGATTCATTGGCAAAAACAAGCACTTTAGTGTTTCCAAGGATTACATTGCATTCATTGCGACATCTAACACGGTGAATTAAGGTTTTATTTTGAGCAAAAGTCAGTGAAAAGACGGTTTGGTGAGTTTCATTTTGTTTCTGTTCAGTTTGAATGAAGTGTATTTTAGGCTGAGCTGCAAGGTAAAATTATTGTTTTTCTCAATGGAGTCTGGTGTGCCAAATAGGGCTGCAAATAACCATTGTTTTAATTTTCGATTAATCTGTTGATTATTTCCTCGATTAATTGATAAGTTGTTTGGTCATATAATGGTGAATAATGTCGATCATTGTTTTGCAAATCCCAAGACGGCGTCCTCAAATGTCTTGTTTTGTCCATAACTCAAATATATTCATTTTATTGTCACAGAGGAGCAACCAGGAGAAAACCAGAAAAACGTTCACATTTTTCCTTTAAAGATTACTCCAACTAATGAATCAATTCTCAAAATAACTAATTGATTAATCCTTGCAGCTCTTGTGCCAGAATGCCCAGCAGTTTTGGTCTAAGATGCTCCTTTTAAATATCCAGAAAGTACCTTTGAAAAAAAAGGCTGATATTCCACTGCAGCTGAAACTGTCAACAAGTCATTTAAACTGTCAGATTTGCGTAATTGTGTGAATTTGGTGTCAGAAAGGTTCATGAGTTTCTTCAGTCAGAGCTCTGTATGTTTGTCATGTGACTGAGAGGAACGATGATAAATAATGACAGCATGTTGTTGTGTTTGTGTGAAGATGAGCGCTTTGCTATCCAGCTATGAATCAGTGTGAGGAGACGGAGGAGGGAGTCCCTCCCTCTAAAAGCACTCTGTGGGGGGAACATGGCAGCCAGACCGAAGCTCAAAGGTGAGATGAGGATCTCTAATTGTCCATGACTCTTCTCCATGACAGAGCTCAGATCTCTCCACCATCATTATTCACACTCAAATCTGTGTGTGTTGTGTTGAAGCCCAGAGAAGCAGCAGAGACCAGACTCTCCTGTTCCCAGCTGTGTGTCCATGAAGAGCCACCAGTCCATAATTGAACCTTATAACTTCAAAGGGGGACGGCACTCTGATGAAGACAGGTAAGACTCTAAACCAGTTAAGTTTGTTGTTCTGCAGCTCACCTTCTGTCAAGTCACGACACAAAAGATTGTGCAGGTCAGGATAGCAGAACCACCAACACTCAGAGCAGAGGACTCACTGTCTGCTGGCTAGCTGGACGACACGGGGAGGTGCAAATTCAACATTCAAATGTCTGTTTTTATCAGGGTTCATCAGCAGAGACCAGACTCTCCTGGACCCAGCTGTGTGTCCATGAAGAGTGACCAGTCCATAATTGAACCTTATAACTTCAGAGATGGACAGCACTCTGCTGAAGAAAGGTAAGGACATGAGTCAAAAGACATCAACTGTGTGGCACTAGACAAAGGGAATAGACTTAAATACATAGAATCTGTCTATCACAGTTATCCAAAGCGTGCAGCACAGGAATACAAGGGATAGGATCCAATTCCAGACAACTGAGGCAGAGCAGATGCAGTTCAATTAAACAATGAAACCAGGGGAATAACTTTCAGATTACCGATAAGGCAGGCGGAGATCTGAGGGTTTGTCTCTGTTTCTATCAGGGTTCATCAGCAGAGACCAGACTCTCCTGTTCCCAGCTGTGTGTCCATGAAGAGCCAGTCCATAATTGAACCTTATAACTTCAAGGGACGCACTCTGATGAAGAAAGGTAAGACTTTAAACCAGGAGAGCAGGTTTTAGCTTTCAGTACTGAAGGTTGGATTCCTAAAAACCTTTAAATCCTAAAACAACTAATACATTAATCAACTGATCACTTTAAGGTCAATTAATCGACATACCTTTGCCACATATGCAATATTAAATTATAATGAATAAATAACTAATAATAATAACTAAGTATAATTTTTTGTCTTTATCTGCTTTGTGTGACCTGTGTAAATAACTGAGTATGTTTTAGGTCATATATGTGCAGGTAAATTGTTAGCGGTGGCGGGTGAAGGTTGCGGGCCATCCGTCACTTTGGCGGACAGGAAAAATACAGAACAGAAAGACACGTGTAGTACGGTTAGCGTATTGTGGCGATCGGCGCACAGGATGTGTCACACAGCCAGCAGTCAGCTCAGGGAAAATATCTGTGACGGTGTTTCAAACCAAACTCACCATTCTGGAAGAAGCCCAGTCTGTCCTGAGTTACAGCCAAGGCGCTGCTTACCAGCAGCATTGACCAGGGGTTCCGGTGTTGTTGGAGAATTACCAAGCTTGTCTGTTAGACGCACGAGGGGTCACTTGGTTTTATTTTTGTTGGCCAACTTGTATTGAACCTAAATCTGTTTTTGTTGAGAGATGGACTCTTGTGGAGATTTGAACGGAGATAAGGACTAATTGGCTTTTAACTGATTATAGTTATTCTTTTGCTTTTATCTATTTTATACTAGTATTTATTTCATACTGTAGCCCTGGCGGCTACCCTTTCCCAGTTTTAATACCTCTGTTTTTGTGCTTGTGGATCATTTGCATGTCGCTGTATTGTGTGTTTTATTCATTTATTTATGTACTTCTTTTTACTGAAAGAGTTGGTATTATGCTGATTTTATGTATGAAAGGTGCTATACCATTAAAGATTATTATTATTATTGTTTATATTAATTGGTGGTGGAACCGTGGGTTATATATTGAGCGCTTACTGCAAAATAAACTGCGGTGAACTTCGTTTTTCCTGTTGTCGGTAGGTAGGCCTACCTGATGATATTATATGATATTATTTAACGCCATGACTTGACACTCAAATTATCTTTCACTGAAATTAATATAATTTGATACTTCTTTTCCACCATTGCTCATTATAATAATTCATGCATCACCTAATTTCATTATAATATATAGGCCTGGCATACAGGAAAGAACAGTATGTTTAATCTATCTAATGTTGTGTTGGTCATGATAAACATTGTTTTGAATAATATAGAAAATTAAGAGCTTAAAAATAATAAAATCACAATCGCAATATTTATTATTTTCCAAAATTGATCAGCCCTAAATTTCGAGGTACTCCCAGGTCGAATGAGATATGTAAACCTTCCTGTGTGTTATTGATCTATCCAGCAGTCTCAGAGTTTGACGTACCTCAAATACCTCAAGGAGGTAATGACTTAAAAACTTCAACTTCCAAAGCAAAGGAAGAGCAGTTTTACTCCATACTCCTTTTAGATATCTGAGCTCCTCATCCTGTCGAGCCTAACCGTGTTTGGAGAGAAACTCATTTAAGCCATTTGTATCTCATCCTTTCTGTCATAACCCAGAACAATAATGACCCTACGTAAGGGTTTGGAACCCGATTAATTGAGGGCTTCATCCTCAGGCTCAGTTTCCTCCTCCCCAATCTGTCAACCTCATGCCCCATTTTACCCCCTTTGTTGACAAGTCCCCAAGATACTTGAATTCCTTCCCTTGCGACAGTAACTTTCTCTGAAATTGAAGATTCATTTCCACCACTGGAAGTTTGTCTGAATATATTGTTTGTGAGGTGACCTTGGGTGTTATGAAAGGCACCATTAAATAAAATGCATTATTATTATTATTCAGTTTTCCATGACGTTCAGAGGAACATGGTTGAAAATCAAAGTATTTTGGGGCCAATTAGATACTGTCTCACAAATGACAGTGAGCTGCTTACATCAACCTGAATGTGTCATCTTTGATACACAAAAACTGTATCTCCTAATCCACGAAATGCAACAACAAATGCAAAAATGTCTATCTGTCGATATTTGGAATCATTTTACTTTTGTTTTCTCCCCAGAGTCCAGAGGGTTCCTGGTGGTCAGTCTGTCCAGCAGCATCCTACAGACCTGGACTCCATATTTATGGTGCGTAAATAGCAACATCTATAAACAACAACTTTTCTTTCTGCTGCAAATGAAATGAAAAACGTAACTTAAAGTTTTATTATTTTCCAGCATCTGGAGGAAAACATTTTAACTTTTATGAAGAACGAGTTGAAGAAGGCCCAGAAGGTTCTGAGTACAAATTACCCAGAATGCTTGGAGAGACACAGTGAGGATAAGGAGGCGTGGACGGTGAGGAGAAAGAGCAGAGGAGAATCAGCAGAGAGGCATTTCTGAAGATCACACTGCACTTCCTGAGGAGAATGAAGCAGGATGAGCTGGCTGATCGTCTGCAGAGCAGTAAGAGGATTTTCCACACAAGACATTTCTCATTTTGACGCTAACATCCACTCATGTCTGTTTTTTTTCCTTTCAGGAACTGTTGCTGCAGTTTGTCGACGTAAACTCAAGTCTCACCTACAGAAGAAGTGTCAGTCTGTGTTTGAGGGGATTGCTAAAGCAGGAAACCCAACCCTTCTGAACCAGATCTACACAGAGCTCTACATCACAGAGGGAGGGACTGCAGAGGTCAATGATGAACATGAGGTCAGACAGATTGAAACAGCATCCAGGAAACCAGACAGACCAGAAACAACCATCAGACAAGAAGACATCTTTAAAGCCTCACCTGGAAGAGAAGAACCAATCAGAACAGTGATGACAAAGGGAGTGGCTGGCATTGGGAAAACAGTCTTACACAGAAGTTCACTCTGGACTGGGCTGAAGACAAAGCCAACCAGGACATACAGTTCACATTTCCATTCACTTTCAGAGAGCTGAATGTGCTGAAAGAGAAAAAGTACAGCTTGGTGGAACTTGTTCATCACTTCTTTCCTGAAACCAAAGAAGCAGGAATCTGCAGCTTTGAAGAGTTCCAGGTTGTGTTCATCTTTGACGGTCTGGATGAGTGTCGACTTCCTCTGGACTTCCACAACAATGAGGTCCTGACTGATGTTACAGAGTCCACCTCAGTGGATGTGCTGCTGACAAACCTCATCAGGGGGAACCTGCTTCCCTCTGCTCGCCTCTGGATAACCACACGACCTGCAGCAGCCAATCAGATCCCTCCTGAGTGTGTTGACGTGGTGACAGAGGTCAGAGGGTTCACTGACCCACAGAAGGAGGAGTACTTCAGGAAGAGATTCAGAGATGAGGAGCAGGCCAGCAGAATCATCTCCCACATCAAGACATCACGAAGCCTCCACATCATGTGCCACATCCCAGTCTTCTGCTGGATCACTGCTACAGTTCTGGAGGAGGTGTTGAAAACCAGAGAGGGTAGAGAGCTGCCCAAGACCCTGACTGAGATGTACATCCACTTCCTGGTGGTTCAGTCCAAACAGAAGAACATCAAGTATGATGGAGGAGCTGAGACAGATCCACACTGGAGTCCAGAGAGCAGGAAGATGATTGAGTCTCTGGGAAAACTGGCTTTTGAGTGTGGCATCGATATCAGAGCAGCCTCAGTGTACTCAGGAGTGTTCACACAGATCTTTAAAGAGGAGAGAGGGCTGTACCAGGACAAGGTGTTCTGCTTCATCCATCTGAGCGTTCAGGAGTTTCTGGCTGCTCTTTATGTCCATCTGACCTTCTTGAACTCTGGTGTCAATCTGCTGGCAGAAGAACAAACAACCTCCTGGCGGTGGTGGCGGTTTGGAAACAAATCTCAACCAACACTTCTCTACCAGAGTGCTGTGGACAAGGCCTTACAGAGTACAAATGGACACCTGGACTTGTTCCTTCGCTTCCTCCTGGGTCTTTCTCTGAAGACTAATCAGACTCTCCTACGAGGCCTGTTGACACACACAGGAAGCATATCAGAGACCAGTCAGGAAACAGTTGAGTACATCAAAGAGAAGATAAGCGAGAATCTGTCTACAGAGAAAAGCATCAATCTCTTCCACTGTCTGAATGAACTGAAGGACCGTTCTCTAGTGGAGCAGATCCAACAGTTCCTGGTTCAGGAAGTCTCTCCACAGATAAACTGTCTCCATCTCAGTGGTCAGCTCTGGTCTTCATCTTACTGTCATCAGAAAAAGATCTGGACGTGTTTGACCTGAAGAAATACTCTGCTTCAGAGGAGGCTCTTCTGAGGCTGCTGCCAGTGGTCAAAGCCTCCAACAAAGCTCTGTAAGTGCACAGATAATGGAGATACTGACTGTATCACATGTTCTCAGTTAATGAATGTCTTAGTTGGCTAAATCTTGTGACTATCAGCTGACAAATTGATTAGTTCATCAATTGAAAAACACATCAAATTGTCTGTTAGTTTTAGTGTACCTTGATAAATTAGTACAGAAATAAAAAAGCTACAATTAATATATGTTCTTGGGATCCCAGTGTTATGGCCATCTGTTTAGAAATTGTAATTAACTGCTGTTAGATCCCAAGAAGACTCAATAGGAAACACAAAGAATCCCGTCACATGACATTGAGAGTTAATGTCTGTAGAAAAATTTGTTCCCAGCATTTGTAGGATTTAACAGTGTAAACTTGTGGTACCACTTTGTGGGAATGACTATCTTAGAGAATTTATATTTTATTTTAATTCTGCTGCAACGGTGATGAACATCAAAAGCTAAAAGCTACTCCATTAATTTTTTTCATTAACAATGGATCAAATTAAAAAATCTTCTCGTCACTTGTGATTCTAATGCTTGTGATTTAAGGGCAACCATAGAAATGTGATGTATTGTACGTGGTAAACAAGAGAAACATTATCAGTTCTTGTCTGTATCACTAACTCTGCTTCAGGCTGAGTTGCTGTAATCTGTCGGAGAGAAGCTGTGAAGCTCTGTCCTCAGTTCTCAGCTCCCAGTCTTCTAGTCTGACAGAGCTAGACCTGAGTAACAACGACCTGCAGGATTCAGGACTGAAGCTACTCTCTGCTGGACTGGAAAGTCCCCATTGTAAACTGGAGACTCTCAGGTCAGGATTCAACTTCTATTTCCCTAAATGTTGCTTGACATACAAGTTAAAGTTTGTAGAAAAACATTTCCTGCATATGTTGGATTTAACAGTTTACATTTTACTCATGAACACCGCAGTACCATTTTTTTCTGAGAAAGTTTGTGGGTATGACTATCTTTGAGTAGATTCCATAAATTCATTTTAATTCTGCTGCAAAGGTGATGCACAAACAAAAGCTTAAATCTGCTCTATTCCGTATTTTTACATCAACAATGGATCAAATAACCTGTGTAATATAAAAGCTTTCATTCATAGTGGCAAACACAAAGAGCAATATCACATACCACTACCACTCCCCTCTATGGACCCTTGAAGCATTGTTCATCTTAGTTATTGTTGTTATTATAAAATTCTTATCTTATTTGTTATCAAATGAATTCTGCTGTCAAACATTTTTGCCTCGTCCTAAGACCACTTTAAAATCAAACTTTTCAACATACTCTTGCTCACCATCCTGAAGTTTTGTCAGTGCAGCCAGTTTTACTTCAACTGAGGGGTGAAAAATAAATTATTCCAGATTTAAGTCAAATTACATTGTTGATGACGTGTTCTGTTGTCATAATTGTAATCAGTGAATTTACACTGACATAGAAAGAATAGATTTGATAGTATAGATGAATAAAATATAATTCTTTGTGTCTACAGGCTGTCAGGCTGTCTGATCACAGAGGAAGGCTGTGCTTCTCTGGCCTCAGCTCTGAGGTCCAACCCCTCCCATCTTAGAGAGCTGGACCTGAGCTACAATCATCCAGGAAACACAGGGGTAAAGCAGCTATCTACTGGACTGGAGGATCCACACTGGAGATTGGAAACTCTCAGGTATGAACAGACTACAAGAGCTCTGGTTTTCTGTCACACTGATACCCCGAAGGCTGTTGCTTCACAGTCACAACCAGCAGCCCTGTTAATAATAGTGATGACAGTATTGATATGCTCAGCGCTCAATTAAGCGCTTTTGGTAGCCATCCACAAGCTCCTTGCAATTGTCTGGTTAAATCTTTGACCACTTCTTTTTACAGACTTGGTGAAGTTGAGGAAAATTTGTGGCTTTCTGACGTACTTGTTTCTTCAGCACAGTTCACATGTTCTTGATGGGGTTTCAGTCAGGACTCTGGGTCATTTTAATACCTTAATTCTAGCCTGATTTATTTGTCCTATTGAAACACCCAACTGCGTCGAGATCCAACCTTCTTGCTGGATGATTTTGGGTTTTTTGCTGAAGAATTTGGAGGTAGTCTGCATTCTTCATTATTCCATTCACTTTCTGTAAAGAACCAGTTCACCAGAAAGATCTGTGTCACGATCGGCTGAAGTCTTTTGTCTGTTTTTGGATGCCTTTTTGACCTTTTTATTATCATCTTCTTGTTGTTTTATTTAAAATATTTTATGTATAGTTAATTGAGTGTATGAAGTGTTTTTTTAAAAATGCAGATGTTTTATCTTGTGAAGGTTTTTCAAGACCACTGATGTGGAAGCTTCTGAAGGTTCATTCTGACTTTGTTTCTTCCTCCAGGGTGGAACATGCTGGAGAGCAGTGGCTGAAACCTGGTCTGAGGAAGTGTAAGTCTGCGTTTACTTTGACTCATGAAAACATGGCAGCACATGTTAATGTAGTTTAAATCAAAAGCTCACTTTGATAGAAGATCCAAAAAAACAAGTCATTCTGAAGGTTTGATCTAATGAACATTCACTTCATTAGTAAAGTAACAATAAACCCATCAGGTGGGATAGATGATAAACTGCGGCTGTATTGTGTCTCTTTCTCTCCATCAGATTTTTGTGAACTCACACTGGACACAAACACAGTAAACAGATACTTGAAACTGTCTGACAACAACAGGGAGGTGACGGCAGTGACAGAGGAGCAGCCATATCCTCCTCATCCAGAGAGGTTTGAATGTCCACAGCTGCTGTGTAGAGATGGTCTCACTGGTCGCTGTTACTGGGAGGTCGAGTGGAGAGGAAGGGTTTATATATCAGTGAGTTACAGAGGAATCAGAAGGAGAGGACGCAGTGATGACTGCAGGTTTGGACGGAATAATCAGTCCTGGAGTCTGAGGTGCTCTGATGTTGATGGTTACTCTGCCTGTCACAATAATGGAAGAACAGTCCTCTCCTCCTCTGTCTCTAACAGAGTAGCAGTGTATGTGGACTGTCCTGCTGGCACTCTGTCCTTTTACAGTGTCTCCTCTGGCACACTGATCCACCTCCACACCTTCAGCACCACATTCACTGAACCTCTGTATGCTGGGTTTGAGTTTGGGTTGTGGCCTGATTCATTTATGTCTCTGTGTTCACTGTAAGAGGGAGAGTCTCCTCCTGTGTAGAGAAACACTCACACTGCTGAAAACACACACACACACACACAATCTTTGTGTAAGTCATACTAACTCAAAATATCTGGACTGTATATGGACCAGAAGTAATCAGCTTAATAGATGTGCTGAGATTGTGAGCCACCCGCTGGAAGGATAACAGGTATGAGGCGTGAAGTGATAAAAGAATAGGCAGTTAGGAAGCGGAAGGTTAAGTCGAAAAGATGAGATTTGGGTTTTGATTTAAAGACAGTCAGACTGTGTAATGTTAGCAGATTATGCCAGAGAAAATGGGCACGATAGGAAAAGGCAGCCAGCTGACTTGATAACCTCTGGGGTCAGACAGACAGGCCTGTATTCTGAGCACAGGATGAGATATAAGGAGACAGGTATGAAGGGGCAGGCCCATGTAATATTTTGTGAGTCATCAGAAGCACCTTAAAGGTTGATCTTACATGAATAGGCAGCCAATGGAGGTAAGGTGGAATTGGTCAGATTTTTGTAGCTTAGTTGAGATACGAGCTGCAGCATTCTGAACCATTAGAAAACTTTTAGTCAAGTCTGTAATACGATATTTTTTGAGCAGGTCATTTTCATATTTCAAAAGCAGGATGTCTTACAAAGCATTGTTTATTGAACCCCGGCCATTGAGACTGGCAACGGCATACAACATTAGGAAAAGGTCTTGGTGATGTCTTGAATGTGCTGACCACAGAGAGGAAAGGATTGAACACAACAGAGATTCTGGGCTGTCAAACTTTTAAGACATCACACCGGTTTTGTAAGTCACTGTTGCTTAATCAAACTTATGTTTATGTCGAGTAGGGCCACGACAGATGAGCAAAGGGGTTTGTGTGCTTTTAGAGAGGTGTATGCAGGTGTGCCTTCACTAAATACAATGATGAAAATATCAGCTGCTGGCCTGCTCTGAGCAGTGAAGTTGCATTGATGTTATTGGCTACATATGACAATGGATCGGAGACACAAGACAGCTGTTAATATTTTAACTTGTACATAATCAGTATTTTGTATACTCAAAACCAGAAGGTTTGTTCCTTATGTATTTATTCAGAAATGTATAAAACCTCCCATTTACAAAGGCCTTGTCTCATCATCCAAATAAATAAATGTTTTAAAAACACATTTCTTTTGCTTTTCCTTCAAGTTAAAGTTATCTTCCAAGGTGATGTTAATATAATAATTCATCGTATATTCTGTGAAATACTATATAATATTTGATTGCTGTACTTTTACCTTGTAATGACTATTTGTATTGTTGTATTTTTACAGTGTAAAGTAAAATCATTAATTAATGTGTTCCTTTACAAAACCTGCGTCAGATTTAAATAGTACAGCTGCTGCATGCTGGTTACATATCAAACATATCAGATCAAACAATGAATGGAATACAGAAAGATTAGAATCAGAACAGATGTTTATATTGTGGCAGCAGAAAATCCTTTACCCATATGTGTTCAATCTATTAGATCTATTGTAGAAGGGAGTAGGTAGATTTATTTGTGACATTACAACAGGCTGTAAAATGAAACTGAGTTTGTAACTCCCATCTGCTACGTATGAGACAATAAACAGTAAAACAAAGCAATTATAAAATGGAACAGAAACAGAAATAAACTATTCTATAGAGCAGTGCTGAGAATTTGAGTTTAAAAGTCTGATAGCTTGGGGAAAAGGCTGCTCTGCGTATGGTGTTGCAGCAGCAGAAACTTCTATGCACATGAATCACTATATCTCATATACTTGTATATAAGTACTTGTACTTAGTCTATCATATTATGTTGTCCATCATTTAGGCTGTGTGTGGTCTGTAATGTCTAGTCATAGTGTGGGAAAGGAGCCTCTGTTTCCTAAACACAGGTGACACTAAGTTAAATTGTGAGACGCTCCTTTCTTGGGGGCCAAACGTTAGAAACTGCCCTAGGTGGCAGACCTCTGGTCCAGTTGATTTGTTTCATGTTCTTCTGTTTTTTTAATAAATCCACCAAAAGGCAACTGTATGTTGTAATTCAGTAATCTTCTGGTCACTTTAATGCATCTTAATGTTAAAATATTTTGAGATTTTCATATTTTTGGATCTTCGTTCAAACTGAAAAACTGTCATATTTGACAGTGAATCAATCATTTAATATATGCTAAAGAATTAATTTACATTTCAAGACATTTTCAATAATATTCTTAATTTTATTTAAATTAAATTCAGCGGGATCCTTTTTTAATTGTTGCTCCCCCAATATTCTTAATGACTGATAAGAATTCAATCCGTTTGATGTGACGGGCTTCAGCAACTGTCTGATGCTTCTGCAGAAACAGTTCATCATTCATTGTAAAACATCTTCATGTAATGAAGTAACCGGTTAAACTGCATGAGTGCCTCTTTTATTTAAATGCAGGAACATTAACACAAAGTAAGTTAGAAGTGTAATTGACTGTAACTACATCCTGTTTAGCTACATTGTTCTCAGACATTTTCAGGTTAATGTCCTGTAAAAAAATCATGAAAAACATTAAGAAATCCAGATTTTATATTAATATGAATTCAAGATGTTACTTTGAGTGCAACTCGCCAAATTCACATGAAAATCAGAAATGAATGTCTATACAGCTAGTTAGGGCTGTCTGTGTTTCCTGTGCTGTTTTTCCTTTTTCCTCCTCTTAAAGGTGTTTTTCTGTAGTTGGATTGGGTTGGTGATGGATTGCTGTTTGCTCCATAGAGCTGCCTAAGAGCTTCGTAAAAAAGCTCTTGATAAAAGCCTGCTCTCTCTCCTCCCTAATAACTATCATTATACATTCCTCTCTCACTTCTGGTATTGTTCCCCCATCTCTAAAATCAGCTGCAATAACTCCTACACTTAGGAAACCTGGTGCAGACCCCAGCAATTTCAGCCTTTGACACCATCTCTCACATCATCCTCCTTGACAGATTAGTCTCTGTTGGTTTCACTGTTGCACCCTTTGACTGGTTTAAATCATATCTCTCTGGCTGCACTCATCCAACTCAGAACTTTCAAATCAGAGCCATACCCTGTCTGTTCATCATCTATCTGCTTCCTCTCTGGAACTGTCTTCCACCAGACATCTGTAACATTGAATCGCTTTCCACCTGTAAATCACGCCTGAAAACACATCTTTTTAAACTGGCATTTCCAACATAATCACTGTTTATCTGGTCACGGCAATCTTTTGTTTCCAATTTTTAATTTACCCTGATTTTATGCACTGTAATTATATTTGCTGTTAGTTTTATCGATTTATTTGTGGTTTGTGAGGTGACCTTGAGTGTTCTGAAAGGCCGCTATAAATAAAATGTATTATTATTATTATTAATAATAGCATAACAAATGGAGGCTCGTCTGGGATCAAACATCCGTGAAGTGAGGTAAATGTATATCTAGTGCCTTTGAGTGTAGTGGTCACCCCTTTGTTTAGTTCATTTGTGTTTGTTGCTGTATGTTGTGCCTTGACTGGGTAACTGCTACAGTCGCTTGGAGTTTTGCTTTTGAACGCCCTGACTAGGTAACCACCAGGCAGAAGCTTGCCTCTTTGTTGTTTTGCCTTTCTTATTTTTGGTGGTAATGTGTATCGCAATTTAAAATTTTCAGGAATCAAGTAATGAGTTGACATATATAGCAATTGTAAGTTGCTTTGGATAAAAGCGTCAGCAAAATCATTAAATGTAAATGTAAATCAGTCAAACTGAACTAAATAAAATAGGTAAATATTTCCTAATATATGACTCACGGTGGTACGGTAGTAGCCCTTTTTAACTGCACGTAATTATTGTGTTGATCTTTATTTTTTTGATATTTCCTTTTTGTCAGACCTTTTTATTTTTTAAATATTGCATGTAAAGTTAATTGGGTCTGTGTGAAATGTGTTTTAGAAATGCATTTGTTTTGTTTTAATGGTGGATCCTACAGTCTGTGGGTGAATCTGAGGGAAGTGTTCTGAAGATTGCTGATGAAGAAGAGGATGAAGAAGATGTGAGATTTTATTCAACTTTTGAGTCCATCTGTTGACCACTAACTTTTAGCTTTTTGTCTTGATTTATTGGATGTTTTCTTTTATTTTGATTAAGAGTTTTGTGTGAAGTGTGTTTTATAAATGCAGCTGTTTCGTCTTAATGTGGATCTGAGTCAAGTTTTATGAAGATCACTGATGAGGAAGCTTCTGAAGGTTCATTCTGACTTTGTTTATTTCTCCAGGGTGGAACATGGTGGAGAGCAGAGGCTGAAATCTGTCTGAGGAAGTGTAAGTGTGTGTTCACTTAGATTCATGAAAACAAGGCAGCCATATGTTAAAGTAGTTTTAAAAAAGCTTCTGAATCTGCATTCAATTTTCAGTTTGAACGAAGATCCAAAAACATGAGTCACTCTGAAGGTTTGATCTAATTAACAGTAAATCTGTTAAAACAATAAACTGACAAAACATTTTGGGGTTCACTCAATTAATAGTTAATAAAGCAAACTAGCCCCAGCAGGAAAAGCTACAGACTACATAACAGATCAGACTGTTTGTCAGCTCTGTGTGTGTTGCGTTAAGCCCAGAGCAGCAGCAGACTCTCCTGGACCTGAACCCAGCTGCGTGTTCTACCAGTGTTGTTGTTGGTACCTTTCATTTGCAAACATTCCCTGTTTGTTGAATTTGACAAGCTCCCCTCGGGAAGGCATTATAGGGTACCCAGGGCAACAAAAAACCTTTTTAAAAATGATTTTATGATTTTTTTTATCTGTATTTTGATAACTGGTCTACTTGAAGCTCTTATTGGTTCCTGTGTTCAAATGTAATGGTCGTATGTGTCCTGTGTTATGATGTTTTTAATGAACCTGGTGAAGCCAAAGACAAGTTTCCAGAAATGGTTGTATCTTATCTTCTGCAAGATGACACAATCATCAAACCGTAACATCCTGTAAAAGATTTGCGTCACTGTCTAGTAACCGACAATATACTGTATGATTTACTGTCAGGACACAATAAAGACTGTTAGAATCCGAGCAGGATGTTGCAATCATTTCCCTGCCACAGGGAGGGTTGGATTATAACTATTTTAATATTTTATAGTTTGAACACAGTTTAACAAATACAGTTTTGAGGTACTTGTACTCAACTATATTTATTTTTACTTTAGTTATTTTGTGGATTCAGATTAATAATACACAATATGATGAACTAATAACTGAAATTATCATTGCAGGTTAAAAGTAAAATGTCGAAGGCTATCTGAGCATGTAGCAGTGTTAATTTTATCGTAGAGCTCCACTAACAGTCTTTAGGTTTAGTTCATTAACTGGACTTGTCAAACATTTACTTTTTGTCCAAAACACCAGAAACATTGACAGCACTTTGGTGGACAGCAGAGATGAACTGTTTTGGTACGAAGACAAGAAGTCTGATGATGAACATGTTTTAATGAAAGCAGGTCAGCTGCTGTAAATGTTAAAGGGACTAAAATATTCATGTTGTTACGTCACTTAAGAAATAAAAAAGGAGACAACAACACAACAACCAAAGAAATCAAGTCAGAGTGGCAGTGACAATTAAAGGTGATTTATTTACTGTTATTCATCACAGGGTCAGAGAGAGTAAGCTCTTCCAGACTTCTTTTATTGGTCGGCTTGGCATGATGATTGGCCAGCTTCAGAATAGTTTGACCAAAGAGCAGCCAGGCCAGACTGCACAGGTGGGAGCCAATCATTCTGGAATCCACCTGGAAAGGACACAAGAGAAAACAAAGGGGAGGGAAAGAGACAGAAAATAGGAGAAAGCAAATAAGAAAACAAAGACTTGCTTGGCACGCAACTCGAGATAAACTCATGATTAAACTGTAAAAGCTGAACTTTGGACTGGTTTACAATGTTTTCATACTGCTGGGTGGAGTGAGACTGAATCTAACCCTCTTTTTCTACATAGACCAAATCGGGACACTTGATGAGCTGCTGCACTGACAGACATTCATGGAAATAAGTTAAGTAAGTGGATATCTGCTACATCTGAATTCTCTTTGTGGTTCCTGTATAATGTCATTATTTATTTTAGGTTTGAGAAACTCTTTCAGAAAATTTGAAGGTGTCGCTTCAAACTTGCTCCTCTGACGGTCAGAGGTGTCTGCGTGAGTGGGAAGGGCAAAGCTGATGAGTGTAAAATTTCTATTTTAGAAAATTATTGCGTTCAGATGAATGAAATTAAGTTTGAATGATGAAAGTCATCCTCAGCAGTGGCATCGATGCATTTATTATGTAGCAGTTGACTGTGACAATAACATATTTGGTTTACGGTCAGCTGTGGCTCAGCGGGTAGAGCAGGTCGTCCACTGATCACAGGGTCGGTGGTTTGAGGCCCTGCTCTTCCTGTCCACATTGTGAAGTGTTCTTGGGCACAACACTGAACCCCAAATAATTACAGATGGATGGTTTCTCCCTTGTGTAGTCTCTGAGTCTGCAAAAACTAAAGTGCTTTGGAATAATAATAACCAGTTTGAAATATAAGAAACTGTTCAATACTAAGAGCATTCCAGCTGTTGTTTCACAGTTCCAGACTTGATCTGAGATACACAAAGCACGAGGACATCTAGTGGACTGATAGCAAAACTACACCAGCTGCTCTGTGATTCTGTCTCACTGGCTTTCTGGCTGCACGTCAGACTGCTTTGATTCTTCCTCATGAATCAATAAGAAGCATCTTCTCATTATAATCACAGTTTATAATCACAGTTTGTCAGTTTTTCTGACATATAATCAATTGTTTAGACTAGACCACTTCACAAGTCTGAAATCCAACAACACAAAAGGTTTAAATTAAAAGACAGGACGCAGAGAAAAGCAGCAGCATCTCATATTAAAGAAGCTTAAATCAGCTTGTGTTTGTTTTTTATTCTGGAAAAATGACTAAAACGCATCCAAAACTACCATCTTGCAAGTTACTGTATCAGCTAATCAATGAATGGGCCAACAGTTGGATCTCTGCTCCAGATGAAGGTAGAGAGTCTCTTGATGTGGACGGGAATCCAGCGTAATAAGTAATGATAAATGATATAATAATAATAATGAATTACATTTATCTAGCGCTTTATCATAGAAACTTAAAGCGCTTCACAGTGAAGTGGGGGGGACTCACCTCAACCACCACCAATAATTGTGCTCTGACAGCATGTCTTTGTGTTTGTGTGAAGGTGTGGGCTCTGCTATGAATCAGTGTGAGGAGACGGAGGAGGGAGTCCCTCCCTCTAAAAGCACTCTGTGGGGGGAACATGGCAAGCCAGACCAAAGCTCAGAGGTGAGATGAGGATCTCTAACTGTCCAGGACTCTTCTCCATGTCAGAGCTCAGCATTTAGATCTCTCCACCATCATTATTCAAAGCTCTGTGTGTGTTGTGTTGAAGCCCAGAGAAGCAGCAGAGACCAGACTCTGCTGGACCTGGATCCAGCTGTGTGTCCATAAGGAGTGACCGGTCCAAGGGTCAGCCTTTAGTGTTTAAAGGACAACCTTCTTCTGGGTCTCAGTAAGTTAGCATAATCCCAGCTAGCATGAATGTTTCATAATATTTTGTATGACTTGTGTAAAGTGACCACTTTTATGAAAATCTGCTGAGTTAAACAAAGTTTTGTAAAATAAATTTCCGTTCTCTTGACTTTTCAGTTTTGTATCAGCACCAGATTTAGTAGGCTACTTAGGCACAATCCAGTTTTCCATAAAATTTGTTAAAAACAAACAAACCATGGTTTGATGAACCAGATACTTTTTCACTAATCACACTGAGCATTTATTTAGATCAACCTGACGGTGGCATGATTGGTTCCAGAAAATTATATCAAGTAATGCCTCTTAATCACTTAATCAAAATGTCCCCAAAAGCAACATGCTCTAAAATGTTTATCTGATGATATTTTAAATCATCACACTTTGCTTTCTCCACAGACTCCATGTGCAAAGGAAAAAGGAGCTGGCTGATTGTCTGCAGAGCAGTAAGAGGCTTTTTCACACAAGACTTTTGTTATGTTATTACTAACATCCACTAGTAGGGGTTTGACGATACACTGATGAAAAAATACACAATATTTGTTTCATGAGAATGAGTCCCCTGAAGGTCAGAGCAAAATATCTTTGAGGACTACTTTTGTGTTCATTCGCCATACTTTGTGTAACTTTGCAGTACTTTTACAGTCCCACGCAATACTTTTGCATTCCGTCACAATTCTTTACTTTTTCTGTTCCTTCTAAGCCATCGCTGAGTCTATCTCACCCCAGTCACACAATGCTCACTCTGCCTTACTGTAACAATGCATTCTCTTGTTACGAGATCTCGTGGAACAAGATCTCATCACACCACTATCAACTAGGGTAGAGTAGTATCACGATATTACGGTGTGCTGCATTTAGAAATCCCGATGGTATGACTTTCAATACTGCCAAAAACTCGAAGACATCTTTATATTAAACTGATCTTCACAATCAAGGAACACGCCACAACAATGTGTGATTTAGAGGTACATGCAAATGGGAATGCATGGATTAGGGAGGATGGATTAATGCATATAGAGAGGAAGGGTGATGGTGGAAGAAGAGTGTCGTCTGATAGGCTGGTCTGAGAGGGTGTACAGAAGACAGGGCAGAGACTCAGAGTGGTGGTTCCGTCTTGGAAGTGTTTTCACCCGAGCTTATTTCAAGCCCCCCACACGGTGCCTAGATGACACATGAGAAAGCTGTGCAACTGATTGAATAGGAAGGGATTAGTGGAGAAGGGAAGAGGGGAGCTGGGATGGGGGGATGATGGGATGAAGGGATGGGGATGAGGGAAACAGGGATGGAGTGATGAGGGGGATGAGGGGAGCAGCGATGGGGGAATGATGGGATGAAGGGATAGGGGGATGAAGGGATGACGGGAGCAGAGATGGGGGATGAGGGGATGAGGAGAGCAGGGATGGGGGATGAGGGGATAAGGGAAGAGGGGATGAAGGGAGCAGGGATGAGTGGATGGAGGGAACAGAGGATGAGTGGATGTGTGTAGGATGAATGGATAAAGGGAGAGGGAGGGTGGGACGAGCAATCTGAAACAAGCGGGGCAGGCCTAGCAGAGCGGGTATACGTAGCCTTGACATGTGATTGGTGGAGTTGTTGAGGCGTGGCCGCTGTTCCTGAACCTAAGTTAACAAATTAACTTCATGAAGATGCTGTATTAAGATGATGAATTGATTGAACACCCTCAACATAGGTGGACTATGCCATGTAAAAATTCCTGACATCATCTAAAACATATTTTCTAGCAGCTTGTAAACAACCCAGGTTACAATTGTAGGCTTTAATTACTGACAAACTGTAACCTACATTTATTCATTTAGCTGAAGCTTTTATCCAAAGTGACTTACAATTGCTATATACGTCAGAGGTCGCATGCACTAAGCCCTGGATAGACTTACTTTTTAACAATGCGTAGGTGACGCAAACGGCATTGTTCACATACTTGCCTGCGTACTTTGAGTGTACCTGGAGGATTAAACCTGAATCCACTAGAGGGACCAGTTCATCCCTCGCCGACACCAGATTATCTTACTCTGTCAACATCCGAATTTGCACAACAAACAACACTCAAGGAGGTTGTGGTTTTAGTGAGACATCATAACGATCTCGGTAATTGCGGACTAGCTCCAGGAGTTTTAATTTAAAGATCCTGCCATAAATCTTTTCTGAGTCTGCTGCTGACCTTCTTCTTATTATTATTCTTTTGCGTTTAATTTCGGTTAGCAAACCAACTGCATACCGCCAACTACATACGCGTAGCATTAATTCCTGGGGACGTGCACAACCTACGCTCCAAAGAAACGGCCATCTTGCGTACGCAAACACGTAGTTAAAAGCAAGTATATCCAGGGCTGAAGTGTCACTTAAGCCCTGTGAATGTGTCACAGTGGGAACTGAACCAGGGTCTCTCACATCAAAGGCATATACACCCATACCCCCACCACCAACCTACACTGTACATTTACTCCTACACTTCATGGCTTAACCTCTGCAATCACCTGCCACTCGCTATGCTCACAAAAAGGAGCAACTCATCGGCGACTGCAATTGGTGGGATAAAATTTCAGGCCCAGTGTTGGGACTAGCAACAACAAGTGTCATTGGGTCATATGTGTTCAGCAAGACTTGTCTAAGTAGGCTACATGCTATACATGCTGTGCACTGACTTCTAACAACTTGCCAACCCTCACAATTTTCACGAGAGACTCCTGTTTTCATTGCCCTCTCTGTATTGATTTCTTCTATTTCTCCTAATTTATGACAAATGTTCACAATTTTTTCTCCTTTTCATTGCCTTCATTACTGTTTCTGGCACTGTACAGAGCGTATAAACTACAACTCTCTCTCTGCTGTTTCCACTTGGACTACTAGCATGCACATGATGCAGAAAGAGCTCACCCCATCACCCCTGCTCTCCGCTTTTTTACACTATACACCGCTGTGTCAGTATCAAAAGCTAATTCTGCCCGAGCCAAACATCTCCTCATTGAATTGTTGTTTTTTCATTAAGGAGCCGTTGCTGCAGTTTGTCGACGTCAATTCAAATTTAACCTGCAGAAGAAGTATCAGTGTGTGTTTGAGGGGATTGCTAAAGCAGGAAACCCAACCCTTCTGAATCAGCTCTACACAGAGCTCTACATCACAGAGGGAGGGACTGCAGAGGTCAATGATGAACATGAGGTCAGACAGATTGAAACAGCATCCAGGAGACCAGACCGACCAGAAACAACCATCAGACAAGAAGACATCTTTAAATCCCCACCTGGAAGAGATGAACCAATCAGAACAGTGATGACAAAGGGAGTGGCTGGCATTGGGAAAACAGTCTTAACACAGAAGTTCACTCTGGACTGGGCTGAAGACAAAGCCAACCAGGACATACAGTTCACATTTCCATTCACTTTCAGAGAGCTGAATGTGCTGAAAGAGAAAAAGTACAGCTTGGTGGAACTTGTTCATCACTTCTTTCCTGAAACCAAAGAAGCAGGAATCTGCAGCTTTGAAGAGTTCCAGGTTGTGTTCATCTTTGACGGTCTGGATGAGTGTCGACTTCCTCTGGACTTCCACAACAATGAGGTCCTGACTGATGTTACAGAGTCCACCTCAGTGGATGTGCTGCTGACAAACCTCATCAGGGGAAACTGCTTCCCTCTGCTCGCCTCTGGATAACCACACGACCTGCAGCAGCCAATCAGATCCCTCCTGAGTGTGTTGACATGGTGACAGAGGTCAGAGGGTTCACTGACCCACAGAAGGAGAGTACTTCAGGAAGAGATTCAGAGATGAGGAGCAGGCCAGCAGAATCATCTCCCACATCAAGACATCACGAAGCCTCCACATCATGTGCCATATCCCAGTCTTCTGCTGGATCATGCTACAGTTCTGGAGGAGGTGTTGAAGACCAGAGAGGAGGAGAGCTGCCCAAGACCCTGACTGAGATGTACATCTACTTCCTGGTAGTGCAGTCTAAACTGAAGAACATCAAGTATGATGGAGGAGCTGAGACAGATCCACACTGGAATAAAAAGAGCAAAAATATGATCGAGTCTCTGGGAAAACTGGCTTTTGAGCAGCTGCAGAAAGGCAACCCGATCTTCTATGAATCAGACCTGACAGAGTGTGGCATCGATATCAGAGCAGCCTCAGTGTACTCAGGAGTGTTCACACAGATCTTTAGAGAGGAGAGCGAGTTGTACCAGGACAAGATGTTCTGCTTCATCCATCTGAGCGTTCAGGAGTTTCTGGCTGCTCTTCATGTCCACCTGACCTTCTTCAAATCTGGTGTTAATCTGCTGGCAGAAGAACAACCTGGTATGTGGTCTAAACTCTTAAGCGACAAACCTAAACCAACACTTCTCTACCAAAATGCGGTGGACAAGGCCTTACAGAGTCCAAATGGACACCTGGACTTGTTCCTCCGCTTCCTCCTGGGTCTTTCTCTGAAGACCAATCAGACTCTCCTACGAGGCCTGCTGACACACACAGGAAATATCTCACAGACCAATCAGGAAACAGTTGAGTACATCAAAGAGAAGATAAGCAAGAATCTGTCTCCAGAGAGAAACATCAATCTCTTCCACTGTCTGAATGAACTTAAGGCACGTTCTCTAGTAGAGCAGATCCAACAGTTCCTGAGTTCAGGAAGTCTCTCCACAGATAAACTGTCTCCTGCTCAGTGGTCAGCTCTGGGCTTCATCTTACTGTCATCAGAAAAAGATCTGGACGTGTTTGACCTGAAGAAATACTCTGCTTCAGAGGAGGCTCTTCTGAGGCTGCTGCCAGTGGTCAAAGCCTCCAAAAAGCTCTGTAAGTGCACATGTAACTGCAGAGACTGTCACACATGTAGGGTTGTTCTTAAATAATACAGGTTTTAGTCAATGGGTAGTCACAGGATTTAGTAACAAATTTATTTGTTTCTTAATTGAAAATGTTTCATTGTTTTAGTTTTATTATGCCTGCACAGATGAATGCTATAATTATTAAAAAAATAATTCAAGGCTCAAATTAATTTGTGTAAGTAATCGGTATCCCATTAATGTCCGATAGATCTCAGTAGTATACGTATGTTTGTGCTACTCATCAACTCAGTAAGGACAACCCTACAAATGTGATGTGTTGTACGTTGTAGATGACAGAAACAGTATTGGTGTTTGTATTTATCACTAACTGTCATTCAGGCTGAGTGGCTGTAATCTGTCAGAAAGAAGCTGCAAAGCTCTATCCTCAGTTCTCAGCTCCCAGTCCTCTAGTCTGAGACAGCTGGACCTGAGTAACAACGACCTGCAAGATTCAGGAGTGAAGCTGCTCTCTGCTGGTCTGGAGAAGCCATACTGTACACTGGAAAATCTCAGGTCAGGATTCAGCTTCTCTTTAACAGATAACCCTTGAAATCTTGCTTGCTGTTAATTGTCTATTAAAAGAATACCCAACATCTGTAGGATGTTGGGTAAAAGATTGTGCGCGAGGCTTGGACTTGCTGTACAGCTTTGATTCACTTCTGATTGTGGGGAAGCTTCGGTGTGAAAACCGCTGTAGCAACAGGCGCAATGGACCTCCTCAATAAGGAACAAGGAAACAAGATAGAGAAATATGTGGGGGGACATGAATACGAGAGCGAAGAAGAGGAGATGGGTTAGTTGGGTTAGAGGCCGGGCCAGGCCTGCTAGTTAGAAGTTTTGAGAAAAAGCTATGGTGAACATTGATGATTTACGTCATCAATAAATGTTTTGACAAAACAGGACATGTTTATGAGATCAAACAACCATACGGTTCAGTTGCACTGGTAGTGAAAGTGATGGAAACTTTTCCGAGCTGAGTGTTGACAATAGAGTTCTGGCAGTCGATGATTAGGGGTTTTATGGCTTAATTTATGTGTTGCTTTGCATCATGGCAGAATATGGAGGAAGCGGTGTAGAACAGGTATCTGCATAGGGCGCCTGGCTTATAAACTTCTAGAATGAGTAATAAGAGCAAGACCTAATACCATCTACTATCTGTTTGTGTAGACTATTAGGAGCTGAAGGACGGGAGATGAAAGAGTTAGGATGACGATTGGAAGGATGAGATAAGGAGGCGGTGAATTTGATGATTGCTTGTTGACTGGAGTTAAAAATGGAAACAGATGTGGAGGAAAGCTGTGCCAATGGTTCCAGTTGATGAGCACTGCTAGGGCTTGTAAGGCTGGAATGGTAAAGATCCTGAAATGCCGATGCCAGAATCCCTGACTAGAGCAAGCTTCCATGGTTGCTGGAGGTGGGCTGCGGGAGGGGAGGTGGGCTGCGGGAGGGGGGGTGGGCATCCCAGTGTCTATTACCCCAACTTAAGCCAGCTGTTGTAGTTGCTGGGAGTGCTGGCATCACGGTGCCAGAAGCTCCAGCTAGGTCAAATTGCTTACCCTGGAACTTGCAAGATCACAAGAATACCTCTTGCCAGGCTTCAAGCTATGTGATTGTGTCTGTAAAATTATTCATTTGCACCAATCACCAATCCTATGACGAAGTACTGGCAGCTACAACATTAGCTAAGGGTTTGCCCCAATGCTAGACTTGTGTGATGACAAGTGTGAGAAGTGACTTTTCACTCTAAACAATGATGCTAAAGAGTTTAGCATATATGCTACTAGCATCAGTTTTTTTAGAACTACATTCTTCTTTGAAACACCAACAAAGAACAGCACTAAAGTACCTTCCCTTAGACTTTTAAGATAATGCTGTCACAGTCTGTCACAGTCTGGTGTGGTCCAGTTGGCGGTTAGTGGGAGTGGGCAGACGGCTGAAGGAAAGGCTGGTTGTTGGGGTGCCTTGCTGGAACGTGCTAATGCTGAAATCTGCTGTTTGTTGTGAGGCGGACGATTTGTCAGGTGAAATGTTCTTAAATGTTAAGGAGTGATAAACCACTGAAGAAAATGGCAACTCAGGCATGGAGGTGGTGATGTTTTCTGCTTCTGATGCTGGGTCTGCTGATGTGGGTTGATGGAAACATTGATTGAAATGTTACTTTAGTGTGAAATGGATGTAGTCAAAAAGGTTTTGCTAATAGATGGAAACATGCTGGTGCAGTGGTTGGCGCTATCGCCTCACATCAGCAGCAAGAAGGATTGCGGGTTCAAACCCCGGTTGCCCTGGCTTTTCTGTGTGGAGTTTGCATGTTCTCCCCGCGTCTGCGTGGGTACTCTCCGGGTGCTCCATCCAAAGACATGCAGACTAGTGCATGATTGTGACTGGTTGTTTGTCTGTGTGTGGCCCTGCGATGGATTGGCAACCTGTCCAGGGTGTCAGCTGCAATTGGCTCCATCCCCCCGCGAACCTGTACCGAGGGTAATTGGTTGACTATGGATGGATATAATAATAATAATAATGTAATATTAGTTTGTGTGTCTCTCCAGGCTGTCAGGCTGTCTGATCACAGAGGAGGGCTGTACTTCTCTGGTCTCAGCTTTGAGATCCAACCCCTCCCATCTGAGAGAGTTGGACCTGAGCTACAATCATCCAGGAGACTCAGTAGAAAAGCTGCTATCTGCTGGACACAAGGATCCACTTTGGAGACTAGACACTCTCAGGTACTAACAAATAACAAAAGCACACACTGTTTCTCTGTCTCACATGGTCGGTTCAGTCTGAACCATCAGCCCTGAACAGTGAAGACTTATAACCTGAGAGTTGCTGCCCCCACTTAGACTGACCTTCTGACCAGTTTCAGACCAGGATCTGGTGTTTATCACTCACTAATGCTGATAACACACATTATTTTTGATAAATAGTCAAGTTTTGTAAACCATAATACCATAGTTTGACCTTGGAAACAACAGTTGACAAAACAAGCTTAGCTCAAGGTCCATTTAGTAGCTTTTCCAGTGTTTTAGATACATTACATACTTCATCATACTTAAACTTCATCAGCAGATGATTAAGGCCTTTTTTTTATGACATTTGAGGACGTTTTTTTTATGTAGTCTTGTACATTGTCTTAACTCACGCTACAAGTTTTTATCAGCTTTTCTGCATGAAAAGTACAATTTTCATGTTGATGCTGTATGGATCAGTCGACTTATTATATAACTTATTGGACTTGTATTAGGGAATGAGAGCTGAGTTTGTGTACCAGATACATTGACCAGACACTGATGGACAACAGTGTTTTAATTGTTGTGAAAACATTTCTAAGGACATTTAAGCAGTTGCTAGATCCCTGCAAAATTCTACGCCCTTGGTGTTTAACCAGCTTCTGCACAATAGGGCAAATTGTTTTACATACATCAGTAATCTTCTGCTCCAGTATGAATCCTGAGATGTTTGCCGATACACTGCTTGTTATAAGTTGACTAGAAATAACAACTCTTATATCAATATATTTCTTTGATTGACAAGCATTGATTCACTAACAAAAACCACGCATCATATATATGGATTTAGGATATTTTATTGTATGATACAGATGGAGAAGAGCCGAGATTATATGGCAGAATGTAGGGATCCCGATGGAGGGATGAAGAGATGAGGAAGAAGAGTAAGGGGTCGAGGGATGTGGGGATGAGAGTCGAGGGTAAGGAAATGAAGAGATAAGAGTGATGGATGAGGGAATGGAAAAGTGAGGGATAGAGGGTTGAGGTGAGGGATGGATGGATGGATGAGAACGATGTATCGGAGTCAGCTGGTGGCAGGTAAGCAGAAGACTCAGAGCAGGTGAGCTGTCTCTTCATGTGTCCTGGAATGTCGTTAACCAGGGGAGTTGAGACTCTGTGTAGGGGAACCGTCTCTACATGTGCTCTGCTGCGGATAGAGCCCCCAGTGGTTCCTGCATTCAAACAAGAGAGTGGGTGGGAGGGAAGGATGTGAAAAATAATTCAGAGGGGAAGAGAATGGATAAGGTGTGCTTAAATACTAGCGGGAATGGGATGTGTTTGAGGTGTGGTCTTTATTCCCAAATGTAGTTTATAAAACTTCATGTAAACTGCTCCTAAAAACCCCACCACAGCTTCTGTTACCACTGAAAAAATCAGTACTTGTCCTGTCCTGTTACTCATTGTGACTTTTCTCCCATTATGTTTTCCCATTAAAGGTTTTTTGGGGATTTTTTCCTCATTTGAATTGAGTTTTAGAGTATTTTGTGTACAGTTAATTGAGTGTGTGTATGAAAGGTGTTTTAAAAATGCAGCTGTTTAGTTTTTATGTGGATCTGAGTGAAGTTTTATGAGGTTCATTCTAACTGTTTCTTCCTCCAGGGTGGAACACTGTGGAGAGCAGTGGCTGAAACCTGGTGTGAGGAAGTGTAAGTGTCTGTATGATTTATTAAAACATGGCAGCACATGTTAAAGTAGTTTGGATCATAAGCTTGTGGAAAGAAGATCCAAAAGATGAGTCACTCATACAGATTGATCTTAATCAGTCTGTTAAAACCTTTATTGATAGCCTGTTAAATACACAACTGCTATGTTTAAGTTGGTACACGAAAGTCTTGTGATTTGATTGATGCAAACCATTTTGAGATAGTCACAACCGCAGGTATAATCCTTGCCTCTTTTTTTTGACCAGCAACCAACAAGCAATTGAATTGTTAAAGTCCAGACGATCCAATCCATTAATATATTTAGTCCAAAACACATTGTTACGCAGGGACTGCTGTTGCAAATTAACGGTAGATGTTTCTAATCTTCCTTGTTTTCCAAATCCAGTTTGCATTTAAACCAGTGGCGACAGGTACATTTCCCTCAGGGGGATGGGAGGGGGCTGCTATAACAAAAATCAAACAGTTGCAAAGGTGTTTCACAAGTGTATTTAAGCAAAGCCATGATCATGAAAGACTATAAGACCTAATTTTCAACCAGACTGAAATTGCTGACCTTACGATTGACACCTACTTGACCAAACGGAGCTTCAATGTCATGCCCATGCTGAAAAGAATTGCTTTCCCTTCAGTGTGCGAACTATATATATATATATATATATATATATATATATATATATATATATATATATATATACAGTATAACATCTATAACAAAGGGGGGCGCAGACTTGCAGACTGCTAAATCATTAATAGCTGCAAGCATGTAGGCCTGGGGCTGACTGTAAAAGTAGAAACAAGGATATGCTAATTCAGTGTATTGCGCTAAAGCCACATGAAGGGAGACATTGAGTAAATCGACGTACCTGCCGCCATTGTAGATATTTTAGACATATCCTTAAAAAGCATGTAAAATATTCATTGTCTGTGGTATTGTTGTCATATTTGATAATAATAAATAATAAATCAGGTGTGTTAGATGGTAAACTGCTGCTGTATTGTGTCTCATTCTCTCCATCAGATGCCTGTGTGCTTACACTGGACGCAAACACATTAAATAGAAACATCCAACTGTCTTACAACAACAGGAAAGTAAGAGCAGTGACAGAGGAGCAGCTATATCCTGATCATCCAGAGAGGTTTGAGCACTGGCCTCAGCTTCTGTGTAGAAATGGTCTGACTGGTCGCTGTTACTGGGAGGTCGAGTGGAAAGGAAGGGTTTATATATCAGTGAGTTACAGAGGAATCAGCAGAAAAGGACAAACATTTGACTGCTGGTTTGGAGGGAATAATCAGTCCTGGAGTCTGAGGTGCTCTGACATTGAAGGTTACTGTGTCTGTCACAATCAGATCAGGACAGTCCTCTCCTCCTCCTCCTCCTCCTCCTCCTCCTCCTCCTCCTCTAACAGAGTAGCAGTGTATGTGGACTGTCCTGCTGGCACTCTGTCCTTCTACAGAGTTTCCTCTGACACACTGATCCACCTCCACACCTTCAACACCACATTCACTGAACCTCTTTATGCTGGCTTTGGGTTATTGTCACCTGATTCCTCAGTGTATCTGTGTTCTCTGTAGGAGTTAGAGTCTCCTCCTGTTAGCAAAAAAACTGCTCAAAAACACACATACAATGTTTTTGTAAGTCACACTAACTTAAAATTACAAAAAA
Organism: Micropterus salmoides; assembly: GCF_014851395.1. Classification (NCBI taxonomy): domain Eukaryota; kingdom Metazoa; phylum Chordata; class Actinopteri; order Centrarchiformes; family Centrarchidae; genus Micropterus; species Micropterus salmoides. Next base: position 33,695,514 of record NW_024040263.1, on the reverse strand, counting down.
ATGTGTTTTTGTTCTGGTGAATGGACACCATAATGTTAAATACCTTGAAACACTACAATATGTGGTTTCTGTTGAAGATAAAGATTGTAGTTAAGGTTAGGGTTACTTAGTAAAAAATGTATTTTCCAATAAAATCATGTTCCAAGTTGGTATATAAAGAAAAACAATTTTACCAATTATCTTATTTAGTAGAAATATGATGCCACAGTGTTTGTTAATGGGACATGGATTAGAAAATAAACCTGTGATGCGTTTAACCAGAATCAAGTTATTGGTATATCTGTTGTTGATCATTGAAGGCTGAAATTTCTTTGAATTTTTTATTTTGCCAATATACTGAGCTGATTACACAGCCACATTGTTTTTTATTGTTTTATTTTTCATAATTACAGTTGAAATTATCTCTGTTTTCTGTTTGAAAAGCACGTTTTAATGCTTTACTATGAGGTTAAATTGCTTAATCTTAGGTTTCATTTACATACACATCAGAACTGTCTTAACTGAAGGAAACCAATTTGAGGGAACTGAAAATAACTGGATATGTTAAACATTAACTTCAGAAAGTCATCTTGTGAGCTATTTGGTTGCATAACGAAATTCTGTCAACACATAAATAAAATAAATCAATACATCAGTACACCCCTCACATTTTTGTAAATATTTGATTACATCATGTGACAACACTGAAGAAATGACACTTTGCTACGATGTAAAGAAGTGAGTGTACAGCTTGTATGACCGTGTAAATTTGCTCTTCCCTCAAAAGAACACATCACACAGCCTTTTTTGTCTAAACAGCTGGCCACTGGAGTCCTCTTCCACTCCTCTATGACGACATCACGGAGCTGGTGGATGTTAGAGACCTTGTGCTCTCCACCTTCCGTTGATGCCCCACAGTCAATATGGTTCACATAGTAATAAATTCTACATATATTTGTTCTTGTCTTTACTTTTGTTGTTTGCTGCTGATTGAATTAACAGTCAGAATGTGACATGTGACAGTACAAGCTAAATATACATAAAAAGCTGAACTCTTGCTTATGAAGTCTAGTAGAAGTTGAAAAGTGAAAATACTCCCCAAAAAGGTTTCACATGAAATATTGAAAAGTAATCATGCAGTGTAATTTCTGTGTGTGCAGGAGTAATTTCAATTTCTACCTTATACTTTGAGAAATAAGTAGCCTTACACTCCAGAGCCTAAGAAGTTTTGGAAGAGTGCCTTGTTTGCTGTTCTGATATAAGTCAAGTTTAAAGAAAGACAAATGTGCGCGCATCATGTGAACGTGTGCAATTCATTGTGACTGTAAGGATCGCTGGGTGCGCAAAGCAGATGAGAGCCCAAATGCATGACACTGAGTTGAAATTGAGTTCCAGGTTTTATTTATCCCAAGCACGACAACAGGCATGAACAGAACTCACGAGTACAGGAACGTCCAAAAGGTAGCAGGTAATAACACAAGTGAAAGACATGAGGCCAACAAGGCAGACAGACAGAGTTACCGAACACTAGACGAAAGACAAGACAGACCCCCAAAACCCAGACCAAAATAACACTAACTAAACACAAAAGGGCAAAACCAAGGATGGCCAACCGGCAGAGCGTGACAGTACCCCTTCACCGGCGAGCATCTCCAGATGGTCAACAAAACAGCACAAAAACAAGGCACAAGCCGGCCCAGGGTGGGCGGAGGGAGGACAGGAGGAGGGCAAGTTGAGCCAGGGTGGGCGGAGGGAGGACAGGAGGAGGGCCAGACCAGGAACTCTCAGGTGGGTGGCCAGAGGGCAAGGCAAGGGGGCGACAGAGTTCGGGAGGTCGCACAAGCAGGCCAAGGGGACAAAACAGTCCGGGGGAACCACCCAACAGGCAGATCATGCCCAGGAAACAGTTCAGGAGGCCGTCCCGGAGGGCGACCCAGGAAGCCGTGCAGAACAGGGGGGCCACAGAGTTCAAGGGGTTGGCTGGACGGCCAACAGTGAGGCAGCAAACCCACTGGGGGCCGAGCAGGAGGCCGACGGCAAGACCTCTTTGGAGGTCGGCACCCAAAGCTTGGGTGCTCTGGAGGCACAGCTGGGCTGAGGACCACCGGCGAGACAGCTGGGCTGGAGGCCACGGACCGGACACGAGGAGCGGGAACCGGTCTGGCCACCGATGGAGGGCAGGCAGGCGGCTAGCAGCGCTAGCATGCCGGGGATGAGGGCAGGTGGGCAGGCAGGCGGCTAGCAGCGCTAGCAGGCCGGGGATCACGCTGGTTGCAGACGGGTGGTGCTGGTGCCCTGGTCGCCTCCTATGACCACCACGGGAACTCGAAAAGATGGCCAGGCGACTTCCCTCAGAGGAGGACTCCGGGGGAAGCCTAGTCTCCAGGCTATCAGGCCATAGGCTAGCTGCCCGTGCTGCCTCTGACTCCCTGGCCTTCATGGTCAGGTAGGCCAGGAGAGTCATAGTCCCTGAGTCCTGAGTAGGTAGGGCAGGCAGGCGGACGGACAGGCTAGGCGGAGGACTAGCCACGCTAGCCGAGCAGGATACTGGCAGGACAGGCAGAGGGCTAGCAGCGCTAGCCGAACACGTTCCAGGCAGGACAGGCGGAGGGCTAGCAGCCGGGGAGATGACGGCCGGAGGCTAGCGGTCCGGGTGTTAGCCATTTCCAGGCTAACAGACTGAGGAACTGATGAGGACTTGGCTGGGGGATGGGCTGAGGTGTGGAGGAAGTCACAAACCCACCCAGGGAGAGAGTCTGCTGCTCCTGGCTGAGCAGCCAGGCTCTTCCAGGCAAGGGACACGATAGCTGCCTTATGGCTAACATGACTAGCCCCATACCACATATTCCTCAACACGTCAGTCTGTTCCTCAGTTAGAGTGTCTGCTGGGCTCTTAATTGGCCCGGTCATTCTGTCAGGATCGCTGGGTGCGCAAAGCAGATGAGAGCCCAAACGCATGACACTGAGCTGAGATTGAGTTCCAGGTTTTATTTATCCCAAGCACGACAACAGGCATGAACAGAACTCACGAGTACAGGAACATCCAAAAGGTAGCAGGTAACAACACAACATCCAACAAGACTGACATGAGACAATGACTGGGCAAGGACAAGACAGAAACACCAGGTATATATACACAGGGACTAACGAGCAGGGCGGGAGCAACACAGGTGAAAGACATGAGGCTAACGAGGTACAAGTAGGGAGAGAGAGAGAGAGCAGGGGAAAACAGAGACAGACATGCAGAGGGATCACTGGGGTAACAGACATGACAAGGGTTACCGAACACTAGACGAAAGACAAGACAGACCCCCAAAACCCAACAGACCAAAATAACACTAACTAAACACAAAAGGGCAACACCAAGGATGGCCAACCGGCAGAGCGTGACAGTGACGTTGCAAACTGAAGTCTCAGAGCTGATTAAATGCACCTGTGGTAAATAGGTGCATCTATACAGTGTAAGCCACAAAAGACCTTCTCAGAGGTCACAATAAATGATACCTCCAATGGGGCTTCAAAACAATTCAGTGTGCAGATTATTCTTTGTCACAATAGAGTAACTTCTCAGTGAATGTCACAACCAGCACATGACATCAGCTTTTTACTTTCTACTAACATATGCAAATGTTCACCTATAAATACCTCTTAATAGTTTGGTGAATGTGCTTTTGTTCTAAGTATATTTAGTCTTCTCCATTTGACAAATTATTCCAATACACAAGCAACAGTTTAATTAAAATCATATCTTTCATAAAAACATAAATATTAAAAGGTTACAAATGTAAATGTAAAATAATGTGTTTTAATTGTAATTATGATAGAACCTATGGATAGGTACCCAGTGTCAAAATTTAAAATAACTAGTGTTCAGGTATTGTGTTCTAAAAGTATTTTAAACAAAGGCTAAGCAAAGAAGCAAGCGAGCAATGCTGGAGGCTGGGACTTTTATATTCTGTATGGACACAGTTGCTCATAATCTTGATGGCTTCTGCAATCACCTCAAAAGATGAGATTGTCTCAGCATGATAATCTCCCTGCCATTTAAAACAAATGGTGATAATGTGCAATACCCTTACTCATATGTGCAATTTAATCTTTGCTGCTGGACACTGCAGTAACACTCTATGCTGACAGGCAATGTGCAATAATAATCTACACTGCAAGACAGCACTCGGAACACTCAAGTCAGCTCTTATTGTACACTGGACAAAATTATAAACACAACACTTTTTTTCATTTTTTTGCATTTATGGAAGTGGTGTGTGCATTTATTACTTTTGAGACTCCTTTAGCTCCTTATAACTAAGGGATGGTTCAGGATTCAACTGACCAGCCCTGACCATAAGCTTTATCAAAGAGGAACGTCTTAAGCCTATACCGAATACTGAAAGTGTAAGCATTATTGGTCTCTTGATGGGCACACGGTCATGTTATTGTTACAGTGTTTGCAGTATAAATAAATATGTTTTTCCAGCAGGGCAGTAAAATGTCAAGTTTAGCTTTCTGATCTAAGCTTCCATGCTTGACTGTTTTATTGCCAATTAATCAGCCCATATAACTGTCTCACATTTCTATCCACGTAATGTTAGCAAAGCCAAAATAACTTACAGCCCTGGAGAATAAGGTTACATGAAATTACAATCCAATTAACGTTACATATTTCACAACACTGACAAGAAAACACGTTACTTCTCTCAGTGATTATGGCTGGCTTCGACCTAAAGCAATCAAACAACAGTTTTCATTTGCAAGATCCACACGCTGTCGGCTCGTGCTGAATAGTACGTGCAACGTTAGTGCTCCATTTGTCCAAGTTTCACTTCTCTTCTTACTTCTAGTAAACCAGATGACTCAGTTTCATTTTCAGATTATTTTATGTTATGTTACATGCAGGTTAAGGGCAACTAGCACCTCCTAGTGGTTACTTTAAAACTGCTGTCAGCTGAATGTCATTGTTGTAGTGGTAAACTGTGATCACATGGGTAGGGTCACAGTTCAGACCAGCCATTTTGCACTTAGTTTGGAAAACAAGGTGCTTTGTTTTGTTTAATCTTCGGCATCCACCTGTATTGAACTCTGGATAAGCTTTGATTGTAAGTTATATTACGTGTTTTGACTTTATAGATAAGGACTGATGCAAATATTTCATATTTGGTGAGATTTATATTTAATTACATAATCTGTTTTTGCCATGTGTAGTGCAGCCATCCGTTTAATTCCAGCATGTACATTTTTACACAGTTTTTAGTTTCGTTAATAACTTTCTTTGTGTGTTTGCTTTTAGTATCACAGAGCTGTTGGAAAACACTGCAAGAATGCAAGTTGATGAAGACAAACAAGTAAACCGCCCTCAACCTTACTTCCACATGTCACACATCATTTAACCCTTAAATCTGTTTAGCCATCTGTCACCTTGTGTAGCACAATCAGTGGACAGAATATTTCCTCTTCTTCTTCTTACGCATTCATTGTAGTGATGAGTGTTGTGGGGTTTTGTTCTTGGCTGGGTTTCCCTCAATAATAGACCAGAAACACAGAAGTCATTAAGTCTGTATCTTTTAGATTTTGCAATAATTTATTTACATAAGAAAAAGGTATAAAATATGAAAATGACAATTAATACAGATTACATAAAGTTATAATTAAGAAAAATAATAAAAATAATGGAAAATGAATTGAACTTGAGATCACTTTAGCCTCCTCAAAGGAGTCTCCTACCAATATCCTAAAGATTACTCAAAACCCTCAAATTCACTCAGATTAGCCTTCTAGAATCATTGGACATTAAACTTTACATTCTATTAATATTAGATGATTCATTAATTCCTAATTCTTAGAAAGAGATTACTGACCCAATTTTGCCATCTGGAGAAAGTCTACCGGCCACTCCTTGTTAAGTCAAATATAAACCCCCCAAAATTACAGCCACGTAGGCAACATGGTGGATTTCTAACTGCGTCATCTCACTTCTGGTATGCTAGGTCCCTGTGTTATTCAAGTTCAACAAAACAAGTCATTAATATGATATCCCCCTTGAGTAGTTTTCCAGGAAGAAATTTCTCAATTCCCAGAAACACACAAATCTTCTAAACTTTTGGTTGGCAACATGGTTTTCACCAGAAATCAAGGATAAGACATAGACAAGACATAGAATTTAGGTAAAGAAAGTATAATTTTGTTTGTTCTCTTAGCATGAAATACTCATATATACATATACATATACACTTGTATAACATGCTATGATAAGTATGATGACATTCTTCACTCTAATGGATCCTTATCTTGTTTTATGTGTTTAAAATGTCAAATGACCTTCCATTTCCCATCATGTGTATACAAAACTTTCCATGTAACCTTAAATTAATTTCTACAGTGTCTACAGGGACGGAATTATACAAGAAGAAGAACAACGCAGTGATGAAACGCGCTCTGTAGTGCTGTTTGTCTGTTTACGGCTACTGTAGAAACATGGTAGCGCAACATGGCGACATCCATGGAGGGGGGGTCCTGCAGTGTCTGTAGATAGAAATGTCTCATTCTAAGGTAAATAAAATATAATGGTTCATTATGTAAGGTCTTTATACACCACTGGAAACATAGTTATGGATATTATATGACATTTCTGTCTGGCAAGGCAAGGCAAGTTTATTTGTATAGCACAATTTAACAACAAGGTAATTCAAAGTGCTTTACATAAAACATAAAAGCAATATATAATAAAAGTTACAGTGTTAAAAGAGTTAAATGGAAAATAATAAAAAGCTAGAAACAAAGAAAAAGAAAACAGGACAGTAAAAGTTACAGTGCAGTGTAAGTTATCAGTAAAAAGAAAAATCTTAAATATTTAATTAAAAGCAATGGTAAAAAGAGAAGTTTCAGCAGACCTGCAGTTTTCTGGGAGCTTTTATTGGTTGGCTTGGATGATGATTGGCCAGCTTCAGAACAGTTTGACCAATGAGCAGCCAGGCCAGACTGCACAGACTTCCAATCATACTGGAATCCACCTGGAAAGGACACAAGAGAAAACACAGGGATGGGGGAAAGACAGAAAACAGGACTTGGCTTGCTTGGCACGCAACACAAGATAAACTCATGATAAAACAGTAAAAGTTGAACTTCAGACTGGTTTACAGTGTTTTCATACTGCTGGGTGGAGTTTTTATTGAAGCAGGTCACACTGTGTCTGAATCTAATCCACTTTTTCTACACAGACCGAATCAAGCTCCTGGACTGACGGACATTTATGGAAATAAGTTAGGTAAGTGGAACTCTGCTAAATCTGAATTCCCTTTTCTTCTTCTTTCTTTCTTTTTTTCTCTGCTAAAAGTGTTTGCGCAACAAATTGTGTTGCAAATTCTACCCACTACTCAAGCAAAAATTGTCCCTCATAGACCTCATGGTGGCACTATAACAATCAACTTTACATTTTTGCTATTATCTAGAAAACGGTTTTGTTTAGAGTCAAACCTCGCTGAGCAGTCCTGGGATATTCTTCCACTAGGGGGCGCTGCACTTGAAAAAGTTTATACCTCGTATAAATTGCGCTGCATGGATTCATACAAAATTCAGATTGTACAATCTAGGGCCACTACTCAGTTGATGCATAAAATTTGGTAATGATTGCTCGAAGTGGGCGTGGCTTATTAAGATAAATATAAACTTCTAGACATTTCTCATTCCAAACTTTAAAAAATCTAAGAAAATCACCCTTTCATCCAGGAGAGCTGAATTTCTTTCAGCACATCCACTGATTTGTGGCCAATGTTTACCTTACTGCAATCTATGGTCGACTCAGAAGTCAGTCACTCTATATTTTTCAGAATATGCTAATTCAATTAACATCTCTATCTCCACAAGTCTTTCTTGAAACGCTCTCAAACTCGATAGAGTCGTTCTCTAGATGGCCGATATGAAGTTTTTCAAAGAGTTTTTATATTGGTCAAACGCTGAGTCTGCAGTTATATTCTGTATCTTACTTTAACTTGTACAGAATGCACCGCTTTTTTTTCTTTTTTTTTTTGCTCAGTGTTCAAATCAATGATGAGTGAGGCAAAGATAAGGCAAGGAAAGTAATGGGAAGTTAGTATTGTAGTTTGTCTGCTGATTTGGCAGGTTATCAACACGGTGAACAGCAGCAGCAGAGAGTGTCTAGTGTTTAAAAGATAACATCCTTCAGGGTCTCAGTAAGTCAGGATAGTCCCAACTAGCATAAATGTTTCATAATGTTTTGTGACTCATGTATGATGCGATTACGACTTTTATGAAAAACTGCTGATTTGAACAAGGTTTTGTAAAATAAATATTCGTTCCTCTGACAGTATCACTATCAGATTTAGTACTTAGACACAGTCCAGTTTTCCAGAATATTTGGACGAAACCCATGGTTTGATTAACCAGATACTTTTTCACTAATCACAGTGAGCATTTATTTAGATCAACCTGAAGGTGGCATCATTTGTGCCAGAAAATTATATCAAGTAATGCCCTTAATCACCTAATCAAAATTTCCCCAAAAGCAAGGTGCTAAAATGTTTATCTGATGATATTTTAAATCATCACACTGTTTTCGCCACAGATTCCATGTGTAAAGGAAAAAGGAGCTGGCTGACTGTCTGCAGAGCGGTAAGAGGCTTTTTCACACAAGACTTTTGTTAAATTAATACTAACATCCACTAGATCTTATCAAACCACTATCAATAATATTAAGGTGTACTGCATTTAGAAATCCCGACAGTATGACTTTCAATACCGCCAAAAACTCAAAAACACTCCTCTTTCTTTTATACTGATCTTCACTAGCAAGGACCACGCCACAACAATGTGTGCTTTAGAGTTACATGCAAATAGGAATGTGTTCTTAACATTAAGCAAAAAAAATAGGTTTAATTCTCTCAGGTGTATTTCACAGGTTTGTGATGACAACGACTCTTCAGCCATCCAAGAGGCCCTCCCTTCATTAGCATTCAATATATTTGTGGTCAAGAAAATTCAGGGAGGGAGGTCTTAAAAAGCAAGCTGGAGTAGCCATCACAGGAGCAATGGTCCTTTTTGATATTTCCATTGTAGCCGGTCTTTCACCTACCTAATGGGCCTTTTAAGGTTTTTCACAAGATCTTCGTGGAGCTGGAGGATGGGAACCAAAAAAATGTTCTCCAAAGTCCACAAATCTCAAGGTCATCTTACTGGTCTAAAAGCCATACAGACATTGGTCAGACAAGGTGGAGGACTGTGGAGGACACTTTTTTGAAAGTGTAGTATTGAAAAATCTGTACAAAACGTATTTGTTATTGCACTTTTTTTTATTTGGGTGTTTGAGTGGAAGTTTAATATACTCTTCTTTTGGTTGCTGCGTTTAGTTGAAAGTTATGAAAAGTAAAAAAAATTTCATTTTCCACAAAACATGTCTTAGAGTATGATTTTGTGCTTCACAACTATAACACTAACTTGTTCAATATTTTTTCCACATCCTTCTTGTATTAGTTATTTTTATAAACATTTACTCATCTTAATAAGACACCGTTTAGTTTAGGTAGCTGCAAATGTGCATTGTTAATGGTTAACAAGTGCATAATAAAGGATTTATTAATTTAAATAAGTCTTGCCTTTCTTGGAAGAGAAAGGACAACAACACCACAACACATGAAACAAATAACAGGTGGGTAAAAAACCTGTCAGATAGTGAACTCATCCAATCAGAGCAAGACATTCTGGCCAAAGGATTAAACTTTGGCATCACGCCACAGCAGCTGCCTATAGTGGACCTCATCACAGCAACAGAATCGGCCATTAAGAAAAACAAATTCACTGAAACAGAAGCAGAAGAGCTAAATATCAGCAGCCCTTTCTAATGCGAAGGCTACCCCTTCCAACCTCACCATCCAAGAAAGGAAGGCTGTGACATCACTGAGCAATGATCAACAGATCACTATCCTACCTGCTGACAAAGGAAGATGGTTTGGAGACAAACACATATGAGACACTGAGGCGAGACCCAACCAGCGGGAACAAGAAAAAGCCTTCTGGGGAAGACCCTGCCAAATCTGACCAGTGATGACATGTATAGCCGCATGTCGTCATTCCGCCGCTGGTTGTCGAGGTGGTGTCCAGCAAACGATGTGGGCTTTGTTGATCATTGGCAGACTTTCTGGGGAAGACCTGATCCGGAGAGACGGCATCCATCCCACTTGGGAAGGAGCAGCTCTCATTTCTAGAAATCTGGTTTAAAAGTTTATTAGTGGACCAAATCCATGACAACCCAGAGTTGAGACCAGGAGGCAGAGTCGCAGTCTAACACACTTCTCTGCGCCTCCATTTCAGGAGTTACTTAGTGAAAATCCTATAGTGACGGTGTCTGTCCCCCGACCATCGAAATTATTTAAATCAAAGTTAAACAGAAGAGGAGAAGGTCTGATAGTGCTGTAGCTAAATTTAAGGATGCGATTCCATCAGCTCTAAATTCATTATCAAGTCACAAAGTCACAGAGGACTCCTATGCTAATTTCAGTCCCTCCCAAATCGATCATCTTGTTGATAGTGCTGCAGGCTTGCTTGGAAAATTCTCGTTTAATTTGGCAAGATAGTCTTAAAACTTATAGGAAGGCCCTCCGTAATGCCAGAGCAGCGTACTACTCGTCATTAATAGAGGAAAATAGGAACAACCCAGGTTTCTTTTCAGCACTGTAGCCAGGCTGACAGAGAGTCACAGCTCTATTGAGCCAAGTATTCCCATAGCTCTCAGTAGTTACGACTTCATGAGCTTCTTTAATGATAAAATCTAGCTATTAGAGACAAAATTCACCAAGACCTGCCCTCAACTGGCACCAACTTATCTCTAAACTCAGGAACCTTAGAAACAGCTGTAGAACCCGATATACTGTATGTTTAGACTGTTTTGCTTCACTCAATCTTTACCAACTAACTTCAATAATTTCTTCATCTAAACCATCAACCTGCCTCTTAGACCCCATCCCGACTAGGTTGCTTAAAGATGTTTTACCCTTAGTCAGCACCTCTATACTAGATATGATCAATCTATCTTTATCAACAGGCTATGTACCACAGTACTTTAAAGTAGCTGTAATTAAACCTCTTCTGAAAAAGCCCAAACTTGATCCGGATGTTTTAGCCAACTATAGACCTATATCTAACCTTCCATTTCTCTCTAAGGTTCTGGAGAAAGCAGTTGCTAAACAGCTGTGTGACTTTCTACAGAGCAATAGTTTATTTGAGGATTTTCAGTCAGGATTTAGAGCTCATCATAGCAAAGAGACAGCACTGGTGACAATTACTAATGACCTCCTTATTGCATCAGACAAAGGACTTGTCTCTGTACTGGTTTTATTAGATCTTAGTGCTGCATTTGATACCAATGACCATCAGATCCTATTGCAGAAACTGGAACATTTCATTGGCATTAAAGGAACCGCTCTAAGCTGGTTTAAGTCCTATTTATCAGATCGATTTCAGTTTGTACATGTTAACGATGAGTCCTCCATGCACGCCAAAGTTAGTCATGGAGTTCCTCAAGGATCTGTCCTCGGACCAATCCTCTTCACTTTATGTATGCTTCCCTTAGGCAATATTATCAGGAAATATTCCATAAGCTTTCATTGTTATGCAGATGATACTCAGTTATATCTATCGATCAAACCAGATGAAACTCATCAGTTAGCTAAACTTCAAATGTGCCTTCAGGATGTTAAAACCTGGATGACCTGTAATTTTCTAATGTTAAACTCAGATAAAACTGAAGTTATTGTTCTGGGGCCTAAGCACCTCCGTGACGCATTATCTAAAGATATAGTTTCCCTTGATGGCATTGCCCTGGCCTCCAGCAGCACTGTGAGGAATCTTGGAGTTATCTTTGATCAGGACATGTCGTTTAAGTCTCACATTAAGCAAATTTCAAGGACCGCCTGTTTTCACCTACATAATATTGCGAAAATCAGGAACATCCTGTCTAAAAATGATGCAGAAAAACTAGTCCATGCATTTCTTACTTCTAGGCTGGATTACTGCAATTCCTTATTATCAGGCTGCTCGAAAAAGTCCATTAAGACTCTTCAGCTGATCCAGAATGCTGCAGCACGTGTTCTGACAGGAACCAGGAAAAGAGATCATATTTCTCCTGTTTTAGCTCCTGTCAAAGTGCTCCTCCTCAGGTGACTCCTGAACCAGCCTCCCTTAGTTATGCTGCTATAGACCTCAGACTGCTGGGGGATTTCCTATGATGCACTGAGCTCCTCTCTCCTCTACTTTCTCTCCCTCTGTATGCAACCTCATCCCATTATTGCATGTTACTAACACAACTTCTCCCCTTTCTGGTAGTCTTGTGCTTTCTCGTCCCTCTCCTCTCTCCTCCTATCACTTCCTGCAGGTTTTCTGGCTCTGGAGCTGTGGAGTCTGGATCTGTGGTTGCGGGTCACCTGCTGCCCCCGTGTTCCTGCTCGACACCCTCTGCTTCAACGACTATTGTTACTAGTCCTATTATTATTATTGTTATTATAATCATTAACATTACGATTGTTACCATTAACACTACTATAAATATCTGTACCATTTTTCATTTAGTCTATAGCAACATCACCTTTACTGTCTGTACCTCTGTGTGTGGATATTGTGTAGGCTGCCTCCCTCCCCTCTCTCTCTCCTTATATCCCTCTCTTTTTCTCTCTGTTCCTCTCCTTTCCTTGAATGTATATATGGACTACCCAAGATACACAAAGAAGGCAGGCGGATTTTCAGCAGCATTAACTTGGTCACCTACAACATTACCAGACATATATCTACCATTCTGGGCCCCTTGGTTGGCAACAAGCTTCACCACATCCAAAACTCCATTGACTTTGTAAAAACGTTCAAGAAGTGAAAGTGGATCCAGCTGAAACCATAGTGTCCTATGATGTGACTTATTTGTTGGTCACACCACATGACATTTTGTAAGGCCGCAGACAGTACGCCTACCGACAATCGGGTCCATGTAAGTGCTTCTCAGCCATGCATTTAACTTCACACGCTTGCCAGAACGTGTACCGCGAGCACGCCAATCTCACCCGGGGCAAGAAAGTTGACTCCCAGGTTCCTCTGGCACCATAACCAGGAAGAGTGGAGGATTTGTACCATGTCCACCCTCAACATGTGAAAACCTCTAAAAAGAACCCCAGATATTGAAAAGGGCCTGGCGCTCATAAACCAGTAATGATTTAATGTTATTAACAAGCAGAGACGCCACCAGAAGCAAAACAAATGGCACAAACAATGATGATGGGACAAAAACAGGAGCATGCCATGACAGTCGCCACCATCTCTCCATTACCACAATGGTACCCGATAACTAGAGCACCTTTAACTCACCTAACTTATCAAAACCACCCACTGATGAGCACAGCAAGCAAGACCCGGAGTGCACTGACAACAATTAAATAAACTCCCTGGTACCTGCCTAACTTCACACTGAAACAAAAGTATCTTCTGAGATGCGCTGGGCTCAAGACATCTTTAAAAGCACAACTTCAGTAAACCTCAGCCATTTGGCCAAGGACGTGGTAGACACGCTCACTAGGAGGTTCATATCCATGGGCACTAGCCTTGGTCCCCAGTGTGTCTCTTAAGGTGTCGGGGAGTGAGGTGTACTCACTGCCACAATTTGCTAAAATGTTCTGTACTCATACAGTGCCTTCCTAGTCTTCCGAACACTCAAAGTTCTTTTTCACCACTAGTTGTTGACCATGATTAGTCTAGGCGTACACATCTGAAGCAGGCTGAGAATGGCTTGAAAACAGATCTGAAGAACTGGGTAACACAGCTCCTCTTTGTTGGTGTCACCAGGTGTCCAAGTTTGTCCCACTCTTGGACTGGCTGTGCAGTTGTCTGAAAAGCAGCTACATCATCATCATCGTTTTCATTCATAGCGGGCTCATCAGTGATTGCATCTTCCTGGGAGACGATCTTAGTAGCGCTGGTAGTTGCAGTGTTGTGACAAGCACTTTCATCAGATTCAGCTGCCTTGACTGCATCCTTGAAGGGGCTGGGCTTATTCAGATTGTGGTTCTCATCGGCCATCTTCCCCTCAATGCTCGTTACAGCGTTGGTGGATGTAACCTCAAGGTTTTCCCCAGATGACAATTTTTCCGGTTCATCCTCTTTCAGGTCAGTAAAGGTGTCGTACCATACTTCCTCCTTAGACAGCTCCTGATCCTGCTCTGTCTTGTTACAATTTGGGATCAGCGTAGAGATCGTTTGTTTACATATTTGAAGAACATTGAAGACATCTCTAACTAGTAACTCTAATGTCTGTTCCTGCATGATAGATTTAAGCCCCAGCAGTTTGCTCTCCCCAGTACTGCCACTGCCGCTCCCACAACCTATGAGCTCCGCAGCTATCCTCTCCTTTATTTCACTCACCACAATCATTGTTATGGCATCTTTAATACCCATCACGTCCATAAGAATCAGTGGAATGATCTCACCCAGATTTTGGGATATTAGGATTCCCCCCCCTACCGCATCAGAAACAGAAGCCCTTCTGCCTGATTTGGAAGGACTTTGAGTCAAATGCAAGTCACTCTTCTGTGCCAGACTTTGTTGGAATTCCTTATAAACATGTACAGATACAGTGTTCATAATCTCCACACACATGTCCTGTAGGATATTTTTTGTGGCCTTTGTAATGCACTCGAATGGCACCATGGTACAGTCATCCGACGCCAGCTTGACCAGGTGTAATTGGACGATTGGACGAAGCAGCTCCATTATGGGCTGATGCATGATCTTGTGTCTGCTTATTTTAGGCATTGTACCGACTTGTCTCTAGAATTAGAAAGCCTTTCTGAATGTACAAAATATACAACAAAAATTTGAGTGCTACTCCTTATCAGTGCAAACCACAGAAAAACTAGAAACAGTTAAAACTGAACTTGCACTTGCATGTAACAAATAAGATACAAAATTTTAAACGAAATATGACGTGCTTTGCTGAGTAGCACTGTGCATAAGATAAATTTCCCCTCTGGGACAATAAAGTATCTATTCTGTTCTCTTCTAATATTAAAAGGCTCAGCAGAATCTGTTAAGTGTTCTTAAAGTTTGTGGAATTAAGAGTTCTGATTGCCCGGGCAAGAAACCGTCCTTAAGTATGTTTGTCCAACTCTTGATGCACCTGTACCGTCTACATGAGGGCAGGCGATTGAACAGGTGGTGACCAAGATAGGAGGGAACTACTTTTACCAGGTAGGCCAGAGTGTAACCGAAGATTTTTTTAGCCACAAGCTTTTTTTTTATCAGTGCTGTCGTGTTAGCAGGAAGAGAGCTTCTGAGAAAAACTGCAACTAAACACTTGGGTCTTATAAGCCTGCAGACCAGATTTCATCATCAAAGGCACTGGACCTTACTCCAGAAAATGGTCATGTATGAGGCAAGATTTGTTTGTGATGGATTGTGCATTAAACAGTTCAATCTTGATGGTAGATGGAGCAGTGTATCCACACCACGTTTTCCATCCTGGTCAGTGCGTAGTGTTGCCGTGGAAACTCCAGCGTTACTAGTCCAAGGAGTGGCAGCGCCCGGTTGACGTGTTGGAGATCATGTTGGAGAACTTCTGTGAATGCGAAGGAGTCCAAGTTGTTTAGTGACCGATATGTGTTTTGTAACGTTTCTCTTGTGGTTTGTAACAGAAGATGTTTGAAACGGTGAGAAGTGGGTTACTGGTGATACTAAAAGCTGCTAACAGTCAGTAATGAATGTGATAGCAGGGCCTAAATTTCATCTAACAGTTGGGGGGGGGGGGGGCAATAAACATTACATATTACTCAGGAGCCATTTTTGAAGGGGACACAAATAATCTGTCTGTTTCTGCTCTCAGGGCAAACTGACATTTCTGGATTTGGGTGGACTCTGTGATGTTATTTACAGAAACCCAACTAATACAGTCTGCATTATCATCTTGAATTCCTAATTCTTATTATTTTAAGTTTATTTTAAGTTTTATTTAGCAAATATCTCATTTCCTCTTGCTCATGTTGACTGTGATCATTGTTGGGGAATTGGGGATTTTTAGGTCTCTGTAAATAATATTAAACATATTATGGTCTACACCTTCGCTATATAAAAAGTGCAATGAGATGACTTTTGTTATTAATCGGCGCTGCATAAATGAAATGAATAAACAATATAGAGGTGAAAAGTAGTGTGGGCTATCAGCCAGCTCACATCATCAACAGCATAAGTTAAGTAAAATAAATGCTAATTACGAAACTCTGAAGGTAGGAGAGTTAAGTGTATTAAACAAGCTATACAGATAACTTCTGACATTAACCTACAGTGTCTCCATTCGCATGTGATGCACTGCTGCCGCTGCGGGTGATGTGGGCAGACAAGACATTCAACTAAAGTCAAGGAAATGGTACGGTCCACTTTAGGGGTGTCTGAAATCGTATTTCAAGATTCTTGAAGTTAAGGCACGAGAATGGGAAATATATTGTACTATTTACAATTACAGGTAAGAAAGACTCACCTGAACTGCTGTTTTTGCCTCTTTTCAGGGGTCCAAGCCTTAAGTAGGGGGGTCAGACATCACTAATCCCCCCCGTAATTCTAACCATGTGAAGGCTGTAGGTCAGATGATCACAGACATCAGCAGCGTCTGTCAGAGTCTGCAAGTGAAGGTGAGATATGAGAACCTGGACAGGACGTGAGAACCCAGACAGGTAACATGACACTGTTATGAAAACGCTGTTATTTACTGTTTGTAGATCTAAATATTCATGAATTAACTGACTACAATATTATTTAAATGTTTTTTGCCTAAATGAGCCTTTTCAGGTTGAGTTTAGTCTGAGTGAATCTGCACCGGGAAATAAATTTGGTTTTAATCTCAGATGACTTTACTAGTGAGATATGGGGGCGAGTCAGAACTGGTCTGACAGCCTATACTACTTTTTATTCACTATCTGAAAGTTGATCAGCTGGGTTTTTTTTCTGACTGTGCAAAACAACACACACAACTTTGTATCTCTGGAGAGAATCAGCTGGTCGCATTTGCTATTTGCTACATTCTGGACATCCTTCTGTGGATGGGGCCCTTTAAATAATTTAATGATATTGGTGTTTAAAAGGCTCTATGTGTCAGCGTCTGAAAAATGTATCTGTTTCACCATCGTCAACAATCAGACCCACATTTTTCATTGTTGTTTTGTTCTGGTATCCAAAGTGATGTGATTTCAGCAACAAACAAAAAAAAAAACAGGTTCTGGTTTGTCAGTGAAAAACAAAGCAGAACCTAGAATACATACATAGAATAAATATCTTACACGTTCTTACAAAGTCGGACTATAGGAAAGTCCAGATTATGGGTCGAAAATAAGCTAAAACTTTGCTCTGATAGTTCCTGGATCATTTAAAACTTCCACCCCAGGAGCAGGGACTTTTCTGGGGCAAGGAACTGAATTTATACCCTGGTTCCTCTGGTGCAAATGCCAGTAATGTTCCTGCAGTGAGACAGATGCAGCACCAGCAGTTATAGATTTGTAGGTCTTCATGTTAAAACCTGTCCCACCGAGTTTCAGATGAGGAAATATGCTGTAAAATTAAAAATATTTCACTTTTACTGTTTAAAATCAAAAAGACGTTTGAGAATGTAACGTTTGAGACGTTACATTTAAACAATAATGTGTTTTATAAAAATGTAAATAATAATAATATATTTTATTTGTAATGGACTTTAGATTTGAAACAAATCTCAAAGTGCTAAATCCACCAAAAACACAGGAGTTTATAAGAAAACCAGCTGTATCTTTCTGCATGTGGTACGGGTGTTCAAAATGCAGCAGATGTTTCCTTCCTCGTCTGTAGATGCACATCAACATTTCTTCACCTACAGACTGCTGCTGCTGGTTCTTTCTTCATCTTCATGTTTTTTAAGTTTGCTGCTGCTGCTTTTTAACAAATTCTCTCCTTTTTTCTCTGTTTTTTCTGAACTTTTCTCTGGATGTTCATATTCACATTCAGTCCTATAGGGGACGCTGGCAGCACTTTAAAGTCAAGCTCAGATGACTCCAATATGACTCCAGTTTGAACTATTAAAATGTTCCTCTCAGGATTGATAACATGACCAGAAATCCTGTATTCTGTTATAGACGTAAATAATGTGTGGCTCTGACAGCCTGTCGTTGTGTTTGTGTGAAGGTGTGGCCTCTGCTATGAATCAGTGTGAGGAGACGGAGGAGGGAGTCCCTCCCTCTAAAAGCACTCTGTGGGGGGAACATGGCAGCCAGACCAAAGCTCAGAGGTAAGAAGATCTCTATCTGTCCCCACTATCTATCCACCATCCTCGTTCACACTGAAAGCTCTGAAAGTGTGTGTGTGTGTGTGTGTGTGTGTGTGTGTGTGTGTTGTTTTTAAGCCCATTGCTGAAGAGCTACAGAAAGTGTATTCTTAAAAATATGTCTTTTTTAATTTTGTCTATAACATGTCCTACAGACAAGACCTAGGTTGGATTTCATCACAATTATGAACATGCCCACAGCCTCAAATGTTGGTATTACAAAAAACATGGCAAGAAAACTTCAAGTCAAAGCAAAACACCCAATGCTGACAGTAAAACGTTAAAGATGTGTTGCAAATAAACATGCAGGTTGCCAAATGCTTTACTATTAGATTTTATTGATTTCACGAACCTAATTATACAGGAAAATATAAATAAATACAGAAAAAAACTTAAAATTTACAATTTCTCAAATGAGGCTTTCTCTTCCCTTCCTCCCTTTATCTCTTCATTCATGTTTCCACACCCTTTTTCTTTCATACCTCTATCCCTCCTTCTGGTCCATTAACTCCTCCTACATATTTTTAACTCCTCTCCGGCCATAATATAAGTAAACTCCAAATCCATATCTTTATTCGTTGACGGTGAGTTAGTTTGTTTTTCTGTTGGGACCATATGGATGAGTTGTCGCTGGGCTCTTGGAGTAATTTTGGTAGGCTGGCCACTCCTAGGAAGGCTCATCGCTGTTCCAAGTTTTTTGTAACCCTTCCTAGTTTGACAGATGTCAACAACCTTGTTTCTCATTTGTCTGCTTTAGATTATGGAATAATGTGTTGCTTTTTGAGATCTTTTAGCCTACTTCATTTTGTCAGAAAGGTTATATTTAGGAGATTTCTTGATTCAGTAGGTTTGGCAATAAGTAGACCTGGGTGTGGCTAGTGAAACTGAACTCAGCTTTCCAAAAAATGTGATTCATCATCACAGTTAATTCATAAATTGAAGGGGGTCAATTACTTTTTAACATAGGGCCAGGTAGGTTTGGATTTTTGTTCTCTCTTAATAATAAAACCCTT
The DNA here is from genome assembly GCF_014851395.1 of Micropterus salmoides. Classification (NCBI taxonomy): domain Eukaryota; kingdom Metazoa; phylum Chordata; class Actinopteri; order Centrarchiformes; family Centrarchidae; genus Micropterus; species Micropterus salmoides. Next base: position 33,676,200 of record NW_024040263.1, on the reverse strand, counting down.
AATTTAAAAAACTATATTTTGTGTTACTTGTGTTACCTTTGTCTAATATTTCAATTTGTTTGATGATCTGAAACATTTCAGTGTGACAAACTGAAGGAATCAGGAAGGGGGCAAACACTTTATTTATTATTATATTACCATTTTACAACTCTGCTCCCAGGCTAATGAGGGTAAGCAAATCCCTCTACCACATTAAGGTGGACGCTCTCTTTAGACTTGGGGTGACTTGGTTACTAATAGTTGGACACAGAGAGCTGTAATTAAACATTAAAATGAAAAGCATAAACTCCAATGTGATATTGTTTTCAAAGCAACATTATGTTGTAAATTATCTTCAAATAACAGATTCAAAATCATTTTGATAGGACAATGACTTGTAATAAGGCGGCATCTCTGCCATTACTGCTCCTGGCTGCCTGGTAGTGCATTATGTAACTTTGGATCCCCTTGCTGTTTTTGAACTGGGTCACTTTGATTGTCTTCAGATTTGAAATGTTAACCATAAATGTGTAGCTGAAGGTTTGAGAGGTGTGTTGCTCTGTCTGTCTGTTTCTGTCAGTGTTTGTCAGCAGAGACCAGACTCTCCTGGATCCAGCTGTGTGTCCATGAAGAGTGACCAGTCCAAAATTGAACCTTATAACTTCAGAGCTGGACAGCACTCTGCTGAAGAAAGGTAAGACTTTAAACCAGGAGAGTTTGTTATTTTGCAGCTCTACTTCTGTCAAGTCATGACATAAAATGATCTGCCAGCTGGTCTCAACTTTCATTCTCCATTTAATTATGAAACCATGAAATCAGATGAAACCATGGTGTCCTATGATGTGACCTCTTTGTTCACCTGCATCCGCACCATGGAGGCAGTAGAATCCGTAGGAAACGGCTACTAAAAGACAACGCCCTGGGTAACAGAACTAGCGTCAGCCCTGACCAGATCTGTAAATTACTTGACCTCTGTCTAAACACCACCTATTTCCAATACAACGGAGGATTCTACAGACAAAATGGGCTCACCAGTGTCACCTATTGTGGCAAACATCTACATGGAAGAAGTGGAGGAAAAAGCCCTCAACTCCTTCAGAGGAACAGCACTGAGCCACTGGTACAGGTAAGTGGATGACACAAAATTAAAAGCCAGGAAGTGCAAGCCTTCACAGAACACATTAACTTCGTGGACAGTAACATCAAGTTCACACGAGAACACCTTCTCGTGTGAACACACAACAACAGTTTGGCCTTCTTGGACTGTGCTGTATATCTGTATAACATTGAAGAGGACAGGAGCCTGCAAATTGGGCTTTAGAGGAAACCCACACACACAGACCAATACTTACTTTTTGATTCCCATCACCCACTGGAACACAAGCTAGGAGTCATCAGAACCCTGCAACACAGAGCGGACCACAAAACATCAAGTGCAGAAGCTAGAGAGAAGGAACTGAACCACCGGAAGGGACCACTTACAGCCTGTCGATACCCTAAATGGACCTTTGTGAAAACAGCCACAAGATCCAGGAAGAGGACCAACACTACCGCGGAGGAGGAGAAGAAGGTCAAACGCAACAACCTTGTGATTCCATACGTGTCTGAAGTATCAGAGAAACGCAGGAGAATTTTCAACAAACACCACATCCCTGTGTTTTTTAAACCCAAGAACACACTAAGACAGATACTGGTACACCCCAAAGACCGCACACCCAAACACAAGAAAAGCAATCTAGTGTATGCGGTCCAATGCAGTGAGGAATGCACAGACCTGTATATTGGGGAGACTAAACAACCACTACACAAACGCATGGCTCAACACAGAAGGGCCAACTCCTCAGGTCAAGACTCTGCAGTCTACTGAAGGACAGAGGACACTTGTTTGAGGACCACCAGGTGCACATTTTAGACAGAGAAGATGGATGGTTTGAAAGAGGTGTCAAGGAAGCATCTACACCAGGGTTGAGTTTCCCTACCAGTCAGTCAGAACTGAAGAAGTCTCTTGGATGAGGGACTTCTAGTTTTTCTTCAACTAAGTCCAGTTGCCCTTGACCTCAACCTTCATCCATCTTCTCTGTCTAAAATGTGCACCTGGTGGTCCTCAAACAAGTGTCCTCTGTCCTTCAGTAGACTGAAGTCTGTAGTCTATTGCTAATCCTAAACTTTGAATTCTCTGCAGTGAGAGTGTTGCCCTCTCTGTGTGAACTTGCTTCCCCATAAATATGTTTTGGAATATTCAACTGCCCAGGTCTTTTGGTAGGAATCAGTGAGGGCCTTGCATTGGAGATTGGTTTATTCTGTCCGTTTGTTCTTTTAGCAGGACTGCATCAATAATGACAAAAGTTGGTGCACTGATTCCAGCCACACACTGTATAATGCCAGGCTAGCTGGAAGACCTTTCCACCTCCCGGGGTCTCATCAGAGCCAGGACAATAAGTAAGGATCCCTACCATCCTGGTCACCATCTATTCGATCTCCTTCCATATGGCAGACAGTACAAGTGCATAAAGAGTCGGACAAACAGAGTAAAGAATAGTTTCTTTCCCTAGGCCATCAGAAATCTAAATGCCACAGACTTTAATGCTTTTTTCTCAGTCTCTGCTGAGCATTTTTAAGATAAGTCAGGTAAGGTACTGTATTGTCACATACATGTAGCAAAATTCATTCTGTGCATTTTACCCATCCCTCAAGGGAGCAGTAGGCAGCCACTGTGCAGCACCCGGGGACCAACTCCAGATCTGAGCCAGTCTCATTGGTCAGTGCCACTGACTGCAGAACCTAACATGTTTTTGAGGGTGTGGGAAACCGGAGCACTTGGAGGAAACCCACGCAGACACGGGGAGAACATGCCAACTCCACACAGAAAGGCTGGGACTGCAACTTTCTTGCTGTGATGCCACAGTGCTATCCAGTATAATTTAAATCAAAATGCCTTAGTGTGTATGTGGCTTCTCAAATTTCACCTAGAGATATATTAATGAAAAGAAAGGGGAAAGGAATTTCTGCTCCTAATACTTCTAAGAATTTGGTTACGTTAAACAATCAGAACATAATTTGTTATTCATTGAATGTCAATGTCTGTGAAGGCTTTCAGTCATCCAGGTCATAGTTATCCAAGGAATGTTAAAATCAAGGGCAACTGGACTTCGTTGAAGATACTTGAAGACATTTTGTCTCTAATCCATGGACTTCTTCAGTTCTGACTGACTGGTAGAGAAACTCGGCTATTTAACCTCTGTGGGGTCGTTTGCCAAGATGTTCGATACCGCTGGTTCGTTAGTGCTTCTGGCTGTTGTAACGACAGTCATTATGTTCGTTGGAGACACCCGAGACCACGTCTTAATGACCATTGTTGGTATCTTCACCTGAGGCTAAAAGTGAATGTTTTTTTAGTTTCCTGGAAGTGATTGAAGAGCAGCATTGTAAGTGGGAGACAAGTAAAGAGACTGCTTCTCAACCCGGGTATAAATGGCTTGTGTAAATTGACCCCTCTTTCAAACCAACCATCTTCTCTGTCTAAAATGTGCACCTGGTGGTCCTTGAATAAGTGTCCTTTATCCTTCAGAGGTAGGTAAACTGCAGATTCTTGAACTGAGGATTTGGCCTTTCACTGTCTCATCACAACCCTAGTGTTGAGTATAAAGACACAGACCAGAATTTGTGATAAAAATAAGAATTATGGGATAAATAATATGTCTCACAAATGACAGTGAGCAGCTACTTAGATCAACCTTAATGTGTCATTATAATCCATTAAATGTCCAAAAAGCAAAAAATGCCAAAACATCTATTTATTGATATTTGAAATTATCATACTTTGTTTTCTCCACAGAGACCAGCAGGTTTCGGGTACTCAGTCGTTCCAGCAGCATCCAACAGACCTGGACTCCATATTTATGGTGTGAAAATGTCCACAACAACTTCTTCTTTACCTGTATGGGAAAGAAAAACATAACTCAAAGTGTTATTATTTTCCAGCATCTTGAGGAAAACATTTTAACTTTTGTGAAGAACGAGTTGAAGAAGGCCCAGAAGGTTCTGAGTCCAGATTACCCAGAATGCTTGGAGAGACACAGTGAGGATAAGGAGGCAGTGGACGGTGAGGAGAAAGAGCAGAGGAGAATCAGCAGAGAGGCATTTCTGAAGATCACACTGCACTTCCTGATGAGCATGAAGCAGGACAAGCTGGCTGACTGTCTGCAGAGCAGTAAGAGGATTTTCCACACAAGACATTTCTCATATTAACGCTAACATCCACTCACTGATTTATTCTGTTATCATTTAGGAACTTTTGCTCCAGTTTGTCGACGTAAACTGAAATGTCACCTGCAGAAGAAGTATCAGTCTGTGTTTGAGGGGATTGCTAAAGCAGGAAACCCAACCCTTCTGAACCAGATCTACACAGAGCTCTACATCACAGAGGGAGGGACTGCAGAGGTCAATGATGAACATGAGGTCAGACAGATTGAAACAGCATCCAGGAGACCAGACAGACCAGAAACCACCATCAGACAAGAAGACATCTTTAAATCCCCACCTGGAAGAGAAGAACCAATCAGAACAGTGATGACAAAGGGAGTGGCTGGCATTGGGAAAACAGTCTTAACACAGAAGTTCACTCTGGACTGGGCTGAAGACAAAGCCAACCAGGACATACAGTTCACATTTCCATTCACTTTCAGAGAGCTGAATGTGCTGAAAGAGAAAAAGTACAGCTTGGTGGAACTTGTTCATCACTTCTTTCCTGAAACCAAAGAAGCAGGAATCTGCAGCTTTGAAGAGTTCCAGGTTGTGTTCATCTTTGACGGTCTGGATGAGTGTCGACTTCCTCTGGACTTCCGCAACAATGAGGTCCTGACTGATGTTACAGAGTCCACCTCAGTGGATGTGCTGCTGACAAACCTCATCAGGGGGAACCTGCTTCCCTCTGCTCGCCTCTGGATAACCACACGACCTGCAGCAGCCAATCAGATCCCTCCTGGATGTGTTGACATGGTGACAGAGGTCAGAGGGTTCAGTGACCCACAGAAGGAAGAGTACTTCAGGAAGAGGTTCAGAGATGAGGAGCAGGCCAGCAGAATCATCTCCCACATCAAGACATCACGAAGTCTCCACATCATGTGCCACATCCCAGTCTTCTGCTGGATCACTGCTACAGTTCTGGAGGAGGTGTTGAAGACCAGAGAGGGAGGAGAGCTGCCCAAGACCCTGACTGAGATGTACATTTACTTCCTGGTGGTTCACTCCAAACAGAAGAACATCAAGTATGATGGAGGAGCTGAGACAGATCCACACTGGAATAAAAAGAGCAGGAAGATGATTGGGTGTCTGGGAAAACTGGCTTTTGAGCAGCTGCAGAAAGGCAACCTGATCTTCTATGAATCAGACCTGAGAAAGTGTGGCATCGATATCAGAGCAGCCTCAGTGTACTCAGGAGTGTTCACACAGATCTTTAAAGAGGAGAGAGGGCTGTACCAGGACAAGGTGTTCTGCTTTGTCCATCTGAGCGTTCAGGAGTTTCTGGCTGCTCTTTATGTCCATCTGACAGTCATCAAATCTGGTGTTAATTTGCTGTCAAAAAAACAACCAACCTCCTGGTGGTCTCAAAAATTTAGAATGAAACATCTCTACCAGATTGCTGTGGACAAGGCCTTGCAGAGTCCAAATGGACACCTGGACTTGTTCCTCCGTTTCCTCGCAGGTCTTTCACTGCAGACCAATCAGACCCTCCTACGAGGTCTAGTGACACACACAGGATGTATCTCACTAACCAATCAGGAAACAGCTGAATACATCAAGAAGAAAATCAAAGAGAATCGGTCTCCAGAGAGAAACATCAACCTGTTCCACTGTCTGAATGAACTGAAGGACCGTTCTCTAGTGGAGGAGATCCAACAGTTCCTGGGTTCAGGAAGTCTCTCCATAGATAAACTGTCTCCTGCTCAGTGGTCAGCTCTGGGCTTCATCTTACTGTCATCAGAAAAAGATCTGGACGTGTTTGACCTGAAGAAATACTCTGCTTCAGAGGAGGCTCTTCTGAGGCTGCTGCCAGTGGTCAAAGCCTCCAACAAAGCTCTGTAAGTGCACAGAAAACTGAAGATACCAACTGTATCACATGTGTAGGATTGTTCTCAAATAATGAAAGTCTCAGTGTCACAAGATTTCAACAAATTGAATATTTGATTAACTGAAAAACCTGCATGTTGTTCATCATTGTTGAAATAAAAAAGACCGGTCACACTGTAGTTAATTTAAAGCTAAAGTAAATTTGTGTAGGCTATTGGGATCCCAGAGATGTGAGTATAATTTGTGAAAGATTCAGTATCTGCTGTTTCCAATGATATCTAAAAAACTTTTCTCGTCACCTGAGATCCTAAGGACTTATTAACTCAGTAAGGGCAGCCATAGAAATGGGATGTGTTGTAATTTGTGGTGGCAGAAACATTATCTATTTGTCTTTATCACTAACTGTCCTTCAGGCTGAGTGGATGCAATCTGTCTGAAAAAAGCTGTGAAGCTCTGTCCTCAGTTATCAGCTCCCAGTCCTCTAGTCTGAGCGAGCTGGACCTGAGTAACAACGACCTGCAGGATTCAGGAGTGAAGCTGCTCTCTGCTGGACTGAAGACTCCAAACTGTACACTGGAAACTCTCAGGTTTGAATTAATAAACCTGCAAACGGTGAACAATAACAACCACATGGTGTTATCATTCTTCTCTGTCATTTTTTCCCTCCTCTTTTAAGATACCGCTATGAAAGCACTTTTCACCAACATAACTTACACAAATGTGTTTTCATACATATTCTTAGGCTTACTGGCTGTCATCTGTCAGACGGAAGTTGTGAAGCTCTGGCCTCAGTTCTCGGCACCCAATCCTATTCTCCTCGTCTGAGAGAGCTGGACATGAGTTACAACGACCTGGGTGATACAGGTGTGAAGCTGCTCTCGGCTGGGCTGGAGAAACCACACTGTGTGCTTGAGACTCTCAGGTCAGGATTAAGCTTCTGTTGAGAGATAACCCTTTAACTGTTGTTTGACATACAAGTTAAAATTTTAAAATATACATGTAGTGAACCTACACTTTGAATATTAATATCTTGACAAATTAATTTCATATGCACTTCTTAAAGTTATGTGGCATCACCTAGCCTCACTGTCCGCCCAACGGGTTAAGAATCCTAGGGCATAGTTTAACAGTTACAATCATTAAAAGTTAATACCGTAAAACTTGTGTGGGGACACATTTTAACAAATAAACGCCTGCCTTAATTAAACTCCTGGTCTGGTTTTTATAGAAGTTCTTTGGATGTATAAAACCTCTTAAACTCTTTAACTGCTTCTAACCTTTGGTTGTGTGTCTTTCTTCAAAGCACAATGCTGTGGAGTTTGATGACCGGGTCTGTTGGTCTAATTGGTTTGACAACCTGGTGTGACCCCCAAGAGATTCAGTCAGCATTTGACATGTGTGTGTGTTGGGGACACAAGTTTTATGGCCATTTTAAATTTCCAATTAACCTTTATTTCAGTGAAAGATTAGGTTCCTAGACAGGGTTAAATTGTCATCTTAAAAATCTTGAAGTTAGGGTTAGTAATTTTTAACTCCACAGGGGTGCAGTTGGGTGATTTCCCAGTCATCTGATATCATCTGTAGAATTTAACAGTAATGATTGTACAAAATATTATTTTTGTCATTAAAGATGCTCTGATCAGTATTTTTACATCAACAATAGATCAGATGTCCACGCTGTGTGTGTGCGTGTGTCTCTCTGTCTCCAGGCTCTCAGGCTGTCGGATCACAAAGGAAGGCTGTACTTTTCTGGCCTCAGCTCTGATGTCTAACCCCTCCCATCTGAGAGAGCTGGACCTGAGCTTCAATCATCCAGGAGACACAGGAGTGAAGCTGCTGTCTGCTGGACTGAAGGATCCACACTGGAGACTGGACACTCTCAGGTATGAACAGACAACAAAACCTTACACATTGTTTCTTTGTCACTGACAAACTGAGGGCTGAACAGTCTGAACAGTAAAAGTAGTAGTGTTACAGAAAATTAATAATAATTAATATATTATAGTTATATAAATGGTAATATAATATAATATTGCCGCAAGCGGCAACGATCTTCACATCTCGTTAAAAATGCAACATGTGACATTTTCAGAGACCAGATTCCGATAATTTTTTAAAGTGATGAAAGAATTTGGAGTCGAAGCCAAGCTTTTTTTGAGATAATTACAGAAACGCAAGAGTTTTACAGCATCACCTTGAAATCAGACAGGGTAATTATATGCACCTGACAAGTGGGTGAAATGTTTAGCCCACCTGCAAAATTTTGTATCCAAGTTTTAAGGTTTATGCTTACACTTCTTTGGAAAAAAATAAAAGAAATTGTGACGTGATACAAGTAAAATAGGAAAACACTATTATCCAAACACCTTATTGTTGGCAAGTAGGACTTGGTGAACTGGGGATTTGAACCCTAAAACTTCATATCCCAAGACTACGTGACTCACTGACAGTAAGATATTGAATATCACTGCAGAATTACTGTTTGACCGATAAGAAAACCCTTTGAAAAACTTGATATCAGCCATCTAGAGAATGTCAGTGGGCTAATTTTGGTGGAGTTTGAACAAAGACTTGTGGAGATGTAGATGTTAATTGGTTTAGCATATTCTGAAAAATATAGAATGACTTCTGAATTGACCATAGGTTGCAGGGAAGCAAACTTTTGTCACGTATCAATGGATGTTCTGGAAAAAATCAAGCTCTCTAGGAAGTACTGGTGATTTTCTTAGATTTTTTAAAATCTGGAATGAGAAATGTGTATAAATGTACATTTCTTGTAATAAGCCATGCCTGCTTTAAGCAATCATTACCAAATTTAATGCATCAACTTGGTAGTGACCCTAGATTGTACAAACAAAATTTTTGTACAAAGCCATTTAGCAAATTACAACGTATCAACTTTTCACATATGTGGCGCCCCATTGTGGAAGAATATTCCAGGACTGCTCAGCAAAGCTCGGACCAAGCATCCAAATGGACGCCCCAAGTTTGGTTACAATAGCTTAAACCAAGTTTGATTTATGAATATTTATGTAAAATTGTACGTAAAGAAACACTTTAGATCAGCAAAGTCCGTAGACGATCCTGCCAAAGTTTCAGGTGAATTGGCAAAAATAGGTTTTTGAGAAAAGTGATAAAAATTGGAGACTATTGGAGCAAATGTGCAGATGAATCCAGAGATTAAAATGATGAAAGAAGTTTGACTCCATACGAAGCCATTTTTGAGATGATTGCAAAAATAAGTTGATGTTTAAAGTGTCACCATGAGGTCAATGAGTGCCATTTTTTGCCCGAGTAGTGGGTGGAATTTGAAATCCACCTGCCAATTTTTCCATCAGTTTTTGCTGCACAAACACCTTTAGTGAAGAAGAAAGAAAGAAAGACAGAGAGAAAGACTCCAGCGGATTTATTTCCCACTTTTCTCGTGTCATCAGCGGACTTGTTGGACATTTTGGTGAAAGGCTCTCTCATTGTTGTTAGCCAAATGAAGCACCGTAAGGGAGGGAAACGAGCCGGTCGCTCGTGCACCTCCGCCGGCAGGGACTCCGCACACCGCTACCGGCAATATTTCTCACCAACGTGCGCTCACTGTGCAACAAACTGGATGAACTTCAGCTACTGGTGGGGAAAAACAGAGACTTCATCTTCTGTTCTGTGCTTCACGGAGACGTGGCTGTGTGAACCGATACCGGACTCTGCAGCTGGCTGGCTTCCAACTCTACAGAGCGGATCGCGAAACAGAGCTCTCCGGCAAAACAAAAGGTGGAGGTATCTGTTTTTGAATAACAATGGCTGGTGTACCGACGTGACAGTGATTCAGCAGCACTGTTCTCCTAATCTGGAATTTTTAATCAAACAGGAAACCGTTTTATCCCCTCCTGTGAGTTTGCTTCATTCATTCTGGTCAGTGTTTACATTCTGCTGCACGCCAACGTGCACGACGCACAGCACATGCTGGCCGACCAGATACTGTGTGGAACAGACAAACCCGGACTCCCTTGTCATTGTTCTTGGTGACTTTAACAATGGAAACCTCTGCCAAGAACTCCCCAAAAACAGACAGTTTATTAAGTGTTCAACCAGAGAGGAGAACACTTTGGATCACTGTTACACCACAGTTAGCAGTGCCTATCACGCAGTTACACGCGGTCCACTGGGACACTCTGACCATGTCATGGTCTACCTGATTCCTGTTTACAGACAGAAACTAAAACTCTGTAAACCTGTAGTGAAGACATCAAAGAAAATGGACCAGTGAAGCTGTAGAGGATCTTCAGGCATGCTTGGACTGCACTGACTGGGATGTTTTCAGGACTGCAACCAACAATCTGGATGAGTTTACAGAGGCTGTGACGTCCTACATCAGCTTCTGTGAGGACAGCTGCATTCCAACATGCACCACAGTGAGTTATAACAATGACAAACCCTGGTTACAGCTAAGCTCAGACAGCTGAGGTTGGAAAAGGAGGAGGCGTTTAGGGTGCAGGGCGTTAAAGTACAGGTTTAGCAAGGCGGTGCAAGATGCTAAACAGCTGTATGCAGAGAGACTACAACACCAGTTCTCAAGGAATGACTCTGCTTCTGTCTGGAGAGGATTCAGACAGTTCACCTGCTACAAACCTAAATCCCCCCACTCCATGAACGACTCACGCCTTGCCAACGAGCTGAACCAGTTTTACTGTCGTGTTGAAAGACAATGGGACAGACCTGACACCATCCCCCGTCACACCACTGATCGGCCACAGTCCACCATCTCATCCCCCACCTCCTCCCCCTCTCTTACCATCCTGGAGAGGGATATCAACAGACTGTTCAGGAGGCAGAAACCTTGCAAAGCAGCTGGGGCGGACTCTGTCTCCCCATCCACCCTGAAGCACTGTGCTGATCAGCTGTCTCTGGTGTTTCCAGAACAGTGCAATCCCACTCAATATAACAACAATGGTTTCACTGATGAAAGTTGTTCTGACTGAAACATACGTAGTTGTTGATTGTGTGGTCCTTACTAGTGACTATAAATTTTTTTTTCTTTAAGTATATTATTGTCTTGATATTTTTAGATGTTTCTTTATTGTTAGACCTTTTATCCTGTTGTTGTTTTCTCTGAATATTTTATGTAAAGTTAATTGAATCTGTCTTGAAAATGTGTTTTCATAAATGCAACTGTTTTGTCTTGTGGATCTGAGTCAAGGTTTATGAAGATCACTGATGAGGAAGGTTCATTCTGTATTTTCCTAACAGGGTGGAAAATGGTGGAGAGCAGAGGCTGAAACCTGGTCTGAGGAAGTGTAAGTGTGTGCTCACTGAGATTCTTGAAAACATTGCAGCAAATAGTTTAAATCAGGGATTGGCAAGTGGCGGCCCACAGGTCAATTTTGAATTTCAGTAATAATTTTTAGTTTCACTGGCATTGGAAGCGAGCAGGCCATTTGACCACATTTAAACTGGATCCCAATTGTAGTTGTACTTTGCACTGACAGACTGCACTCCCTCAAAATCCTAGAGGCCCGTAACTAAGTAACTCCTTGCACATAGTCTCATCTTAGTCTAACAAGGCTTCTTCCGCAACGACACGCGACAAAGAGAGAATTGAGTGGACAAAAAAAGAAAACTGGACCAAGAGAACCATGTGTTCCAGGCAATATGGGAAACTGAATTCTGGAAAAAAGATAATCTAACATGGGTTTAGTGTGCCTGGAAACAAAATCAAGCATGAAGGATTTCAACTTAAGTTACTACAACACCATGCAAGAAAATATGACATGTACACGGGAGTTTTTGAAGGAAAAATACATCGACAGCCTAGCCTTTTTACGAAAGCCACTACTACACAGTGGTCCTCTCTCGCAGTATCTTATGCTGTTTCCCTTGAGCTTGCTAAAGTGAAGAAGCTGTAGCGCTGTGTAGAGTACAGATTGCAATTAAAGATTTTTGAAACATGGGAATGAAATACTACCTTGTGGCCATGAGATACTACCTTATTCCCACGTTTTAATTATTTAGCTTTTCTCCCCAAAGCAGAGAGTGCACAATGCCTGCTCCAGGTGCCACCTGCTTAAAGCACTCCTTGGGTGACAGCTATGGATAAAGTTTGACTATTTGATTATATTTTATTTTAACTTAGGTATGAGAAATGCTATGACAATGATGATTGGTGACCCCTAGTTGCAAGGCTAACTGAGCTAATTAGATAAGGGCAACTAGTTCACAGCAGTTTTCTTCAATAACAAGTAATGCTATCTGTTCATCAGCAAACTTCTTAAATGTTTTAACTTCGAATGTAGGCAGAGCAACTGGTCCGAACAGGCCAGCAACTAGAAAATCAACTTGCATGACATACAAACATACAGGCCATTGCTCATGTTGAACCCTGCTTAAGACAGTACTTTATACAGAGCCACCTGTGGGTGAGTGTCGAAGCTTTTTGAGATAACTGCATGCTTACAACATGTCGTGGAATGGGAAGATGGGTAGAAATGCACTACTACCAACTGTGCACTGAAATAAATGTATATTTTATCGTCATTATATACGTCAAGAACATGCATGTTTTGTTTCTTTGTTAATGAAATAAATGAAGTAAATATAATATAAATAATCAATACTTGGCGAATTAAGTGATGGGATTACAGCATCCTACTGGTGGACGTCACAATCTAGCCCCCTGGTAGTGAGGATACAATTTTTGTGGCCCTGTCTGTCTTCAAAGTTGTCCTTCCCTGGTTAAAATCAAAGCTTTTGTAGTTCTCAATTTGAAAGACGAATCCAAAAAGATGGGTCACTCTGAAGTTTAGAACAGTCAGTCTGTTAATAAAGCAACAAATAAACCCAACATGTGTGTTAGATAATAAACTGCTGCTGTATTGTGTCTTGTTCTCTCCATCAGATGCCTGTGAAGTCAAAGTGGACACAAACACAGTAAACAGATACCTGAAACTGTCTGACAACAACAGGAAGGTGACAGCAGTGACAGAGAAGCAGCCATATCCTGATCACCCAGAGAGGTTTGACTGGTGTCAGCTGCTGTGTAAAGAAGGTCGGACTGGTCGCTGTTACTGGGAGGTCGAGTGGAAAGGAGATGTTCATATATCACTGAGTTACAGAGGAATCAGCAGGAGAGGAGACAGAAATTACTGCTGCTTTGGAGGGAATGATCATTCCTGGAGTCTAAGGTGCTCTGATGTTGATGGTTACTCTGTCTGGCAAAATAACATAAGAACAGTCCTCCTCCTCCCCTCCTCTTCCTCCTCCTCCTCCGTCTCAGAGGATACTAACAGAGTAGCATTGCATGTGGACTGTCCTGCTGGCATTCTGTCCTTCTACAAAGTGTCTTCTGACCAACTGATCCACCTCCACACCTTCAACGCCACATTCACTGAACCTCTGTATCCTGGGTTCTGGTTTGGGTTTGGTTCCTCTGTGTATTTGTGTTCCCCGTAGGAGGGAGAGTCTCCTCTGTTAGAGAAACACTGCTGACAAACACATACACACAGTTTTTGTCAGTAACACCAATTCAAAATGACTAGAAATCTTGTTTTGGTAAATGCACACTAATGTTAAATACTGTGAAACACTATTTTGATTGTCTTTTGAGTAAAAGTTAAATATGTTAGTTGAGGTTTACTTTAAATTCTGATTTGATCCTCATAATTATAGGTATATAATGTTTTCCTAATAGAATCAGGTTCCACAAATGCATATAAACAGTTTTTTAAAATCAGATTAATGTACCAATCATCTTACTGTGAAAATATGATGACAGTTTTTTGTAAATGGAGTGTGATATTTAGAAAATACATAACAAATTAGATTTGCTGTTGACCATTAAAGGTTGAAATGTCTTTCAATGGATTTTACCAATATACTGAATATACTGAAGTAATCACACAGCCACATTGGGTGTTTATTACTTTAAACTTTTTTCATAATTTCAATTCAAATGATCTGTATATACTTTGTTGATTTACATCCACATCTGGGGCCTGTAGTACGAAGCAGGTTCAACATACTCAGGATATCTTTTAGTTATCTGGCATCATCATTAGGGCACATGGAGAACTGACCATAATTACTTTTGTGTCTTCCATTAAATCAGTATGTTGCTTAGGTATATTACTATGGCAGATCTGACAATTTTAGCCTTATTATTTAAGCTGCAGTGGCTATTTATTGGTGTTTCCACATTTAAAGCCACAAGCACAAGAGACTTTAGTCTGAGGAAGATGACCTGTAACACTTAACTCAATTATTGTCAAGATTAAACAATGCACCAATATATCAACATGGAGACTGTAATGTAACTATCTGTTTTGTTGTTGTAACTGTAAGTCTACTACTGTATACAGTACATGCTGCTTCAGCGAACACAATATTCATCATGACAATTTATATCTTGTGCAATCTTTCCAAATTCAGAAGGTGTGTGCTGACATGTCTTATCTACCCTTTACCAATGTCTAGATTCACACACAAACCCTCAGGTCAACAATGCCTGCTGACAAAGATCCTGCTGTCTGATACACGAATACACAACATGACTGTAAGCAAACATTAGTCCTCTTTGACGAGACATGAAAAACTACAGTGTTGATTTATTGTAAACAGAAATGTAAGTCGAAGGTATGAATGACATGTTTTTTATCACGATACTATTATGGGACCAAATTCATTCAACAGTTCATAACCTAGCATAGGTTCAGTGGAAATCATCTATTTCTCATAAAAAAATAATTCTGAAGTTAGTTAAAAAACTAGATTTGTAATAGTGAATTATACATCTATCAAAACGGAAGATACCAAATGAGCGGTAGACTATATAAACAGAAATACTAAGTGACAGGGGTGTTTTTCTGATTGAAATCTTCTTTTGTAATGTTTTATATGATGGCGCTAAGCCAAAAGACATATATGGATGCTAAGGTAACAATAAAATACTTACCTGTAAAAAGAATATCACTCTTTTATGTTGTATTTTGTACATGTGTATGTGCCCCCACCAATATCCAGCAACTACTGTATTATCTCTTACAATAATTTTGATTAAAACAATTAAATTTACCCATTGTTGTCCGTCAATGTGTTCACAATGTATATTTAATACACAAACAGTGAACAGCTCTTGTTCCTTACTGCGAGTCCAATGAGTTTTTAATTTGAAGGTTGTCGTCCCTCATTATAAGCCTCACGGTGGTTTGGTCCACTGCCTACCTTTTTCAGACCCCCAGCAACTTTTTTTGTAAAAAGGGGACAAAGAGAAATATAAAAAAGTCTATTATAGTGAAGGCTAAATTCTTCCCCAACGTGCTGCTCTGTCAGCCTCTTACCCTCTTCTCTTGCACTGTGCGCATGCAGGCAAGATGCTCTGGTTATTGGGATGCTTGGTGTCTGTCTATGACAACAAGGTGGGGTGGTGGATTGTTCCATTAGTTGTCGCCTTGATTTGAACCTTCCATGAATATTATAAACTATGTAAATTATACATGATTAGATATTTATTAATTAATAAATAAATAATTAATTATCTGATTCTGGAGTGCCAATCCTTATACTTTTTTTAGTGTTTGTAATGTGTCTGATCAGAATATCAGTCATGTTTGTATCATTCTCCTGCTGGTTTATAGTTTTAACCTGACTGATAACATTTCTTGACTCCAACTACAGTTACAGTGTTTGACGCTATTTGCCAATGTCAGTTTTTCATAACATAGTTTTTAAAACTAATAAACTGTCTCACATGTCTTTGAATCCTGTGAGAGGAAATGTTCCTTAAATTTTCAAAAAGTTCGTAGTTTGGTCAGTCAGTTTAGATTTAGTCAATTCTGGATCCATTTTGGTCCATTTAAGTCCAGCTAAAAGCAAATGGAGAGTGTGGGGTATCGAGGTTTGTTAAAAGGATCAACCACTCAGCTCTTGTGTTTTTAGCAGAAGAGTTTGAAACGTTGAGAATCCGGTTACTGGTGAAGCAAACAGCTGATAACAGGACTGTAATGAGTGTGAAAGCTGGTTTATTGTTACAGCTGTTTGTTTTTTTATTTTATATTTATTTAACCTTTATTTAACCAGATGATCTCATTGAGATTTAAAACCTCTTTTTCAAGAGAGACCTGGCTAAAATAGCAGCACATTGACAGTGCACAGTTCCAAATACACCAACACCAAGCACACACACAACAAAGAACATTTAACAAGACTCTTAACATACACAAACAAATAATATTAGAATACTTAAAAGAACAATTTATTGTGAGAAATAAAGCAACAAACAGTGATTACTGTAAAGCTCAAAATGTCTACCGGACTGAGAGCAGAACTACATCAGCTGATTTGTAGTTTGTGTTTCAGACTGCAGCTTCAGCATGTTCTAGCGACAGCTGGAGAACCAGATCACAAGTGACTGCCCTGTTTTTCAATTGTATAACCACTTTTTTATTCGTTACTGGCAACATGCAACCTGAATCCTTAAAAGTATATTATCATACAATGTATTTAAGTAGATACTCAATTGTAACAGAAACTGTCGTCATTTCATGTAAACTGTCAGATTTGAGTGAATTTGGTGTCAGAAAGCTTCACTGGTCTCTCACACCAAAGGTATGTGTCTTATCCACTGTACCATCACCACAGAGTCATCAGTCAGAGTTTGTCATGTGAGTGAGAGGAACGCTGATAAATACTGACAGCCTGTCATGTTTGTGTGAAGGTGTGGTCTCTGCAATGAATCACTGTGAGGACAGAGAGAGGGAGTCCCTCCCTAAAAAGCACTCTGTGGGTGAAACGTGGCTGCCAGACCGAAGCTCAGAGGTGAGATGAGGATCTCTAACTGTCCCTGACTCTTCTGCATGTCACTCTCAAAGCTCTGTTTGTGTTGAAGCCCAGAGAAGAGGCAGAGACCAGACTCTCCTGGACCTGGACCCAGCTGTGTGTCCATCAAAAGCCACCAGTCCATGGATGACCGTGCTTGCTTTAAAGGACACCTTCCATCAGAGACTCAGTAAGTCTACATAATCCCAGCTAGCAGGAAACGTTCCCAAACGTTGCATCATGTTCTGTACCAATGTCGTTGGTACTAGGTGTCTGGCCTAATTGACCAGTCTCCAAGAGTGAGCCCATCGAGCAAGGACAATGCCTTCCCTTAGCCTCTCTGATCTATATCCTCTATGGGGGATGCATCTGTCAGGTTCAGGAGTTCTTCAAAGTGCTCCTTCTACTTCAGGTTGAGTTAACTGTTCTCAGGGCCTGCCGCTGGCATAGGTGACATAAGCTGTTGCTGTGGGCACAAAATGCCAGGGGGTGCCGCAAGAAAGTTTTTGACTTCAAAAACTCAACTCAAATCAAATCAACTCCGCCTGGCGTAAGCTGTGATAATAATCAACCGCACCTTGCGCTGTGAGTCCAGACAGTTGTGATGAGTGGTAACACAACTGGTAGAGTTTTTCAATATGAACATCTAAAAACTGGATCTGTTTGGGACTGTGAGCTGCACTTTATCGGAACTGCTGAAGTTAACGTGGTGGGATTTATGGCGAGATTTTTGCCTGATCATCGGTGTTTTCGGTTGTTTTTGGTTTCTCATGCAGCATGCAGTCCCAAACTGTGTCGGTCAAAGGGGATAGCCAATTATGACGTTAGTCTTGTAATATTGCGACTTTTATGGACATGTCAGAGAACACAGATATGTGGGAGCGACAAATGGGGGAGTCCATGTGTGGCATACTAAAGTGAATTGTTCAGGCCTGAATGCTTGACCCCTACAGTGGGAAAATCTGTTTTGCTTTGGGGGCTTTCTCATGGCGTGGTTTAGGTCCAAGTGTCCCCACAGAGGGAAAGGTCACTGCATAGCAATACAATCTTGTTCTGAGTGATCACCTTTGTCATATGATGAAACATTTCTTTCATGATGGGAGAAGTCTCTTCCAAGATGACAGTGCCAGCATCCATAGGGCACGGGGGCTCACTAAATAGTTTGTCATAGGTCAAAACCCAACCTCAGATCACTACCCATTAATTGAGCAGTCATACCCGTCTCCACGCAGGTTAAGAGTCTTGGTGTCATGCTGGACAGCACCTTCTCATTGTCCAGCCACATCAATAATGTATCCTGGACCACCTCTTTCCATCTGCGAAACACCTCCAGACGACATCCTGCTCTAACCCAACACTCAACGGAAGTTTTAGTAATTGCTTTGGTCACATCACGCATTGATCACTGTAATGCAATTTTAGCAGGCATTCCTAACAAGCTTATTCACCTCATTCAGACATAAACTCCATTCGTTCCCTGTGGCCTTTCACAATAAATCTCTTGGTTCTACCACCCATTAACCTCAGTACAATGGGTGCTAGGGGCTTCTCCTATGTTGCACCCAAACTTTGGAACTCTCTTACACCTGACATCCCTTTACTGGAGTCTATCACAAAATTCAAAACTTCTCTTAAAACTCATCTTTTCAAACTATCATACTCACTATAATAGTGTACAACACTGATTTTAATTTCTTTTATTGATCTTTTACTTTTTTGATGCTCTTTTACTGATACTACAGTATGTATTATGGCTGCTAGTCTTATTTTATGATGTAAGGCAACCTTCAAATAAAATGTTTTATTTATAATTTGTCATTATATAGAAATATGTCATACTTTATGTTTTTCCGCAGAGTTGAGCAGCCTCTCTGTGGTCAGTCTGTCCAGCATCATCCAACAGACCTGGACTCTATATTTATGGTGTGTAAATGTCCAATAACAACAACTTTTATGTCAGCTGCAAAAGAAATGAAAAACATAACCTAAAGTTTTTTTCTTTTCCAGCAACTTGAGGAAAACATTGTTACATTTGTGAAGAATGAGCTGAAGCACTTCAGGAAGGTTCTAAATCCAGATTACCCAGAATGCTTTGAGAGAGAGAGTGAGGATGAGGAGGTGGTGGACGGTAAGGAGGAAGACAAGAGAAGAAGCAGCAGAAAGGCATTTTTGAAGATCACACGGCACTACTTGAGTAGACTAAAGCAGGAGGAGCTGGCTGACTGTCTGCAGAGCAGTAAGAGGATTTTCCACACCAAACCTTTCTCATATTAATGCTAACATCCACTCACTGCTTTGTTGTTTTTTCCATTCAGGAACTGTTACTGCAGTTTGTCAACATCAACTCAAATCTAACCTGCAGAAGAAGTATCTGTGTGTGTTTGAGGGGATTACTAAAGCAGGAAACCCAACCCTTCTGAATCAGATCTACACAGAGCTCTACATCACAGAGGGAGGGACTGCAGAGGTCAATGATGAACATGAGGTCAGACAGATTGAAACAGCATCCAGGAACCAGACAGACCAGAAACAACCATCAGACAAGAAGACATCTTTAAAGCCTCACCTGGAAGAGATGAACCAATCAGAACAGTGATGACAAAGGGAGTGGCTGGCATTGGGAAAACAGTCTTAACACAGAAGTTCACTCTGGACTGGGCTGAAGACAAAGCCAACCAGGACATACAGTTCACATTTCCATTCACTTTCAGAGAGCTGAATGTGCTGAAAGAGAAAAAGTACAGCTTGGTGGAACTTGTTCATCACTTCTTCACTGAAACCAAAGCAGCAGGAATCTGCAGCTTTGAAGAGTTCCAGGTTGTGTTCATCTTTGACGGTCTGGATGAGTGTCGACTTCCTCTGGACTTCCGCAACAATGAGGTCCTGACTGATGTTACAGAGTCCACCTCAGTGGATGTGCTGCTGACAAACCTCATCAGGGGGAACCTGCTTCCCTCTGCTCGCCTCTGGATAACCACACGACCTGCAGCAGCCAATCAGATCCCTCCTGAGTGTGTTGACGTGGTGACAGAGGTCAGAGGGTTCACTGACCCACAGAAGGAGGAGTACTTCAGGAAGAGATTCAGAGATGAGGAGCAGGCCAGCAGAGTCATCTCCCACATCAAGACATCACGAAGCCTCCACATCATGTGCCACATCCCAGTCTTCTGCTGGATCACTGCTACAGTTCTGGAGGAGGTGTTGGAGACCAGAGAGGGAGGAGAGCTGCCCAAGACCCTGACTGAGATGTACATCCACTTCCTGGTGGTTCAGTCCAAACTGAAGAACGTCAAGTATGATGGAGGAGCTGAGACAGATCCACACTGGAGTCCAGAGAGCAGGAAGATGATTGAAGTCTCTGGGAAAACTGGCTTTTGAGCAGCTGCAGAAAGGCAACCTGATCTTCTTTGAATTAGACCTGAGAAAGTGTGGCATCGATATCAGAGCAGCCTCAGTGTACTCAGGAGTGTTCACACAGATCTTTAAAGAGGAGAGTGGGCTGTACCAGGACAAGGTGTACTGCTTTGTCCATCTGAGCGTTCAGGAGTTTCTGGCTGCTCTTTATGTCCATCTGACCTTCTTGAACTCTGGTGTCAATCTGCTGTCAGAAAAACAACCACACTCCCGGCTGTCTAAACAATTTAGGGACAAACCTGAACCAACTCTTCTCTACCAGAGTGCTATTGACAAGGCCTTTCAGAGTCCAAATGGACACCTGGACTTGTTCCTCCTTTTTTAATAGATTAACTAATGTATTCTTTTGTAAATCAGTTGACTAAGACTATCATTAGATGAGAACAAACCTAAACATGTGATATAGTTAGTATCCGCAGTTTTCTGTGCACTTACAGAGCTTTGTTGGAGGCTTTGACCACTGGCAGCAGCCTCAGAAGAGCCTCCTCTGAAGCAGAGTATTTCTTTAGGTCAAACACATCCAGATCTTTTTCTGATGACAGTAAGATGAAGACCAGAGCTGACCACTGAGCAGGAGAGAGTTTGCTCATTGGTCCATTCATGAAGCCTATCTTGACCGACAACACTGTAAAGAAGACACTATGGAGATTAAACTCGTGGACTGGCCCACCAGGCAAATGCCAGATTACCTAATATTTTTTAGTAGCAGGAGAATCCACACAACAGATGCATCTCACTCTCTCCTGCAGTGCCGCTGCGCGAGGGTGCGTGCGCCAAATAATATAATAATAAATGAATAAAAAAATTTAATTATATCGGTCAGCCCACCAGGTAAATGCCAGATTACCAGTCCAAACCCTGGGAACAATAGAAAAACACAAGGAAAGACCTGTGCTCTCCTTTTTTAAGGCTGCAGTGACATCATTGCTGCACCACAGGGGCTTCTGCACTTCTGTATAGGGCCTCAGCCAACAGAAATCCAATGTTTGAATTATACTTAGAATTATATTCATACTCGGGTATGAATTAACACTGGCAGAGATGTAGGCGCATTTTCTCTGTTACAGGTTTTTGTGTTACATGCAGCCCACTTTTTAAAGGTTTTATTCTTTGTCTTCCATAAAGACAGATTGTTGAATATTAAGGAAATTAATCAGGTGCTGTGACCTCAAACTGAACATCAGAACAACCAATCGGATTGAGATTCTGCATGTTTCTACGTTTAGTCGGCAAAACCAATTCCCAGTTTAAAATTGTGCTTAATCTTTACAGTGCCTGCCAGTCCTAACTGAAAAGAATATCTGTAACCAGTAAAAAACAACAAAATATGGCAACAGACAATAATTTTAGACATTTCCGGCATTTGTTGTGTTTCGTATTTGTGTTTTGGGACTTCTAAACGTTAAATGTTATCCCTTATAGACAGCTCAGACCCACCTCAGTTGAAGTTAGTCAAGCCTGTCAATGAAATGTGTTTTTATAAATGCAGCTGTTTGTCTTAATGTGGATCTGAGTGAAGGTTTCAGAAGCTCACTGATAAGAACGCTTCTGAAGGTTCATTTTGACTTTGTTTCTTCCTCCAGGGTGGAACATGGTGGAAAGCAGAGGCTGAAACCTGGTCTGAGGAAGTGTGTGTTCACTTTGATTCATGAAAACAAGGCAGCACATCTTATAAAAGTCATTTAATTCAAAAGCTTGTTTATCTGCATTCAGTTCTCAGAGAGTCCCTCTGAAGGTCTAATCTACCTAACAACAACAATACAACTGCTGCTGTATTGTGTCTCGTTCTCTCTATCAGATGCCTGTGAACTCACAGTGGACACAAACACATTAAACAGATACCTCCAACTGTCTGACAACAACAGGAAGGTGACAGTAGGGACAGAGGAGCAGCCATATCCTGATCATCCAGAGAGGTTTGGCTGTCGTCAGCTGCTGTGCAGAAATGGTCTGACTAGTCGCTGTTACTGGGAGGTTACATGGAGAGGAGGGGTTTATATATCAGTGAGTTACAGAGGAATCAGAAGGAGAGGACACAGTGATGACTGCAGGTTTGGACGGAATAATCAGTCCTGGAGTCTGAGGTGCTCTGATGTTGATGGTTACTCTGCCTGTCACAATAACATAAGAACATTCATCTCCTTCTGCTCCTCCACCTGCTCCTCCTCCCCCTGCTCCTCTGTCTCTCACAGAGTAGCAGTGTATGTGGACTGTCCTGCTGGCATTCTGTCCTTCTACAGAGTCTCCTCTGACACACTGATCCACCTCCACACCTTCAACGCCACATTTACTGAACCTCTATATCCTGGGTTTAGACTGGTGTCACCTGTTTCCTCTGTGTCTCTGTAGGAGGGAGAGTCTCCTCCTGTTAGAGAAACACTGCTGACAAACTCACACACAATTTTTGTAAGTCGCGCTAACTCAATATTACAAGTCAGTGAGCTGTGTGCTATACCCAGACCGTGTTTATATTTTTAAGTCAAGTCAATTTTATCTTTAAATAGCCAATTCTAAAAAAGTCCTCAAAAAACATGTTATTGTTAATAGTTATGCAAGGAAAGTTAAGGGCAAGTGGACTTGGTTGAGGATATTCAAAGATGTTTCGCCTCTTATCCATGAGGCTTGGTTCGTTTGTGCTCCTGGCTGTTGTAACGACAGCTGTTATGGTCGTTGGAGCCACGTGAGGCTAAGTCTGAATGACCGTCATTGGCATTGTCACATAAGGTCAAACGTGAGTGTTTGTGCCTGGGAAAAGATGAAAGGACAGCATTGTAGGAGGGGAATAAGCGGTGTTGCAGACCTCCTCCTCTGGTGTTTCTATTCTGGTGCAAAAAGCCTCTTTTACACCTCTTTCAAACCATTGGTCCTCCTTGTCCAAAATATGTACGTTGTTGTCTTCGAAAGAGTGTCCCTTATGTTTCAGATGTAGATAACTGCTGACTCTTGACCTGGGGAGTTCGCTCTATTGTGTTGAGCCATGGGTTTGTGTAGTGAATGTTAATATTCCCCACTGCATTGGATAGCATACTAGATTGCTTTTCTTGTGTTTGGTTGTTTGGCCATTTGAGGGGACCAGTATCTGTCTTAGCGAGTTCTTGGGTTTAAAAAACGCAGTGATGTGGTGTTTATTAAATTCCGCCTCTAATTGAATAATTTAGGAAAGATCGTCTGCCTTAACAGGCAAGTACAGCAGAGAATCATCAGCATAGCAGTATGTTATGGAAAAAAATTATGTTACCTAGGCTATATGTACTTTAATAATCCTGTATGTGGTTTTACCTTATGTACTTTGCTCTTAATTAAGGTTCATTAAAATGATAATGATGATAATAACACACCAATGTTTGGGATATGATGAACCTCTGTGAGATTGTTTTGTCTTATCTATTCTCCTTTCCTGTGAGAAAGACAATTATCATTATTTTTATAATTGAATGCTTTATCTGTTTCTCTTGTCCAGACTCATTACTTACCCTTGGGGGCAGGTCACATTAAGCCTGTTGCAAAGAACCTTGGTGTTTGGTCTGATAGTAATTTAAATTTCGAGCAGCACACCACAAAGCTTGTTCAATCATGTTTTTATCAACTTAGAAATATAGCAAAAATTCGATCTATGTTAACTTTTAAGGACACCGAGACCATTTTACACGCCTTCATCTCATCACGCCTGGATTATTGCAACAGCCTTTTCACCTGTTTAACCCAAAAATCTATTGATCGACTCCAGACTGTCCAGAACTCAGCTGCCAGGCTTTTAACCAGAACAAAGAAATATGACCACATTACTCCTATTTTAGCTTCATTACACTGGCTCCCAGTATGTTTTAGAATTGACTTTAAAATTCTATTGATCACTTTTAAAGCTCTTCATGGCCTCTCGCCTTGTTATATTTCTGACCTTTTAGTCCCATACGCACCAGCACGTACCTTGAGATCCTCAGGCAGAGGTCTGTTGTCTGTTCCAGAGTCTCGACTGAAAACTAAAGGGGACAGAGCGTTTGCTGTCAGGGCCCCGAGGCTCTGGAACAGCCTGCCCGAGGAAATCAGGTCGGCTGAGTCAGTGAACTCTTTTAAGGGCTTTTGTATACAAAAGAAACTCATTGTGAAATACACAAAACATAGGATTCACTTTCAAAAACTTTGATTTGTGAATATAAAATTTCCCAAGAATGACAAAGTTATTATTCAGAAAGTCATCTTTGCTGTTGTCCATGACAGAACCATAGATGACCTTCAGAGAAAAGAGATTTGGGTAAAGTCAGTCATGTATATAAAGCCATAACACTTTAGGATACATACATGGGAAAAATAAATGATCAGTACTCTCCTACTTAGTGCTATATCATTGCAGCTAAATGTATTTCCTCATGCAACAAACGGAGAACCATTGTAGTTTGTATAAAGTAACTTAATTATCACATTATTAATTAATTATATATTTTTTATTGTTTATATGTGAATTTGTGCTCTGGAAACATTGCAACCAACAAACAAAACAACAAACATTCATGCAATGGGCGAGAGAGAGAGAGAGAGAGAGAGCGATCTCTCATCTCATGGAAACAAGTTTCTGCCACTCCATATCAAAGTTTCCTCCTCACTAGAGAAAGAAGTGTCCAGGCTGCACAGTCCTGACTCGAACCGGTGACCTCTGACACGGGAGGTGGACACGCTGAAGAGGAGGCTAAAACCCATGGGCAGAAGCGTCGGTCGCCAGTGTGTCTCTTAAGGTGTCGGCCAGTGAAGTTTACTGCACAGCCACAATGACATTTGCTAAAATGTTCTGCCCATGATTAGTCTAGGCGTACACATCTGAAGCAGGCTGAGAATGGCTTGAAAACAGATCTGAAGAACTGGGTAACACAGCTCCTCTTTGTTGGTGTCACCAGGTGTCCAAGTTTGTCCCCCTCTTGGACTGGCTGTGTAGTTGTCTGAAAAGCAGCTACATCATCATCATCGTTTTCATTCATAGCGGGCTCATCAGTGATTGCATCTTCCTGGGAGACGATCTTAGTAGCGCTGGTAGTTGCGGTGTTGTGACAAGCACTTTCATCAGATTCAGCTGCCTTGACTGCATCCTTGGAGGGGCTGGGCTTATTCAGATTGTGTTCCTCATCGGCCATCTTCCCCTCAATGCTCGTTACAGCGTTGGTGGATGTAACCACAAGGTTTTCCCCAGATGACAATTTTTCCGGTTCATCCTCTTTCAGGTCAGTAAAGGTGTCGTACCATACCTCCTCCTTAGACAGCTCCTGATCCTGCTCTGTCTTGTTACAATTTGGGGTCAGCGTAGAGATCGTTTGTTTACATATTTGAAGAACATTGAAGACATCTCTAACTAGTAACTCTAATGTCTGTTCCTGCATGATAGACTTAAGCCCCAGCAGTTTGCTCTCCCCAGTACTGCCACTGCCGCTCCCACAACCTATGAGCTCTGCATCTATCCTCTCCTTTATTTCACTCACCACGATCATTGTTAGATTCTTTGCGTAAGGGTTGTTACGTACCCTAATGACATCTTTAATACCCATCACATCCATAAGAATCAGTGGAATGATCTCACCCATATTTTGGGATATTAAGATTTTCCCCCCCTACCGCATCAGAAACAGAAGCCCTTCTGCCTGATTTGGAAGGACTTTGAGTCAAATGCAAGTCGCTCTTCTGTGCCAGACTTTGTTGGAATTCCTTATGAACATGTACAGATACAGTGTTCATAATCTCCAAACACATGTCCTGTAGGATATTTTTTGTGGCCTTTGTAATGTACTCGAATGGCACCATGGTACAGTCATCCGATGCCAGCTTGACCAGGTGTAATTGGACGATTGGACGAAGCAGCTCCATTATGGGCTGATGCATGATCTTGTGTCTGCTTATTTTAGGCATTGTACTGACTTGTCTCTAGAATTAGAAAGCCTTTCTGAATGTACAAAATATACAACTAAAATTTGGGTGCTACTCCTTATCAGTGCAAACCACAGAAAAACTAGAAACAGTTAAAACTGAACTTGCACTTGCATGTAACAAATAAGATACAAAATTTTAAAGAAATATGACGTGCTTTGCTGAGTAGCACTGTGCATAAGATAAATTTCCCCTCTGGGACAATAAAGTATCTATTCTGTTCTCTTCTAATATTAAAAGGCTCAGCAGAATCTGTTAAGTGTTCTTAAAGTTTGTGGAATTAAGAGTTCTGATTGCCCGGGCAAGAAACCGTCCTTAAGTATGTTTGTCCAACTCTTGATGCACCTGTACCGTCTACATGAGGGCAGGCGATTGAACAGGTGGTGACCAAGATAGGAGGGAACTATTTTTACCAGGGAGGCCAGAGGGTAACCGAAGATTTTTTTTATCAGTGCTGTCGTGTTAGCAGGAAGAGAGCTTCTGAGAAAAACTGCAACTAAACCCTTGGGTCTTATAAGCCTTCAAAGCAGATTTCATCATCAAAGGCTCTGGACCTTTGATGATGTCATGACATTCTAAAATTCAAAGTAAAAAAGAATAATTTAAAAGAAAACATTCTAACCTTTGGAACTTCCTCACAATATTTTAAACAATCGCAAGTTAAGTTTTATGTAATTTTGAGTTATTTTCTGACTTTATATTGAATGTGTATGGGATGGAATTGTGCATAGACTGGCAGAACTGAAAACATAAGCAAGTCCACAGAAGTGTTAGTTAAAGCCCCTCCAGACAGTTTTAACTGCCGTTTTTGGTTAACGTTCTCAATAGGTTAATGGCCGGACGTAATACATTACAATGACAACCAAAAACTGACCGGCTATAGTCTTCACTAACGATATGCTGTGTTAACATCACTAGACTGTAAAGTTTAGTACATTTTACTGTCTGGCAGGAGTAGCTATTACTTACCCATAGCAGAAACTAATGTGCGCAGATCAGCTGTAATCAATCATACAGTCGATGGTCCTGTCACGCACTGCACACGCTAACTCCCACTACGTTTTATGGTGCGCTTACTTTACCGCAGGGGTGTGTGGGGTCTATTATACTGTTGAACTGTATGTAAAGACTTCTGATACCATTGCCTGCGCCGATGCATTGGTAAAACGGCCATCAGCATGTTGCAGACTGTATATAAGACGGTGGCAGGTTAAAGTGCAATGCGTTTTCTGTCGTCTGTCCTCCAACACCACATCCACAAATGAACAGCACACTAAACCAAGAGGAGGAAACTAAATGAAGCCCCTCTGTTAGCCAACTTTCTGCAATAACTATGCTAGGGTTAGGGTTAGCCTAAGCCTAACCCCTACACCTGGCTAACTACAACTTTGTTAACTTAGCTAACTAAACTAGAAAGACAAACCGGCAATCAGACACAGAGAGACATACCTCCTCGAAGTTCTAAATAAATGACATGATAAATTGGTTAACTAGCTTACAACGATGTTTATCAGTTTGATGCTCTGACTTTACGAGGCGTGACAGTTTTTTAACGAGGCATGACAGTGCGCCTGCGCAAGCTTGGAGAATGACGTATGTAGTGTGGAATCACTATAGTCATACGTCACCACTCCGTTTTAACAACAAAGCAACTTTTGCAACTTTGAGCACAAAATTAAGCTATTTCTCAAAAAATATTTGCCGAACTATGTGGGTAATCAACATTGTGAGGAAATGACTCACAATGTTGAATATGAATTATCAAAGAAATGTCAAAGTACACTGGAGGCAGGCTTTAAATCACAATTAACACATTTATTATTGCTTATAAGACACTTTTAGGCTCTTATTAGAAACTTGTTTAGTAATTAATCAGTAATTAAGTAAGTAATCAGACTATAACAGGTTTATATTAATTTCTTATAAAGCCTAATAACTCCTTTATTATGCACTTATTAAACATTAACAAAACTCCTTTACAGCTACTGGAACTAAAGTGGAAACAGTGTTTTATTAAGGTGAGTAAATGTTTATAAAAATAATTAATATTGTTGTTTTATTTGTGAAGGACGATATCACACTAAGACAGTGGTTCTCAAGCTTTTTTGGGCCAGCGCCCCTCTTTCCATTATCCATGTCCATTGTCCAGGTGGAAATGTTTTTAATTATATAAAGGGAAACACAAAACTGAGATTGCAGGTGACAATTCAAAATATAAGATAATAGAATATAATCAAGTTTCTCCTGTAGATCAAGTTATTTAATATGATCTCTGTCGAGTCTCCCTCCACTTCTGTGTTTGGGGGAGTAACTTCTTTAAATGTCATTGTGGCTCTTTTTCGATAAATTTATTCATTTTAATTCAGTTATTGACTGGACTTTAAAAGCTCATCTTTTTAAAAAGGTTTTCTGCTCATGTTCAAAACTTTCTGTACATTCAGAATCGCTCCCACATTTCTGTGTTCTCTGACATTTAAAAAAAAAAGTTGTAATAATATGAGACAAATGTCACCATTTAATGAGAATTTAGCTTCGCTGGTAGTCCTCTGGGCCGTCTGACAGACACAGAGCTGGATGAGACGAGGAGGTGCTCATGCCAGGGGAAAACGAAACTAGTGATCAGGCAGGAATCTCACCGCAAAGCCACACACACATTAACTTCAGAAGCTCTGATAATGTGCAGCTCACAGTCCGAAACGCAAGTTATTAAGTTATTAATTCATTTTTTAAAGGAGCAAAGGCTAGGCCATTTATGCAAATCAAATTCTGCTATTATACTAAAAATGTTCAATGCATTTTTAATTTCATGACATTAAGGGCTTTTGTATACAAAAGAAACTCTATGTGAAATACACAAAACATAGGATTCACTTTCAAAAACTTTCATTTGTGAATATAAAATTTCCCAAGAATGACAAGGTTATTATTCAGAAAGTCATCTTTGCTGTTGTCCATGACAGAACCATAGATGATGTCCTTCAGAGAAAAGAGATTTGGGTAAAGTCAGTCATGTAAATAAACCCAGAACACTTTAGGATACATACATGGGAAAAATAAATGAGTTTCATTATCGTCACAAAATACACAATTATTGGTTTCCATTCCAAATCGCTGTCGTAACCATTCACTGGAAAGATACACTCCATTCAAAATTTTAAAATGGATTTCATTTGCTTTGGGAAATATGAGGAATGTTAAATATTTTGTGAATACATTTCGAATAGAATTGTGAAACTGAGTTTCTGTAGAATATTAAAGGGTATGAGATGTTTTCAAACCAATTTCTAATTATTTTGTTTGGGATTTTTATCTCATAAAAGCCTAAAGGCTGAGGGAGACAGGGCGTGTCAGGAGTAAAATTCATTAACATTCCCTTAATTAAACATTTAATGGAGATGAGAATGGCATTAGTTATGGATTTAAATAGATTAGGATTGCCAGTTAGGTCATTTCTTATAGGCAGAAGATCTCAAATGACAGGATAGAGCCGCTACTGTCTACTGAATGAATCACCGACCAAATACATTTCTCCATCCAGTCCTTGTTGTACAGTGATTTATTTTTATTATTTATTAATTAATTTATTTAATTAACCTTTTTTTTTTTGAAAAAAATATTATTGATTGACCACTGACCGGCATATATAGTTTTTTTAAATTAACCACCTGTGGCTCAGTACAGTTTGCTTTCCGATAGCGATTTTGAGACTTAACATTACTAATATTAACGTTTACATTGATAAGAAGTCAATCTAAGATTAACATATCTGTTAATGACATTAGCAAACTCAGTCTTTAAATGAACGTTTAGGGTGAAACGTTGAAGGTACAAACAGATATCCAGTAAGTTTAGTTTAGTTATTTAATTTTACTTCAGTTCATCCTGCTGTTACATACATTAATTTTAAATAGCAAAGTCAGTATCTAAGTGATTTTACTGAAGTACTTTACTTCAGTATGGGCTTCTTGCTTTCTTACAGTGCAGATGTTTTGCCCTTTGCTCTCCTGTCTGCTTGCATTCTTTTGCGAATATTTTACTTCTTCTGTGGATTATGCAGTGAGGACAGTGAAATGCATATTGGCATATTGGAAGGTCAGTCTTAAAAGTGTTTGATAGACTTTGCAGTATAGAGCAAAATCTTTGATGGGTAATGCCCATTCTGAGGTCAAAGACACATTTGAGATTTTTACTACATCCGAGAAGTTCAAATGGTGGAACAGTTTTAAGGAGTCACTGCACTCAACAAAGAAAATTGCTAGGAAATGAAAACTATCTGGCACTTAAGAAAGACCATGTTAATTACTATGATAGATGGAGACAAAGAGAAACTTAATTTAGGGCTGGGCAATAAAACAATAATAATAATTATTGCAATATAATTTTCCTCAGTAACAATATAATAAATGTTCAATATATTTATTTAGATTTTATATTTATATTTTATTTCATCAATAAATATTTGGTTTAATTCATTTGAATCACAAACAAATTAAAACTTTATTTTTCTATTAAAATATTTATTTTGTTGAGAAAAAGAGGACTGAAAAAAGATTAACTAATCATAATAGTTTTGAATGTTCTACCTCAGATTTGTGAAGTGATCCACTGTTTTGCATCAAGTGTTCTGACCACACAATTAACCATCTGGTTTCTTCAATTTTCACTCAGGAGCAAAAATCTGCCTTTAAACTTGAAAGAAATAACGATTTGACAAATATCGTGATAGTTATCGACATCAAATGATGTGAAATGTTTTTATTGTGATAACATATTTGGCCACATCGCCCCTAATTTTATTTAATTTTGAATATATGGGGGCTTTTATAAAAAAAAACAACAAAACACTATGTTATGGAACCTGGTTATTACTGTAGCTCCAAAGTGATGAAAAGGAGTTGCATGTTGGGAAATGTAGGATCCAGCAGTTTTGGATCTTGAACCGAGACCATACCTCTGCTGCTTTATAATGTTTTTTATAATTAAAATTATTATAATTATTTATTGTTATCTGTCTGTCGCGATGTCCCGCTGAGCCTAGAAGGCAAAACTGAAGGCAAAATCCCCCACTGACAGGAAAGTCACGTGACTGAGATCCCATATGGCTGCCTGACTGCAAGACGTTGTAAAATCACCGTCACCGACGGATTTCAGGCTTTGTTTGAGTGTCTTAAAATGTTTAGAAAATAAATAATATTCACTTTTTGAACAGTTAGGTTGTTTATTTTAACCTTCTTCTGAAACTGGACGGGCAGCCGGTCAGGAGCCCAGACCCCGGATGTCATGGTCACCGCAGGAGCAACAGCTGATTTGTGAAGGTGAGTTCATGTCCGCACATGTTCGTTTATTATTTCAACTTTTAGTAAAGTTTGGTTTGTGCCGCTCTGTGAACAGGCAAGCAGCGAGCCTGGGAGCTAACAGCTAACAGCTAACAGCTAACAGCCTGCGCTTACTGTAGCCTGCTAGCTGTGCTAACGTTAGCTTGCTGTTAGCAGGCTTGCTAACTGCCTGCTGCTGTTATTTAACATGAACCTGAAGTTGAACCTGTTCCTCTTCACGTTGCAGCCTTTTTCCATGACAGCATGAACTTTATGCTGCCACGATTGTTTACAGTGTGAAATAACACTTAGTTAGCCAGTTTATTAGGAACAGCTGGCGTTAGCTAAAACTAAATAAATGTTTTAATGTTCAGTTTGTGTTGATTCACCTGTGGGATCAGTTTGGAGACTTTAGTTCTACAAACAGGTGTTTCTGTTTGTCTCCTCTCAGTGATATAAACTCATCTTCCTCTTCTTCTTTTATCTTTTACTCACTTAATTCTTCCCCAGGTATTTACCCCTTTGATGCTCTTGTAGATCTCTTATTGATGCTTGTATAAGTCACTTTGGATAAAAGCCAAATGAGTAAATGTGAATGGGGTGGACAAAATATTAGAAACACCTGTCAGTGTATCACAGTACAACGGCTACAGCCAACGATTATTCTCATACTAATTAATCTGCTGATTGTTTCCTACAGAATGTCAGATAATAGTGAAAAATGTCCGTGTCAAGGTGACATTTTCACAAAGCTTTTTGTTGTTTTTGTCCGACTGACTGTGACCAGTAAAGATATTCAATTTGTAAAGATGTAAAACGGAGAAAAGCTGCACATTCTCGTATTGGAGAAGAAGTTGTTGTTGTTTTTTTACAGGCCAAAATAATAAAATTCCTTTTTTGTGTCACATTTGTTTCAGTACTTTAAATTGAGATAAAAAGTTAGAATATTGTAGAGGTGACACGCACTGTTTACACAGTTTTTATTCCTTACACATTTGGAAAGGCAGTTAAAAAGACTGGACCCCCAAACTCTTTGTATACAGATAAACTATCTACTCCTCATGCACACCACGCCGGCATGCGGAGAAAGTGTGAAAAAGTGTGATCAGGCACACTGTGGTGGGACTGCAGGCCTAGTTTGACCCCATCAACTCTTAATGAGGTCCACCCAGTCGTTAACTCATACATTTAAGGCCCAGTGTGAAATTTGAAGCTTTATTTTATTGCTATTAAATGTACTGTATACCTTCCAGTAAATTGTTTTGTACTATGTCAAGATCATAAAATGACGATAAAGTTAAAAACAAAATATCAACCGTGTGATGACGAGAGTAAAGGAAATAAATCCTCTCATCTCTTCATCACAGACTCTGTTAGACCTTTTTTTCCCTGCAGTTTGGTGTGTTGTCAGTATTAAAGGGGGAAATGTCTCCAACAGAGTCATATCTAGACTCTGCAGAACTTCCTGGTCACATGCACCTCTGTTTGTGTTTCCCAGCTCAGCGTCATGGGCCTGCGCGACTTCTGGAACGGCTACAAAGTCTTGATTGTGATGGGCACGGGTCTGGGGCTGATCCACTGGGGCTGGTTCAACCTGAAGACAAACCCGCTGCTGCACAAAGCCAGAGAGGAGAGCGTTCCTGAGCCCGGCATCGTGGCCTACGTTTCACCTCCAGCTGCTGCCGCCAAGAGCAAATAACTCCCACTGAGGTATGAAACTCATCTTCGCCCTGCTGCACCTGCAGCTGGTAAACAACCTCCACCTCCTCCACGGCTGAGTGTTTAGAGCAGAGGCTGAGGTGCAGTTCCTCTCATGTCCACCAGATGTTGCTCTCACTGTAACTCACTGTACTGAGACGTCATATTCACCAAAGTTTGTTGTTTACAATCATAAGCTAGTACTGACCTCAGATTAGTTTCACATCCACACTGTGGAGGTCAGAGACTTTAATGTTATTCATCTCCAAAGTCTGCATCATAACCAGTTTCAACTTCCACGTTCGCACAGACTGTCGACTGCCGACTGTGTTGTGTTCACCAATACTCACTGTGACAGAACACAGCTCAGAAATCATCCAGCAGATTCGTCTACTTGCAGTTTCTTTGGACCGCGTTGCTGTGGAAACAGCTCGGGTCCAAACTGACTCGCTGACTTTTATAAAGTCCTGCTTCTGTCGGAAACTGTGAAACGGTCTGCAGGAGCTGCACTGATCCGTGTAGAGAAGATCAACATTCCCAGCGATATAGGATGCCTGAGCAACAGCGACATACAAACCGTGTGATCACGACAAACTAACCACAAGCCTTTGTGTTGGAGACCATAGCAACATTAAAAATGTTAGTTTTTTAAAACTTACCATGAGTCAGTAACAAATCTGTATCTGTCCCCTGCTAAGAAGCAAGTTCAACTCACTCATACTGTAAATAAAAAGCCTCGGTGCTTTATAATATTGCATTTTCCGATAAGAGAGTAGTTTCCTTTCCACGAAGCAGAGGAGGCAAAAACAGGCTTTGGTTTTAACACATGCAACAGTGATTCTGCTGCTTGTGTCTGTTTCACACTGCAAACCTAAGCTACATGTCGTCCGCCTACAACAAGCTACTTAAAACGCACCTGACGCCTGCTTGAATGGAAATATGGTTCCATGATACGGCTTGTAAGAACACAAACTTCTGTCATGACACAAACAACATCAACGGTTCAGATGATCGTTTTCTGTCGGCCACCTGTGTTCACCACAGAGTCAGAGTTCATCACAAAAAAAGTTCACGAAACTCGCCAAGCGGTACGACGCAAACCAGCCTGATGCGGCAGACGCCTTTGAAAATGATGAGTTTGGTATCTCGGGGTGCAGTTGGCACGTTGGACCAGAAGGGACCAAAACTATTTATTTGTAAAAATACAGCAGAGAGAAAAAAGAGAGCGTCATTGAGAGCGATGTTTAACTTAGATATATTTAATATGTCATAATTCTGTGTTCTTTGGTGAACTTGCTCTCCTGTAACGTCTCTCCCTGCAGGTGGTTTTTGCTGTTCTCTAACCTGTTGCCCTCCCCCACTTCTGCAGAGGTGTCAGGATGAAGCCTCAGAGCTGGCTCAGGAGGAACTGGCTGTGGGCGGCCGGCGGGGCGTTCCTCACCGTCCACGTGGTCACCTGGCTGATGCAGAAAGCCATGAAGAACGCCGTGCGCTCGGAGGCGGCGCTCAAACAGAAACCTGCTGAGGAAAAAGTGGACTGACATTTACTCCCTCTGAGGGTTTCTAATTCAAAACCAGTTTAGTGATGAAAGACGGAAACACGGAGGACTGACGGACGAACCACCGTGTGATCCTGACGCAGGATATTAAATTATAGCTGATTGATTTAATGTTTGGCTGATTGAGGTCACAGCAAATTAATCAATAAACCAGTGCAGCTGTCAAAAGTATCGATGAAAAGGCAGCGTCACAGTTTGAGCTGTAAACGTTTCACAAGACCAAAGCTGTTTCCAGCAGCACAGATCTAACAATGATTCACAAATAAACTCACGTGCGTCTCAGTTTCACAGTTTACCGGTGATATTCTATGGATCTAATTGTTTTATTACAAGTATATGTTCTTTACTGTAATTTTATTTACCTACATGAAGGTGGAAATTTTGTTTAAAGCCTTCACACTGACGGAGTAAAAATCTTATCAATCAACCCCACGATTAGACTCAAACCAACATGTCTCACTTCCTGTCTTGCTCTCTCAGCTCTGAGCCCATCGGTTCCTCCTGAAGACGTAAATACTTTAAAAACACCTCACCTGTTTTAAAAGGCTCAGAGAAACAGGAGGAAGTAGTGCATCTGTTTTCAGCGGCGGATGAACCCGCATGTGGTGCAGGCAGCAGGACGGCGTGTGTGGGACTGAGTCAGAGTAAACTAGAGTGTGTGTGTTCGTGGTGGTTTTGGGCTTTTCATGTTTATTGACAAGAAGAAAAATATAAAATATCTTCACACTTATCTTTTAAACCTTAACCTGGGAGGGAAGTTTTACAAGATAACAATCTCATTTTCTTTATAAACCTTTCTCTTTCTTTGCCCAGAGCTCAGAAGATCTCGCAGCTCATGGCAGCAACATACTAACTTTAAATATGTAGTCTAAAAATAGTGAAATCAGCCTGGATGAAGCCCAGAAAATCTCCAAGTTGCTCCAAGTGCAAGTTAAGTTAGAGCAAATTACAGACAGAGGACAAAACCTTGTTTCTCTGCTTTGATCTGCGGCTTTAAAGATGATGTAGTGATTCTTATTTATGTGCTTCTGATTGCTCTTTGAACTGAAACCCAGTGAGGAGGTGAGGGAGGGAAAAATATCGGAAAAAACCTGCTGTCACGCTCCCGTTTTAAAGGCGCTCTTACACATTAAAGACCCACTTTAACTCGGTCACTTTTATGTTGTGGAAGGTGCCAGAGGAGCTGGCCGAGAGAAGCAGCTGGAACTCATGAGAGAGGAATGGAAAACATTTTCTCATCTCTAAAAACCCTGAAATCCTCCCGTGAAATTCAGCAAGTTTGTTTTCTGCAGACCAGGTTACAGAGAGATACTGTTTTTACCTGCTGAAAGGCTCCTGGAACAGGCCTCCCTGCTCCTCCAGTTCAGTGTATTTGCATAATAATCTATTGGATCTGAAGGCATTTCACTAAAAACAAAATGTCAAGAGTGATTAGTGAACATGTCTGTATGCATGAAGTGTTCACAGGATAAGTGAAGACGCTGACTGTTGTTGCCGCTAGAAGAAAACACAGAGGACCATCAAACTCACCCTCATGACTGTCTGAACCAAAATCCACAACAATCCATTAAATAGTTGTTGAGTTCTTAGACTCTGGACCAGAGAGGCTTTAACATGTTCTACAAGCACAGCAGTTTGAAATGGTTAAAACGTTTCCAGACCAACAGCTTACCAATGGTCCGTAATTGCACTACAGATAGAATTTTTTTGTTTGTTTTTGCTGAATCAGAAATCAATTTCTCATTATTACAGTCATTGGTCATCCTCTCGTCTGCAAACCACCGGCTCACGCTGCTCTCTGTGTGACAGGTTTCTTATTCTTGGTGTTTTGGGTTAATATATATGAATGTAGTTTGATCCCCTACACGAGCCCTGCAGCACATATTGACCTCTGTGAAGACGCTGTGAGAGAAGCTGGTCGGCTCTGTGATCGTGTTTGATTGATAGGTTTTATTGGATTTCCTGTTATTGTGTCCCATCCAAGGACAACTCCTGGACATTTATTGGACTCGTGAAGAGTGAAAAGAGATTTGTTGTTGTTACAGTTTGTTGTTTCCTCTTGTGGGTCATCTTCCCTGAAACGACGGGTGCGTCTCCATCAGTCCAGTCGGTGAATTTGGTTTTTCTTTTTTTTAAGACTTGTGATGGATGCAGGGTGTTAAATTATTAACTTAGCCTCATGTCTGTCACCTGTGTTGCTCCCGCCCTGCTCGTTAGTCCCTGTGTGTATATATACCTGGTGTTTCTGTCTTGTCTAGGCTAAAGGCTAAACTTTCAATCAAACATAGTTTCAGATTTGTGAAACCTTTATTTAATTTGTGAAAATACTTTAAGTGACGATTTTTGTGCTTTTTTCATGTGTAGACCACATTAGACCAGGTCCAGATCAAAAACCACTTTACCTAGAGCTCTCAAATCTGGACTAGATTGTCCCAGAGAGGCTAAAGTTTCAATCAAACATAGTTTCAGATTTGTGAAACCTTTATTTAATTTGTGAAAATGTTTTAAAGGATGATTTCCCTGCTTTTTTTCGCATGTAGACCACATTATACTTAGAGCTCTCAAAATAGGTTTTGGAGAAAAGTGATAAAAAGTTGTTTAATTTGACATTTTTAGAGCAGAAAACCATTGGAGCAAATATGCAAATGAATCCAGAGATTAAAATAATGAAGGAAGTTTGACTCTAAACTAAGCCGTTTTTTCGAGATAATTGCAAAAACGCTGAAAGTTGATTGTTATAGCGCCACCATGAGGTCTATCAGGGCCTTTTTTGGGTTTTTTTGCCTGAGTAGTGGGTAAAATTTACAACCTACGTGCGAATTTCGGTGAGTTTTCATCCAGCAGTTTTTGCTGAATCTTCAGCCAAAACAAAATAGCCTAAATTAAAAGACAGAATAATAGAACAGGGCACAGCTGTATTCACAGGGGCATCACGGACAAGCAAAGAAAAATATTTAGTCTTAAATTCTTCTGACTGTATGATGCTTCACAGTAGGCCAATGTATGATTTATTTTGAAATGTTGTATTTGTGAATGGGTGTTAGGTGATGGCTTAACACTGAACCCCTCGTTGCTCCAGAGGCGTGTGACCTCTGACCTCTGACATGTATAACAATTGTAAGTTGCTTTGGATACAAGCGTCAGCTAAATGTAATATTTTTCATTTAAGACAAAGAGGTTCAAATACGTATATGGGCTCAGGCTTAAAAGATTAGCCTATAATCTTTATTTTTCCTAAATATCTAAAGTCATGGTCTTAAATAAATAATCGAAATCTATCCAAAATAATTTGGTTCATGAACAAACACAACATGAATGACAAATGCTTTCAGTTTCGTTATTACTAAGAACTGTAGTGCTTAGCTGTAATCTGCACTACCAGCAGCAGGGGCAGGAAAGGAGCCTGTAGTCTGGAGTCCACCGTAGAGACAGAAGAAGAAACCGTCGTCGTTGTTTTGCTCGGCTGCTTTCGCTGCAGATTGAATGAAGAGAAAAGACTGGGGCGTTTTTTTATTGTTGAATAACGAGGTAAGTTCAGAGACTCGTATTGAAATTTAACAGTCGCATAAGGCTGAAACCTTCAGCTGAAGTTGCACACGCTGAAACACGGATATATTGTTTTTATCGCGAGCTTGTAATTATTTCCTGCAGCCTCTGTTATCGATCAGTGGACATGATGAGTCACCTGAAGCTGAATGCACGATCCTTATTGAGCCCACTGTAAAGTTGTACTGGCTGATTAATGGTTGTTGATGTTCCGTCCGTCCCTTTTTATATTCAGTCTGTGGTCCGTCCAGCCAAAATACAACTGGCTGCGTCCGAAAAGTCAAAAACATCTCCTTTCCTAACTTCCTTTCCTTGACCTCGATGATGAAACGTCACGAGGTCAAGGAAAGGTGTGAAGGAGAATCCGTAAGGACTCAGGAAAAGAGGGGCTCAGAGGATCCGACTGCTCTTTTCTAAGCGACGTAATTACGCGACCGTGAATGTTACTGACGTGAAACTACAATGTTCCGAAGATGGACTACAAAAAGCGCGTCTTTGACTCTGCGCCCCGCAAAAAGGCAGATAAGGTTCCTGCCGGTCACTAAATAACGGACAGGTTGTCACATGGAGACGCTGCCCCTCCTGCCTGTAAACACAGTGTTTCCCTCTGAATGACAGCGTATACAAATAGGATTTGACCCATTTTAAATAGAAACTAAATCAAAGTTAAATCAGCCTTGATAATGTGTCAGGCCGCCACAAATAAATCAGTGTGTGGGAAACGCCTCCTGTAGAGGTCGTCCAGCTGGATCTTTGCCTTGATGGAGGCCGGGGTGTCAGCATCTGGGACTGAAGGCTGCGGGACATGACGTGAGGCTGCACGCTGCAACGTCATCCTCACTTTGATCACGTGACAAGACCAGTAACAGCTCACGGGTCTCAGGTATTGTGGAGAGTTTAAGATAAAGGCCATAAGAGAGAAAAGGCTTAGTAGTCGCTGATCAACATCCTTTATCCGTCATGGTCCGTGATTTATTATTATTTATTATTGTAGAAAACACTTAATGGCTTATTTCAACAACCCGAAACATAAAACGTTGTTGAAACAGCTTCAGATTACAGAAAAGCCAAAAGAAAGAAGGAAACTGTCTGAGTTCTGTGTTGCAGGATTTTGCTAAATGTGGTTGATGGATTTTATCGTTTCAGTTTGAGAACGTGCGCCGCTTTAAATGTTGCCGCCGCAAGGAATTGTGGGACGGCGTTTCCTCCTCTCCTTTCATAAAGGACGGTCCGGTGTACCCTATGCTGAAGGACATATGAAAGGAAGCATTGAAGCTCCTTTCCTCAGCTTTTAGAGAACTGGACCAGCTCTCACCACGGCTGCCGCTGAAAAACCTCCGGGTCACTTCACTCAGTCTGAACCTTCCTGAGCAGAAAAGACTTTTCAGACGCAGCTAATGTCGTGTGACATGGGGGGGGCCTCTCGCGTCCCAGACCGAGCATGGTGGAGCGTGGTGCTGCATGGTGGTGGAGCACGGTGGGGCACGGTGGTGCATGGTGGAGCATGGTGGTGGAGCACGGTGGTGCATGGTGGAGCATGGTGGTGGAGCACGGTGGTGGTGGTGGTGGAGCACGGTGGGGTGTGGTGGAGCATGGTGGTGGAGCACGGTGGGGTGTGGTGGAGCATGGTGGTGCGTGGTGGTGGAGCACGGTGGGGTGTGGTGGAGCATGGTGGTGCATGGTGGTGCATGGTGGTGCGTGGTGGTGGAGCACGGTGGGGCGTGGTGGTGCATGGTGGGGCGTGGTGGTGCATGGTGGTGGAGCACGGTGGGGCGTGGTGGTGGTGCATGGTGGGGCATGGTGGTGTGGTGGATGGTGGGGGTGCATGGTGGTGCATGGTGGTGGAGCACGGTGGGGCGTGGTGGTGCACGGTGGGGCGTGGTGGTGCATGGTGGTGCGTGGTGGTGCATGGTGGTGGAGCACGGTGGGGCGTGGTGGTGCATGGTGGTGCATGGTGGTGCATGGTGGTGCATGGTGGAGCATGGTGGTGCATGGTGGTGCATGACGGCAAATAAAAACAGTAAACATGTCGGACCGACAAACTTGTGTTTCTCTGGCAGGTTTCTGCACTCGGTGTTCATTGAAAGGATGACCGTTGTATTAAAAACAAGTAATAAATATACGTTACTGTATCCTTCTAGCTACATCTGCTGGTAATCAGTTCGGTAAAGTTGGAAATACATTCACAGATTCGGGAATTGTGGAAAAGTGGAGACACTGCAGCCTTTAACAGTGAAGTCACTGAATATTAAAATTCCCCCAAATTATGCAAAACTATATTTTTATTACAAATCTAGTGTTGTAGTATCACCAGCAGGAGATCATTGATGTACGAGGTGATTTTGGGGGCACTACATTGTATAAGTGTGAAGTTATTGAATATTTCTGCATTATGTGTTTTCGGCGTTGCACTTTGTGAATGTATTTCCAACTTTCCCAAACTTTGGTAATCCTCAAAAGTCAGCAAAAGTTTTAGGATATATTTCCAAATGTTTTCACATTTCTGGGCATTTTTAACATTTTCCTGACTAACCTTTGTGCAGAGAAGATGACTTTCAGAGATTGTTTACTGTAAGCAGCTGCCTAATAACATTGACAAAATATTTCTACATCAATTTACAGGCAGAACAGGTTTTTCTATTTGATCCTAGTATGTATTATTTTAATTTAATTCTTTACTTCATGGTTTACCATTCACCATGGGCGAGTTCAGCGCCGACAAAACGTAGCAAAGCGGGGTTTGTTTTTTTTTTTTTCAACGGAAACGGTGGTGGGCGCATCGCAGGTGTTGCCAAATCAGCTGCGACCAGTTTGTAAACACAGCGGTGTTAAAAAGGCAGGAAAATGCAGTGCGCTTGCGTTCGCAGCAGGGTGTTCAGGGAACCGCCCTTTCCGTTTTGTCGGCGCTGAACTCGCCCCACGTTTCCTGCCCACCGGGGAATATGTTGGGGCCTTTTATTTTTTTTTTACTTGACTTTATTGAGAAGGTCATCATATACAGTCCCCTCCAAAAGTCTCAGAACGGTGAGGCGAGTTCTTTTGTTTTTGTTGTTCACTGAAGACATTTGGGTTTAAGATCAAAAGATGAGACGAGAGTTCAGAATTTCAGCTCTCATTTCCTGGTGTTCACGTCTAGTTGTGTTAAACAACTCAGGACAAACCACCGTTTGTTTTAGACCACAGCTTTCTTAGGTGAGCAAAAGTAAAGGAACAAATAATCTTAAAGTAAATAATATTTAATATTTTAACCCTTGCTTGCAATAAGTGCCTCAAGCCTTTGACCCATCGACATCACCAAACTGTTGTGATGCTATTCCAGGCTTTTACCGCAGCTTCTTTCAGTTCTCGTTAGTTTCGGGGTGTTTCTCCCTTTGGTGAAATGCATGCTCTGTTGGGTTACGGTCAGCTGATTGACTTGGCCAGTCTAAACAAGAAACATCTGGCAGTCACATGATCCAATAGTTTTGCTCACTTGAAAAATGGGCGGCTTCAAACAAACGGTGGTTTGTCCTGAGTTGTTTAACACATCTAGACGTGAACACCAGGAAATGAGAGCTGAAATTCTGAACTCTTGTCTCATCTTTTGATCTTAAACCCAAATGTCTTCAGTGAACAACAAAAACAAAAGAACTCGCCTCACCGTTCCAAGACTTTTGGAGGGGACTGTACATACAACATAAAATGACACAACATACTGTATAACGACATTTTATTTACCAGGGGTAGGGCTGGACAATAAAACAATAATAATAATTATCACAATATCATTTTTTCAATAACAATATAACAAATGTTCAATAAATATTCAGTATATGTTTGATTTTATTCACTTGATTAATACACTAGTTAGGATTAATTTTTTTATTAAGATTTTTATTTTGTTGAGGAAAAAGGACTGAAAAAATCTTTTACTTAATTTTACTCGTGCATATTTGTTGACAGAGATTTTATCATAATTGCTTTGAATGTTCTACCTCAGATTTGTGAAGTGATCCGCTGTTTGGCCTCAAGTGTTGACCACAAAGAAAAGTTTAAAACCACAATAACCATCAGGTTTCTTCAACTTTCACTCAGGAGCAAAAATCTGCCTTTAAACTCAAAAAAATGAACAATTTGATATTTATCATGATAATTATCGATATCGAAAGATATGAAACTTTTTTTTATCGTGATAACATTTTTGCCCGTATCGTCCAGCCCTATCCTGGCGAGAAAGTCCAGGTTAAGGCACCAACTTGAGTTCTCGAGTTCCAGCATCAGTCACTTCCATGAGGTCGTAAGTGTTGAATATAGTTGTCCTTTGAGTCCATATATGCATCTAGTTCACTCATACAGACGGGGAAGAATGGTTTAGAACCAGTACATTTACATTTGTGGATATGGAATTTGGAAAGTAAGAATAACAGATTTGTTATGAAATATAATCCTTTTTTTTTATCCTCCCTGAAATTAAAAACACAGAAGAAAACATCCTTAAAACAAAATATTAAGAGTCTGAATGAACTCCTTCTAGTTCCAATATAAATGGGACACATGTTCCTCTGCAGCTTTACAGAATGAACAATTTCAATATTCAGTTTATATCTTTTAAAGAAAGACTTTAGTGGGTAGAACCAGTGAATCAATTTATCCCAAGGCACACACTCTGTTCCACTGTCCAGTATGAAATCACGTAAGGCGCAGTCACAATGTCTCTTGTTGCTTTGAGGAAAAGCATAAACTCCCCATAGCAGTGTCGGTACGTTAGTGACATGAGACGTCCTTTAATCCGAAACGTGCTGATATTATCTGCATTCTAGTTATTGAATAACCCAGAGTATGATCATGGTGTCTTTGGATGTATTTGGCTAAATGTTTCAGGGAAGTTGAAATGATGTACCTCGCATCTAAGTGGAGACTCAGATTTAGGTTTTCTGTTTGTTTCCTCTTCTGATATCCTTTAAGACTACTGCATACATTTTA
This sequence comes from Micropterus salmoides, assembly GCF_014851395.1. Lineage (NCBI taxonomy): Eukaryota > Metazoa > Chordata > Actinopteri > Centrarchiformes > Centrarchidae > Micropterus > Micropterus salmoides. Next base: position 33,632,954 of record NW_024040263.1, on the reverse strand, counting down.
TTTGCAAGTCACATCTGACTGCGTTCCAATAATAGCAACTCTGATTTGAATAAATGCGAATGATTTAATTGCAGCGGTGATCTCCACCTTGCATTACGAGGTGGTTGAACTGGATACTGGGTGTTTTATCCTGCGCTGTTGTTCAGTTTAAACATGGTTAAATGAAGGCACTGTTAATGGAGCTGCAAAGAAGCTTCTATTTGGAAGAAGATAACACTTATTTTTGTAGAGAGAAAGATGATGAGGTGATTTTCTCGTGCTAATTTGTTAACATCATTTCAGAATTGATTATTTGAGTGGAAAAAATGGCCAAACTCACTGATATTGAGGCTCTGTTATCACTTACCCAGTGTGTCTGTGTATGTTGTAGATCAGTGACCATGACAACCAAGCGCGGACTGATAACTGATTCATTCAAGGTGGTGAAGAAAGCAAAGAAGGAGGGGAAACGAGAGAAGAGGCCTCCTCCTCCGCCGCCGCCACAGCAAGGTGAAGAGCAGGGCTGATGCCGCCTCAGTGAGACGGGCGTTCACTGTTTGCAACATGACGTCTCAGTCAGCATCTACGAAACTGTGCAAAAGGCTAAAACAGCAATATGGAAAGGAGCGTTATGAATAAGGAAGTGTTATTGTAGCATTTGTTTGGTTAACGTTAGAAGGATTTTTGTTTGAAACGTTGAATTATTATTAATGTCAGAGCAGTGTTATATTTGTCTGATACTTTGTCGTGTTAAATCTTGTTATAGGAGCTGAAAGTGAACCAGAGGAGAGGCTCCAGAGGCTCAGACAGTTCGATCTGGACTGGAGATTCGGGCCCTGCACGGGTAACATTCCTACACATGTACAGGCTGTAGAACATCTGGCTTTGGCATAATAACAGAGATGGATAGAGCAGTATTAACTTAAATATTGTTCACTAGTAGGTGGAAATTTTTTACCGGCCAAAATAATAAATTATTTTTGTATCACATATCCATTTTTTTCTGTCTTTTTATTTTAATAATATATTATGTCGAATACAAATTTAAAGAAGAGCCCAGAGTGACATTTGAAGCAAAATTATATTAAGATATTAACAGTAAATTGTTTTCTAAACTTACAAGATGCTTATTAAATTAATTATCAAATTAAATCCCATCACTTTCTACAATCAACCTCTTTGCACAGTCTGGCCTCCTGGTTCTGACTGACACAGTGTGCAACATTTTTTATACAGTCTATAAATCATATTCCTTTATCAAATTCAAATAACAATATTGCCAAAGCTACATATATATAAAGGACAATTCATTTCATACATTTCATTAGATAAGGAAATAAAACTGCAAAAGTTGTGGTTGTGTGTGTAAAAAAAGAATATTTAAAAAAGTAAATAAGTAAAACAATAAGTGTGTGTGTGTGTGTGTGTGTGTGTGTTAATAAAATAAAAATAAAATAAATGACACATTAACGTGTGTTATTATAATAATACAGAATATTACTTTATCTCTGGGGAGGACAGCTGGACCATAAGAAGATCTGACTGGGTATCAGACACTAGACTGGACTGCCAACTTTATTTTTTCTCCTTTTCGTCTGCGTTTTTAAAAATTTGTTTATGTTGTTTATTTAGTTGGTTTGGTTACTACACTTGGTAAATGTCGCCACATTACGGTGGTAGCTAGCCAGCTTGCTAAATGCTAAAAACACTCCAAGCACGACGTTGTGGCTCCTAACACAAGCGGCTTTCACACCGTCTTATTTTCCGGAGCGCTCTGTGCACACATGGCTGCAGATTGTGCCGCAAACGTTTGCGAATGCGGCATTTGGCGGATGTTTTTCTGTGCTTTTTTGCGGGATGTTTATATGAAAGTGGCTACACTCTCCCCTCTTTCCCGCCACCTCCTTCAAATCTACACCGATCAAACACAAGTAACACGAAACGAACATAAACAACAACCAATGAACGAACCCCCATAATCTGCGTGTTACACCATTTTAGATCCCTGGGTACAGCAGGGACCAATCTAAGTGTGACACATAACAAACGGGAACGTGTGGCTGCTGTTAATTACCGTCAAATAGATATTACATGGAGATATCATCCCCAAAACATTTACCCTGCAGTGTGCCGGGTAGCCTTCCAATATTTAGCCACCAAATGTAAAATCCACCCGTATTTGGCGCTTAATTTCCACCCCTAGCAGGTAGTGTTGCACGGTAAACGTTAAAAACGATACAGTACTGCCTTTTATTGGTCCGAATACTTGAAGAATGACGGTAGCTGTGTTTCCATCTAATTGTCATGCGGATTTTAAGTAGACTTTTGCAATGTCGCAAAAAAGTAAATGCAGTCTAAAAGTCCACGCAGACCAAGCGAGGCAACATGTCCAACTTAGCAAAGCATCTCACCAAAAGACATGCAGAGAAGAAGAAGAAATACTTAATTAACTGCACTCTGTTATTATTGTTAGTGTTTACACACAGGTCCGAAACTCATGCCCAAACAGGACCCACAGCAACACACGGAGAGTGAGATCTGAGGGGTTCGGGGGCTTGCTCCAGTGCCCACGAGGTGAACTGGCACCTCTCCAGCTACCAGTCCACACTCCGCAACTCTGGTCCGAGCTGGATTCGAACCGGCGACCCTCCGGTTCCCAAACCTGCTTAGCTTCAGTCATTCAGCAGAAGCAGGGTTTACATTGGCGTAGCTGCCGGCAAACAAGAACAGTCTGGAATTTTCAGGAATGTCTTACTCAGAGTCAGATAAGATCACTATTACTTAAATTTCTGTGTCTGCACTCCCACTCCAGAGATAGATCTTAGCCTAGCAGGAGGAAACTACTAGCCTAGCACCAAGAACTCCAGGCTGTAAAATGTCCCGCTTCATAAAGCTGTGGGTGATACCGCAGCCATTATGTCCATGTTTGTCTACAGTCTGTGTTTCCTCACCTGACATCTCGATGCACAAAGCAGCATATCAGCTGCTTTCTACATTACGTCTGGGTCTGCTCTTTTTGGGAGGTTGAAGTTAAAGTGGTCCAAAAACAGGTTTTGACCACGCACACACTGAGGTTTTGCAGCTGAGTGCAGTTTGTCCTTGTTTTGCGTCTGTTAAATGTTCAATTCTCTAGTGGTCCCAAAAATATTTGTTAAGGTGTACTAGCGATGTAGCGTAGTAGCGTAGCACACGACATGGTTATACAACATGTATAAAAGTTATACAACAAGAACGAAGCTTTCCTTATCACTCTTATCTTAAAATGTTTGATTTCAAAGAGCGCATATTCTAATTATATCTTCAACCACGTCCAGTTGCAGCGTCTTCGCTTCTCGCAGCCGTAGGTTTCATGTTTTATTTTCATTCCCTGGTGGTGAATATCAGGTATTGTATCTGTCTGTGCCAGATGATCTACTGCCTGGAAAGACACCAACTCTCTGAAGATGCTAATAAATTCATTCTCACTGCACGTGGATATTAACGCTGCTGTATGTGAATTGGACTTCTTTTGCAATAAGGCTCTTTTACATAGTAAGAGGACAATTTTGCAAATGGCGCCGGAGCCACGACACGCCGTCTGCTTGGCAGCGCCGGTATAACACGATTTCCTGATCTCAGCTGTGCAGGTGTACAGCCACAGAAGCCATGCAATCCTTTTGTGAATTCACACCTGAGTCATTTATCATGTCGTGTCTCTCTTTGCAGGAATCAGCAGGCTGCAGCGATGGGAGCGAGCACAACTTCATGGTCTGAATCCACCTGAGGAGGTCAGAGACCTGCTGCTGCAAACACACACGGACTCCAAGTACAACTTTAGGTAACTCAAACTATTTCACTCAAACTAACAAACAAATGAACTAAGTTGATGGCGTGGGTAGATACGAGGAACATCAGTCATGTCAGAAGTGTGTGGATGAGTGAGAATGAAAATGCATGTTGGCGGGTGCAGCAAATTAAGCAAAGGAGCAAAGGCTGAGGTTGAAGCAGCAGGACAGCAGAGAGACTGACTCCCAGAGGGGCGGGTACTCGCATTGAACCCTCCCAGCTCCACCTACAAGCCACACCCAGCATCTGCAAAACAGAGAAGACGCACAGGCAGGCAGAGTCGTCACACATACACATCTGCAAAGCAGGAAGGGGTTTGTTGGTGTCCCCAGAGTATTTGAAAATACCGCACTTACTTACGCTTACTTTGCATTAACTCCCACACTGCGTCCACATCCACACAAAGAACAGGTTACTGGGAGACATCAGGTTACTGCAGGGGGAAAAAAGGCATCATAGCGTTTATTTTCCCTACGTGTACATGGCCAAGGACACAGGTTTCCCTAATTTATAAACCAGATTTCTTATCTGCCTGCCGTTCAATAAATCACTGCACTGCAGAACGCTCTCCGGTGTGAGATAACTGCAGCTGTTTGGCCCATCTCAATAACAAAGTCAGGAGCAGCTTTGCATGAAAATGCTTTAGTAAAACAGACCTGTCACCTTTATTTATGTGTGATGTCAGCCATCTTGTTTTCTGTGAACAGGGGGGGGGGGGGGGGGACTCCGCTAACAAATAATCCAATCCAGTTCAGAAGCTGAGATACGTGGCAGACATGCATGTCAGCCTCAGCTCTTTCTTAGTAGCAACCGAAATGTGTTTGTAGCCCTGAGCCCAAAATGAATATACACACACATGTTTACAGTTTTATCTATTTATTTTATTTAAATTTTTTACATATTATTATAACGCACACACGTTACTGTGTACTGTGTATCTATTTTAATTTTTAATATATATTTTTTTAACTCACACACATGCTTTATTTTCATTTAAATATATTTTTATTTTTTAACACACACGCTTAATATTTTTTCTTTACTTTTTTAAAATATTTATTTTTACACAATTTTTTAACTTTTTTTATTGTTATTATTTTATTTTGTATTAAAACACACAAACACAACTTTTGCTGTTTTATTTCCTTATCTAATGAAATTTATGAAAGTAATTGTCCTTATGTACTTTATACTTAGCTTTGGCAATATTGTTGCTACACATTCATGCCAATAAAGCTAATTTGAATTTGAAAGCTTCCAGTGAACACCTGCTTGGATTTGTCCTCTCCTTTACATTTTAGAGACTTACAATACATCATAATTATTACTGTTTTTTTGTGTTTAATTTAGGTTCATGTAATGCTGAAAAATGTGGATTGATATTCTGCCCTAACATATTGGTATTAATAAAGTTGCCTTTAATTTGTGTTCTTTGTCTTTCAGCCTGTGGAGGGAATATCCGTTGTGAGGAGGAAGACATAAAGAGAGAAAAAGAACGCACACTCCAAAAAAATCACAAGAAGTTTCCCTTCTGAAAAATATGCAAACCTCGCGTAGAGCCGCAGAGGACCAACAGAATAATGTTTTTTACAGTGTGCTAAGTCGTCTCCTACAAGACAAAGTTTGTAACATTTTAAATAAAATCTTTCAAAATGTGGTTCTGTGATGTATGAAGAAGGAAGGGGTTAGTTTGCACCGCCCACATCCCTCCCACATGCTCTGCCCACTTTGTCTTATTTTAAATGACCTAACTTAACATAGTCTCTCTGTTTTTGCTCTCAGAGCAAAAGGAAGGTGAAGCCAATGCACAAGTGCATTAAACCTGCACTCTTCTTTCCTGCAAAGGCCAGCAGGGGGCGACTCCACTGGTTGCAAAGATAGAAGGTGAGATTGTATAGAAGTGTAATTTATTACCTCACAGTGGATCAGAGGCGGGACTTTCTGGTCCAGTGGGCGGGATTTTAAAACATTTCACTCTGATTCGTTAATGGGACGTCAGTCTGATACCTGGGCCTCTCATTGGTTCGTTCTCAGCTCCGTTGGGTTTCTGCAATTCCGCTGATCACGGTCATTATGGGCCAGAAGCGTCAAGGCACACAGATTTAGCCACGATGATACCGCAAGTGAGACGACTTCTGTTTCAAATGAAGGGACATGCTAGATTTATTTGTGCTTTTACAACACAGTGTTGTACAAAGTGATCGAGTTCCCTTTGTGCTGCTCACAAAAAGCAAACGTTATAAACAAAAAGTATACAATTATATACAGAAATAAAACTTCTAGCAAGTATTTTAAAGTTTAAAAGCATTAATATATATATATATATATATATATATATATATATATATATATATATACACATAAGAAAAACAGCTAATACACCATAAAATAAATAGATTCGTCCAGCTCAGGCATCAAAGGTGTTTTATTTATTAGATGTTTTATTTGGTGTGTGCTGTGCTTTGCACAACCCTGTTATCAATACTCAGGAGCCTCTAAAAGTATATTTTAAAATATTTGTTTAATAAATCCTTTACCATTTAGTAAAGATATTTATAATTAACGAGTTATCAAAAACACTCATGAACTGATCAATATTTAAGAAAGCTGATTTGTTCAGATGTTGTTCACGTGGCTGATCAGACTATCACGGCTCTGATGTCCAGGTGGCTCAATAATCCCATCCAGGTATTTGATGAGACCTAAACCTGCCGCAATAAAATAAAAATATTGGCAATTTATTCTCGAAAATATGGTAATACATTTAAAACAAAATTATACATATATTTAATGTTATTATAGATATTAGACTGTCCCATCTGGGTGCACTAAAGACGATGCAACCCTGTTACTTACCTTTGGGTCACCCGTGGTGCTAGCAAATGTCTTGGTGGTGTCAATTCCACTGTGTCATCTTCTGTGCATAAATACTATTATTTAAAATATTTTGATGATTTCAAAAAGTGACATATCAAGAAATTTATATTAAAAAAGTAGATTTAAAACTTATTTTAACTTATATTTGACACGCAAATTGGTCATAAAGAAGGTGGGACAAGATAAAAATGTCATTTTAGTTGGTGCTGGAAAGCTTTTTGCGTTCTAGATAATATTTTGGAGCCATTTACTTTCCGTCTCAGGACAAAGTATGATTCACACAACAAGTGCTTGTTTTAGTATTTTGCACATGTATTATTTGAAATTGAATGGGTGGGTCCAGCGGCGTCCTTAGCCCTGGGCTGGAAAAGGATCTCAGAAGGATTTTTCAGCTGCAGCTCCTCTGTGTCCGTCCTCTCTGCTCCACCTGAAGCTGCACTTGAACCTGTGTGGATTTGTGGTGAGGTTAAAGCAGCGGAGGCGTTATAAACATTTCATTTCAAAAGCTATGTTTTGCTCCCCCTTTATTTCGCATTGCCTTCCTGGCTCAGGCGATTTCGGATCTGGCTCAATCACTCACACAGTCCAGAATGTATCCTAAGTGTTGAGGGAGAAGGAAAGAAGTTGCTGTAGGCCGGAGCAGCAAAGCGCCTCAATATTACAGACTTTTCTTTGTGCTGCTGTTACTTCTAGCTGAAGGCAGCAGGGGTGGGTCCATCTAATGTACCTTTAATTTCCATTCATACCTTCAGCCGTCTGTTATCCGCACTTTGCTTCATTAACCGAACTGCCCTGTCATCCAGGCTGTGCGCGCGCAGTTACGCAGTAAAGCGCCGGTCGGGCGCTTGTCACGGTCACAGATGCAAACATTTAGAAAATCAGGCAAGTATCTTTTCAGTTTAAGGCTTTATTGTTGTACAGAAAATGCCCTCCAATTCTGAAATGACCCAAATGGGACTTTACTGACATTACTGTGGTGAAATGTGTACCACGGCGCGCACTCGCAGCGTCTCTGAGTAAAGACGGATCTTTACTTTGAAAGCTGAGACCGGAAGCTGTCGGTGTGACTGTGTTTTCTTGGTCTCGGATGCTGAAGCCTGTAGCTTTCTGACTCTCACTGCAGCCGGATTACACGGAGCGCTTCAATAAGCCTTAATTTTCCAACGACAACATTTTTACCACTCTGGAGAATCAGATGATGCTTCATGGAAACATCACCTGACGACTTTTCCTTCGTCTGTCATAGTATAATAACAGATAGCCAGCTGAAAAACTATTCTTAATATTGTGCTGCTTTCTGTTCTTTGCCGTGAGCAGCTGAGTTACGCATGGTGCTGTGATAACGTTGTCTTGCTGGAACCGTAAGGAGCGCAGACACACGACACACGGGCGTACGGAGCGCTGCGGTAAGCGACCTGCTCCTCTCCGGGGGATTACCGGTACAACGGGACGCTAGCTGCCTAACGTTAGCCCGCCGCTCACATACAGGGACATCCGTGGAAGTCAGCAGCTGTTTTATGGCTCAAGCACTTTAGCTTGTTAAGATGTTTCACCTGTCGTGTGACGCACGACGTCTCAGCGTATGAGCAGTTAATTTTGCAGTCATATCAAATAGCGGGCCCGTCTCATCAGCCGTGTGCAACATGTCGTTATGTCATGCATCTAACCAGGGTTTAGGCTAACGCTACATTTAACGGTGAGCCAGTGACCGGACGTGTCATCATTATTGTTTAGTGCACCGCCAGTGCGTCAGCCTGACGCTGCTGCGTCGCTCCTGTGCGACACACGGGTGGAGGAGGCTGAATGTTGTGATTTGCAGATGGAATCTGTGATTTTAAGGACAAACCCTCCAGGAGTTTAGACACAGGGCTGTTTCTTACAACCTGGCGCAGGGCCTTCACGATCCAGAGAGTGTGTATTTTCACTGTTTTCTCCTTCACCTGTTACATGCACACTTAGTAAAAAAAGGATAGAGCGTTGTGATAAATTCGGCACAGACAACATGAATCACTTATTACATGATGTATTATATGATTTTTGAGTTATTGCAGCCTGCTCGATTACACACTAGTGGTAGAAAGAGATCATGGGAACATTACATTACATTATTGTTTAAATGCATGAAAACTAGCCTGAAGTGTTCATTAGATTTTGACAAGTGCCCCCTAAGTTAAAATGCTTGTTCGAACAGGTAGGCCTAACTGTTTTGTCAAGAGGCAGGAGTGCCTTTAATTGTCAAAAAGAGCTTGGAGCCATATGAGGAAGCCCGAAGCCAAGTAGAGAAGCTGATCCTACAAACACTCGTTGTCTCTGAGGTATTCTCAGAGCCTCCCTGTGGTCCTTGAGGTCTGTTTGTCTCTGTGGCTGCCAGTTTGTGTGGTTGCTAGCTAATGCTGTAAGGCTGTAAGCACTAGGTATTCAGTTAGAATTCAAAGAGGTCCAGTTAGAGAAAATTTCCCGAAGCAAAGGTCTGGAACCTCAAAACGACTAACTTGCGTTATCTTTCAGTGCCATAATGTATAGTTGTATTAACATGTGTTTTTAGTCAACACCGGACTGTCAAATCAAATAATATTTCAGTCTGTTTTCACATCACAAGGGGATAATAAATAATAACTACTCTAATTAAAGCTGCAAGCAGCGTTGGGCGGGTCCCTTGCATTTGGTTTGGTGCAGCTGTGAGCATGTAGACTGAAGTTACAACAACTTCCTGTTTCATGGCGAATCATTGATTTTGGACGCCACGCCACGGGCACGCCGTTTCCCGAAAACTCACTGTTTGTACAACTTTTAATCGTCAGTGGGATTAGACTAGACAGTGAAAACCTGAAGTCGGTCGGACTAATTCTGTAACAGGAGTTCGTTAAAGTACGGAGTGTGTAAATCATCCCAAAATTACCACAAAATTCAAAATGGCCGACTTCCTGTTGGGTTTAGGGCATCGATCCAAGAGGCTTTTTGGTACTTGTGGACATGATACATGTGCCACAGAAATTTCGTGTAGGTAAACCGTGCTGTGGGGGCTGCTTCATTAAAGGTCGCTTCCTGTTGCCAGCAGGTGGCGCTGCGACTGTTTGTGAATGTCGGCATGTACATGTGATCAGGGCGGGACTCTTAATAAACGTGTAAATCTGATCTGATCTGATCATGTACAGTCAAGTTACAACAACTTCCTGTGTCATGGCGAAGCGTGGAATTTGCCGCCACGCCACGGACACGCCATTAACTGCAAACTCATGAGTTTTACAACAAGGCTTCATCGATGTGTTGAGGGCTTTCTGGGACAGTAGCAGTACATTACAACATAAAACGTGTCATTTCCTGTTGCCAGCAGGTGGCGCTATGTCTTTGAGTGAATATTGGCATGTGGGTGTGTTCAGGGCGCGACTCTTATAATGTATTCCAAATTTGGTGCAGATGTGAGCATGCATGCTGAAGTTACAACAACTTCCTGTTTCATGGCGAATCATCGATTTTTGACAGCACGCCACGGGCAAACTGGTCGACTGATAATAACCGTTTGTACAACTTTTAATCATCAATGGGTTTAGAGTGCACAGCGAAAATTGATTAAATCTTTCGTCTCCTCAATTCGTGTGTGTTTCCAAAACGTCTCTGGTGAATCTCGCGGACTCGACTCGCAAGCGTCAATGCACAGATTTGATTGGCTGAGCAGCGTCACATGAGACGATTGGAGCACATGCGATTGGCCTGTGAGTTTCCTGGGCCGCTAAACAAGTACAGTAAATGCAAGAAAAGCTGCGCGGGTTAAAATAGAAACGCTCCGTCACGAGGGGGTGAGTCTCAATAATAAATCTGCTGTAGGTCGGCGGTCCGGTGGGGGGACAGCGGCTGGGTCCGGATCCGGACCGCGGTCCGCCTATTAGTGACCTCTGCATTGGAATATTGCAAGGATTCCAGTAGCAGGTGTTTTAAAGTGTGTAGGTTTTAGTGACATCTAGTGGTGAGAGTTGCGAATTGCTCACTCGCCACTCCCTCCCCATTTCGAAGCGCGTAGGATACAACGGTAGCCGACACAGGACAAAAAGTGTCTTCAGAAAAACTAAATGGTAAATGACTATTTTCATAGTCGACTGATCTGCCACGGCGCTCATCTGCAATCAAATAAGATTTTAAATAGGCCTGGTAAAATAAAATAAAAACTAAAATCAGTATGTGGCGGGCAGCGTTGTTATTGTGGCGGGCCGCCACAAATAAATGAACGTATAGGAAACACTGCCTTCCCTCTGCTGCAGTGGTAACTGGGACCAGAGCGCTCTGTGGGCGGGACTGGCACCGGCCGGTGTCACACCAAAATCTGTGACCTATCAGACGACAATGTTTTCCAGTAACCCCACTTGTGCAGCTTCTCAACACCGAAAACGTTTGAGCACATTTTCGATTCGCCATCAACTTTGGTAAAACTGCTGACAGTTGATTTCTCGTCTCAGAACCGCTCAAAAGTGTATTTAGTGATTCAAAAGCGTACAAAACTTGTAAAAACAAAAGCCGTTCTGCTGGTCGCCTCTTTCTCCGTTACTTTCCGCTTCTCGCATGAATGCATCTTCTTGGTGAGCAGTCTTACAGTCAAGCAGTGGAAGCTGTGCTGCCCCCTGTAGCGCACTGCAGTTAGAAATAAACAACCAGAAATGTTCCTGATATAAAGATTGCAATCTCTCCCTTAAATGGCATAGACCCGCGGTTATGTAGATATAAATGTCATAACGGTTCTTTATGGAAGGTCTTTATACACCACAGGATCTTATTTTGCATTCCTGTCAATAGATCCTCAGAAAAATCACACACTGGACCTTTAAGATGTGGGAAATTAAATAAAATAAACACAAAATAATGTTTGCTATTATCCTCCAGGAGGAAGTTTTTATCCAGGCTGTGAAGAAGGATGATTCTTTTGAAGACCGACTGTGATATTTCCGTTCCGAAGAAGGTTGTTGATGTTCTCTCTCCTTCTGCCTTCATAGTGATGGATAATGCTCACACGAAGACGGTGGAGGAGGTTTTGGGCTTCTTCAGCGTAAATGAGTCCACAGGTCTGAGCTGCGAGCAGCTGAAGAAGAACAGGGAGAGATGGGGACCCAATGGTACAAGTTAAATTTCTTCCAAACAAGCTGGCTGATCACTGTAGCCGCACAGTAGTGACAATGTTTAAATGGCTGTGATGCTGAGGAACAAAACTGATAACCATCATTATAATAAAATGCTGAAGGATTCTCATTGATGGATTGTGTACATTTACTGTACTGTGCTGTCAATCTGCGACATATCCTTTATATATTGTTTTAAGTATCTGCACAGTGTTCAAGTGTTAGCAAAAAATAACTGATCCCTGCTGAAACCAAGCACCAGGGCTGATGATGTCTTTTTCTTTTCCTCTGTCCTCTCTGCTTTCACTCTTTCTTTACTCACAGAATTGCCAGCTGAAGAGGGTGAGCTATCTGTTTTATGATGTCCTGTTCTCTTTCTTTTCTTTCTTTCGTCATCATGAGCTCGTCTAAATCAAAGTCTGTCTTTTTTTCTTTATGCTCATTGTGTTCCCTGTGCAGGGAAGTCACTCTGGCAACTGGTCCTGGAGCAGTTTGAGGATCTGTTGGTGCGAATCTTGCTGCTGGCTGCGTGCATCTCCTTTGTAAGGAAACACAACACATGTAAACACATACGCAATCACAAATACAAGTAATCAGGAGTTGGTCTGGACTGTGCGTTTCTGTACATGAGTTCTCATGCTCGCCCTGGGATTGTTTGGTTTTTATTGTTTCTATTTTTATTGAGCAATTGTTTGCTCTTTTAATGCTCCTTTTAACCTTTGTAACTGTTGTTTTGAACTGTTTTTGTCGCTTTATAATTATTATTAATTTATAATAATAATATAATAATAATTATTATTATTATTATTATTATTATTATTGTTGTTGTTGTTGTTTGTTTTATTAATGCTGATTTTATTGATTTATTTTATTTTCATTTAGATTTTTAAGTATGGATCATGTTTGTTTCACTGTACAGCACTTGGTTTTGAAAAGTGCTATACAAATAAAGTTATTATTATTATAATGCTGCCTCCATCCCTGTAAAGCACTTTGGAACCCAGAGCCACAGTGAACACACATCTTGTCTTTTGTCTCACAGACCCTGGCTTGGTTCGAAGAAGGGGTCGGGACAATCACAGCCTTTGTTGAACCCTTAGTCATCCTCCTCATCCTCATCGCCAATGCCATTGTAGGAGTGTGGCAGGTAAACAGCGTGTGTGAAGGTTTTGTAGACTGACAATCATATATCAAGGCAATTAATATTATATTAATGAGTCTTAAAACGTTGTTATGATGTGTGAAAATGTTTTAATCAACCCAAAGATTCCCCAAATGTATTATTTTACGCCTCTAATGTAAAACAGAATAGCTTCAAGCTACATTTCTACTTGACACAAGGAGTTAACGGGAGTGTAGATTTCACCAGTTATGCACTGAATGTGATCAGGCCGTATCAGGCTTTATGCTATATTCTACCTTTCAGAGATAAACTACAAAGTTCCTCCATGGATATACGAGGGTGCTACTATGATTCGTCTTTATTTTAGAAGCTCTGTGAGGCTCGTGCAGCTTCCCCCAGCGCACGTTTCCCCCGAATCTCTAGAACAGAGGTGATGAGTGCAAAGTTAGCGTGACAGAGAGCCACTATGGCCACATGTAGGGGAAATACGCAAGGTTGCAGTCTACCAGAATTATGTTGTTACTTGCTGGATTTAAATTAAAGCCGAGCCTGGATTCATTTGGTCTGACTGAGACCGATCACTGTTTTTCAAGTGAGCGACTGAACGGCTTATAAGGAAAGTTCATCCTGGAACAGAGGAAGGTTACAGCGAGGCTTGTCTTTGTGTGTGTGTGTGTGTTAGTAGTGGGGAAAAAGATTAGTTGCTTAGGTTGAGTCGAGCGCGCGAGATTCACCAGAGATGTTTTGGAAACACACACTAATTGAGGAGACGAAAGGGAAAAGAGATTTCACATGGCTTTTAATCAAGAATGTATAGATATTTACAGTTTTAATGAAATTCACAAGGTTCTCTAAGCTGCCAGCTGAGCGGACTAACTGCGTCTGTCTGGGCAGCTTTTATGTGGCAGGATGAAGTCATCTTTTCGGGGACGCGGTGGAGTCCGGTGAGGTTATCTGAACCCAAGCCATTCTGCTCCTTCTTCTTTTTAACTAGTACTAACACATGGGCTTTGTGTGTCTTTCTTCTTCCTACTAAATCTCCCTATGCCCTACTAAACTGAATCAGATTATTAGATTAGATTCGTAGGCCCAGTGTGTGTTTTCATCTATGTGTCTTAGGGCCCTTAAGTTGAGCGGTCCTACGCTCAGTTGTCAGCTTTTTAGGTCCACCTAGCTAAACCTTTGGAATGAATGTTCGTTCTTTGTTGAAACTGTTTTAGAGGTGTTGATTCATCATAATGGAGTCTGCAATGTAAGGTGCTGTAGAACTGGATTGCGTTATACTAACAGGTGAGCATTTAAATGCACGGTCTGTGGAGGCTGGTTTTCTGTTCTTGTCTTTTGAGGTTTTGAGGTTGACTTCTGCTTTCAGGAATACTGCATACTCAATTACTCTTGCAGAATAGTTTCAGAATTTGTGAAACCCCATTTCACATATTTTGATGTTGAAATGAGTAGTAGGTACAGAATGTTTCGGAAGCTGTGAGTAGATGACGTCAGCTGCAGTGGCTACAACCATTTCCCCTGTAAAACAGAACGGCCTGGCTTCGCAAGATCTCATGCTCTATAATACTGTGTCCTCTTCCCGGCTCTCTTTGGCCTGGATTTCCTAAAGGTCTGCGTGAGTAAAAACGTGTGCAAACGTGATATCACCAGCAAATTAACACGTAAGCTGATCTGCTAACGGTGCGAATGACGTCTCCCGAAAGTGCAAGACAGCAGCTGTTGTTCATTTACTACTTTGGCCTTAATGAATATGCAGTTTGGGGCGTAACTTACAAATACATTTATTTACTACACGCAGTGTGATCTAACCGGCCTAAAGGCAATTTCCTGTGAGTGCAGCAGCTTCTGTGTTTGATACGTTTGAAAGGAAGCTGCAGAGATGGCTGCTGTTATGGTTGGAGAAGGAGACACAGACGTGATGAAAGAAGACGCAGAGAAATGAACAATATTAGATAAGATTATTCTATACCTTCTTTTCTCCGTGAGATGGAAGAGTTTAGAAAGTTGCGTGGCGCTGTGGAGAGCCCCCAGCTGCAGCAGTGCACGGATCAGGTGTAAAATTCAACCAGCCGGAACTGTGTTTGCTCCCGTTGTCATCTCTGCAGTAATTCTTAGTAAATCGCCCATAACAGATGCTACAATACCAGGCAGACCTTTAGTAAATCTGGCCCGTTGTGTTCACTTGAAAGAAACCATGCCGGAAGAGATTTTTCTACCAGAAATTGAAAGAAACTCAGAGAACCTTTCTGTGTTCCCGTGTCCTCCAGGAGCGCAACGCAGAGAATGCCATTGAGGCCCTGAAGGAGTACGAGCCAGAGATGGGCAAGGTGTACCGACAGGACAAGAAAAGTGTCCAGAGAGTCAGAGCCCGAGACATTGTTCCTGGAGACATCGTGGAAGTCGCTGGTAAGTTGACAAATAGCATTACAAGAAGTAGAGGATGTTGTGGTTGATAGCAAAACCCTCTGCTTACTACTACTGCCTTAGTATTAAACAGTTGAAAGAGATACTTCAGTTCAAGTTGGTCTTCTCTGTCAAGGGATTCCAATGAGGACATTTAACAGTAGCTCCAGCTCATGTATATATTACTTTTTATACCACATGAGGGAATAGTTCACCTTCGCAGTTCAGAAAAATGACTGGCGCAACAGAGGAAAAAGCAGTCTTTGTAGTTTCTCGATGGGGACGCTAGATTTGCAAACTCTCGCACATGCACGCACGAGTCGGTAACGCTTGACTCTTCAACAGCAAATATACCAGGACCGGCTTAAAAATCTGTTGTGTTAAAGAGTGACTAATTGTTTGGAAAAGCTGGTAAATTTCACAAAGCCTTTAGGACGTCAGGTGACGTAGCATAAAGAGTGAAGAAGTCTACAAAGCGGGGAGGTTCAAAAACAGGACCCATCTGTAAAATGACCTGATGGCTGCAGGGCACGCCAAAAGTGGAACACCGTGTCAGTGCTAGCTAGAAGAGGCTGTAGTGATGTGTGTGCAGAGGCAGTAACTCAGATGCTTTGAGATCGTTTTTTATCCTTAAACGGAGTTTGTGTCGGAGTCTGTGTGTCATTTTTTGGTGTTAGTGGACACCATTTTGTTGTTGCTATGTGTATGGCTCAGATTCAGAGTCTGCAAGAGGCTCGGAGCGTGCATGCAGAAAATCCGACCCGATTATTATTTTTAGCCTTTATTGTCCATCTTGGTGGAAATTGATCGTCGACTTCTCCAAACAAAAATACAACAATGACACCACATTTATCACCCATTAAAAATACACACAGTTAAGAGTACAACACTGTACTATCATAAATATACAACAACAATTGTGCCATAAACAAAACAATGGAAATAAGGTTACAGCCTACAAAAACACATTTAAAAGTGCTGTCATTTTGCATTCAGTGCCTGCATGGCATGGGAAATAAAAGATCTCTTCTAGGTGTTCCGGCTCGCTCTTGGGACCCTGAATCGACTGCCAGATGGGAGTTCAGTGGGTGTAAGGCGTCTGCAGATATCTGTCTGGCCTTCCTGAGTACCGCACTGTCTAATACGTCACCAAGCTGCTTTTGTGGCTTGCCAGTCACTTTTCCCGCAATATTAACAATTTTGGAAATCTTGTTTTTGTCTTTCACATTCAGGTTGCCATACCAAGCTGCTATATTAAACTGTAAGATGCTTTCTATCTGGCCCCTATATGCCATCTCATGTGCTGGCTGACCCCAAAGCTCCCCAGCTTCTGAATGGATGGCTCTCTTAAAAATACTCTTTGAGTTTACATTAAAAGTGTGATCAGTTATGTAAAATGTTTCACTACTTCAACAGGCCAGTTGTTAAAGGGGCTATATGTAGTTTTTCACTGAAATTACTTATTAATAAATCGAATTTTCACTGCCTTATTGTCAGTGGGCTCTAACCTCACTCAGAAATGAAGCACACTCCTGTTTTCTCCG
The DNA here is from genome assembly GCF_014851395.1 of Micropterus salmoides. NCBI lineage: Eukaryota > Metazoa > Chordata > Actinopteri > Centrarchiformes > Centrarchidae > Micropterus > Micropterus salmoides. Next base: position 33,616,092 of record NW_024040263.1, on the reverse strand, counting down.
TCACTTTTCTGCTTTTAATGTGAGGACGCAGGGTCGGATTCAGCCCTGTGCGCGCTCCCGAGCCTCTCTCTGACTACAGCGACAACTAACGCCACAAAACAACCGGCTCCACGTAATTATACAAGACAACAATAAAGGTAAAATGTGCTGAAGCCTGTCAGACCTAACAGATTCAGATGATGTCGGTGAAAACAGTCACATCAGAAAGTCACGCAGAGCTTGCCTGCCTGACTTTGCTGACTTGTTTAGATTTAGTTAATTTGGTAAGTTGTTCTTGATTTTTGTGCTTCTACCCTGGTTAAGAAGGCTACATATTGAAATTGTTTCTTTTTTTGTTCTGTTTTAACCGTGTTTATTGTTGATATACGATCGGGAGTCTGCACTCCTGGGGCGCGTTGCGGCGCCTATGTGAGTCCGGGATTAGCCTGCAAGAAATTATGTAACGGTAAAAAGCAAATGTGGAGCCTCTAGTGATGCAAGGCGGGGCAGCCAGCTAACGCTACATTAGCTCGGATCTATAGCTGTTTGCTTACTAACATTTAATTTAGATTTGTTGTGGTTTTACCGATACTCAGGTACACAGCTTCTCCACCTCAGTCGCTGTAACGTGACCCACACGATATACAACACTGCAACAAAACGGTCACAACAACACAGAGGAAGAGCCATCCAGCGGTCGGACTGTTATAAAGAGTGGACACAATCTGGTTATAATATTCAGTCCAGCTCACTAACCGTTTCGTTATTATCCAGTACATTTAGCTGTGCTCACATTGCTGAGCCTCCAGTGAAAGACACACAGATAGTAAAGATGGTTACTGAAAGCAGAAGGCGAGCTAACGATGTGGCACTAACTGCAGTAAGTGGAACGTTATCGTGTAACCAACATGGATTAGTTCAACTATTACTGTTGCAGTGGGAGTTCACAGCATGCTGTGTGAAGCTGTCTCCCTGTCTGTCTATAGACTTTTTTTCCAGTAGTGTGCCGGCTCGCTGCTACGCTGCTGTTTGCTTACAAAAGTAACAAACTCAAAGTAAGACCACTTCCTAGTGGGCAGGCAGTGGGAAATAACGTCTTTTTTGCTCTCCAAGGGAGCGTTCTTGTTTTTATAAAAAAAACAATTTCATCTGAATAACGCACCAGTAGCAGTATGATGTAAAAGTTGGAATTGCTCTCCTCCTCAGGTCTCGGTTACTTGTCCTTCTTTTAACCCTCTGAAAATGATGGTGGCTCATCTGGAAAGAGAATAAAAATAATCTACTTAATTAAAGTACAATTACTTTGATGAAATTTTACTTAAGTACAAGTAAAGTTACTGGTCTGAAAATCTACTCAAGTAAAAGTAAAAAGTAGCTCATTTAAAATTTACTCAGAGTAAACGTTTTTTAATCTGAAATAATTGCCATATTAAGCTGTGTTCACACCGAAAGTGAATCCAGCGTTTTGGGCGGCTTGATCACAAAGTCAATGCAAAGACGCGAATTCGCTCTGCGCGGCGCGAATGAGGCGTTTGTCGCGACATCCGCTGGTTCGCGCAAGTTCAAATTTTTGAACTTGGGCGAAAAATTCGCTTGACGCGATGTTGCGAAAGCCTATCAGCGGTGAGATTGTCCAAACGTCACAGGTGGCTTCAGAGCGTTTCTTGGAGAGGACCTGGCGAGCGCCGGGGAGCCGCTAAAGAACGAGGAAGTGGACGGGGAGCAGCTTATTGTCTAGGGCTGGGGCGATTCGTTGGCGTAATCGATTATGTAAATAGGTCGACTCACCTTACGTGCTGCGTCCGGTGTAGTGGGATTCCCTTGCACAAGCGCCAGCTCAACACGTGAAGCAGCATGAACACGTGAAGCGAAAGTATCCCGGCGTGCAAATCCTGTTTACTTTCTGTCTCCACACGAGCACGGCACGTTATCAGTCCGTTAAAATGTATTTCTTCATCGCCTTCATGTTGAAAAGTCATTTCTGCCGTGCTGCTGTCATGCTAACGTAACGTTTCACCGCGTGTCATCTAACGTTCGGTCGTTTCATATTTTCTGTTTATTTAACAGCTGAAAGTAACATTACAGATTATCTGCGACTGGCTGAAAACTGGTATGTTAATCGAGTAATAGGCCACTGTTTTTTCTTTAGAGGACACAAAAGTAGTCGTCAGATTAATCGACTAGTTGTCGATATAGTTGTCGTAATCGTTATGTACAGCTGCATTTTTGATGAATGAGAGTGTTAATCTCACTTACAAACAGATAGCATTTCCTGTGACTACTTCAAAATAAAAGTCAACCTGTGTTTCATCAGTTAAATGCTTTTAATGTGAAGCTGTAGCAGCAGGAAATGTCAGTTTGCATTAGCAGTAACTTAGTAAAGTATTTTTTCACAGCTGGCACTGCGTCATGAAGCTGCTGTTCTCTGCACTTGAAGCCAAAGTGGTCACGGGTTTTTCTTTGCCCTTTTTTTATTTACGGATGTGATTGAAAATGTAGCGAAGTACAATCCTACAAAAAACTACTGTCGGTACACAAATAAATTACTCAATTACAGTAACGTGAGTAGTTGTAATTTTTTACTTTCCACCTCTGCATCTGGCATTAACATTCCTGTCTGTTGAAGGTTGTTGCGGGCGTCATGCTAGCTTACTGGTAAAAGGGCTAAAACGTGCTCCAAAGTTAAATGAATGCAAATTCCTGTCTGACTGTCTTCAGTCTGAACGACTGCTGATAATAGCTTAACCCATTCTTAAACGAGTTGTAGCTTTCTTTTGTTTAAAAAGCAAAACTTGTTTCTTTTGGTATCCCTAATTTCCCTTTCTTGGGGGAAAGACCGCTCTGTCGCTCTGCTCCATTGGCTGTGTTTACAGACCTAAACCATCTTGTAGAGGCTCCACTATTTAAATTTTTTTTTGGGATGCAAAGGTCACTCTCTCAACAGATTTATTCAGTTATGACACTGATTAGTTCATCAATCATTCCAGACTAAACTGAATAATAGCCCCAACATGTTTTTACATAGACACTTATGAAGTGCTGTGTGTGCGGTAGTGCCAGGAGCGCAGTGCATGTCCACTGCATGGTTGTTTATACATTGTTGAAATGCACTGTAGCATCTTTGTTTAGTCATTCTTGGCAAACATCTTGATCCGCGTGTCTGCCGGTACGTCTCTGCCCTCTCCTCTGGCTGCTGTCGTCATGGAAACCCAGGCAGAGACACAAAAAATAACTTATATTAAAATATTTGATTGGAGTGCATCTCAAAGCTAAACATGTTTTGCAGTATAGATTCATGAAAGTTTAAATACATGACCGGAACAGAGGGTCTGTCTAACATGTGCTGTATGTGCCATTGAGCTTGTGTGTAAACCTTTTTCAACCACTTTGTGTTTTTTGAGTGCAACCATATTTTCTCTTTAAGTGTTTCGAGTGCATTTAGAGTTTTATGGTGCTTGTGTCTGCCAGCGTTTGGATTTAGTGCTCTGGCTTTTCTGTGTGGTTGTGAAGGTTGTGCAGGATAGCCTCTGATTTGCCACCACTGGGACCAATCACACGAGAGGAGATGGAAAATCTAACCTGGTCAACACAACTGCTTTCAACATCTCACAGTGCTTCTAAATATTTTTTCTCTTGTCAGATACAGCAGTTCAGACCAGATGGGACCTCATCCTCCTGGTCTGGCTTTTTATACAGTGAACAGTTGTCCATGTGAGAAATGTTTTGTATTTGAGGATTCATGTTGAGGTCAGTTGTATCCACTCATAAAATCAGTCCAGCTTGTAGTAACAGCCTGCACACACACACACACACACACACACGAGTTTATCTTGAGCCAGTAAGAACCCTGTAGAATCGTGAGATACCCACTGCTATTTCAGGGTCCTCGGAGAGATGAAACAGGGTTAGAGGTATGTGTGTGTCTATATAAAAAATGTTCGGCTTCCAGAGCATGGGAACTCAGTGACACTAATCAGAGCTGGAACAACAGGACAAAGCTACAGGCTGTGCTAAATATGACTTACTGTTACTGTCATATTCGCTTCTTCTTCTGACCTGTTGGGACCAATACGAAGACGTGTTGATCATTATTGCAAGTTGATGTGATCACTGTTTTGTCCAGTGATGCATTCTTGTCATCCTAAGCGTTACTCTGCAGACCGGCAGTTTTTTAAACAGTGTAACTTTTCTGTTTAACCAGCTTGGTGTGGACCTACTCTAAAGCTTAGTTCACACTACACGATTATAAGCCCGATGTGCGAGCTCGGTGTCAGCCGGGCTGTGATCGGGGGTAAATCGGTGATCGATCGGCGGTCGCCAGTCGTTATATTGTGGTTGCCATCTTTATAATAACAAACAGCGGTTTCGTCTGTAGGTTCGCGTCATTTCACGTTTCACATTTCACGTGTGTTTTCTTGACAAATCGTGGTTTGGAGACCACGTCGGGCGACATAGCCGCTGTCAGCTCGTGTAGTGCGTGACCCCCTGTCACCGCCTCACGACTCCGGCTGTGGCTCAGGAGGTAGAGCGGGTTGCCTGTTAATCGGGAGGTCGGTGGTTCAATTCCTGGCTCCTCCAGCCTGCATGTCAAAGTGTCCTTGGGCAAGATGCTGAACCCTGAATTATCTCCGGGGGCTGTTCCACCAGTGTATGAATTTGTGTGGATGTTAGTTTCTAAGCGCTTAGGTGTGTTAATTCAATTTTATTTATATAGCGCCAAATCACAACAGCAGTTATCTCACAGCGCTTTTCATAAAAGAGCAGGTCTAGACCGTACTCTGTGATTTACAGAAGCCCAACAGTTCCCATTAATGTGTATGAATGGTGAATGCAGATGTAGTGTAAAAGCGCTTTGAGTGGTCAAATAGACTAGAAAGGTGCTATACAGAGCATTTACATTTACTCCCGTCACAAGACGGCAAGTTGTGTTCAACCGACGCTGAAGGTCATTTAGCCTTAAGAGTTAATGTTCCTGCCCCAGAGTCAGAAAAATGGGCAAAAGAAATGGACCAACATGGATGAGATTTTTCATTGCTGGACAGTCAGGTCATGTCAGTTTGATTTATATCGCCCAAAATTTCCCTCAAGTCCTTTACAGTCTATACAACAAATGCCATATTCTATCCTTAACATGGGAAATGCTAACTGTACATTAACTTCCCCCAGAGTTACTTTAAAATAAGTGCACCTTTTATGAATAACCAGTGCCTGGAAGCAATGGTACCTCATCACCATACCAATATTAGTTTATTGATATGACCTGAGAATGCATCAACAGCAAAGACTTTTTGAAAGTGACCCGTTTTTTCCACCACTTTATTGAATAGAAACGTTAAAACAGTAATATGTATAATATAATATTAGTTCATTACAATACAGCTGACAACAGGACTGCAACAAATTCTGAATAACTTAGGTACGGGACGTAACATATTCAAAATAAGTTGTAAAAAAGTTAATACTTAAAATACAATTCTAGGGAGGCAAGTAGTTTTAATGAATTCTTACTATTAATATGTCAAAAAGAAAGTTGTTTTGCATTGAATGCTCAGTTGTTGCAGACTGCTGGAGGGAGGAATCTCTCTCCAACATGTCCTCGAACTAGTCAGTGCCTTTCTTTCTTTAATTCCCTCTGCTCTCTTTGGGTTTCTCTGACTCACTCACATATAAACACACTTGTAAGCAGTGTATGAACAGCTGTGCGCCTCCAAAAGAAAGAATGCTAATACTTTATGTCTGTCCTTATTTGAATAAAGCATGTTTCCCGATGTCATTAACACATGGTTACCTCCTGGAATCTCGGGGGGAACACATTGAATTATTTTATTTACTGTTCGCAACAAAACGTCGCTTCTGTCTGAAAGGCATTTTACAAATCTTTGACATTTCAGTGTAAATTAAACCTCTTTTGTGGCCCATTTTACCCGAGGTAATGAAGCTGCCTAATAATCATGCACACCTTGATATAAGGTGTGATTCACTTTCTCCACACCTCCCTCACTACACAAACACATTATCAGCTGGAAATGATTAACTCTAATGAGCATTCAAGTTTATATGCACATAGAAATAATTATTAACTTAGAATACTTACTTGTATGGCCCACAATCAGAAATGTTTGGCCACCTCTGGTCAATACAATGAAGATGTTATACAAAAATAAGAAACACACAGTCTATGCTCTTTACGGCCGTGGGAATAATCGTAAAATCTGAAAAGGAGGAAAAGTTGAAAACCACGCATGTGTGTATGCGACATGATGGCAGAGCAGGTCAGATGGTGGCAAGCTTCTGAACCAGCTGCATGTCCTGTAAAGAGGGTTTTGTAGCTTTTAGTTCTGACCTGGGACAAACCATATTGGTCAATAGTGTAATTTCCACATATGTAGGTATTCAAGGCTACACTGTGTCAGCGAATCTAAAATGTAGTCTTAGTCTCAGTCCTGTGTCAAATGTCCTTGTTAGTTTGTGTCATATTTAGTCCACTGAATGCTATTTTTTAATTTTAAGCTGACTAATAGTCTGGGTATTTAGGTCAAAAGAAAATCAAAAGTATTTTAGTCTAGTTTTAGTCATTAACCATCATTTTGGTCTTGTCTAACTCATTAGTATAATTTTGATTAGCAGTTTGGTCCACATCAGTGTGTGAACTATACATAGCTTTCAGGGAGATCAATTTTTGTTCCCGTGACGGGGGAGGAGGGGGACCAACTGTGATTCTTACTGCTGAATCACTAATAGCTGCAAGCATGTCGGCCTGGGGCTGACGGTGGAAGTCTCTGGCATGTTTGTCTTATTATAATAATAATAATATTTTCACATGTGGCCATTTTGCTACACGCTTCACGCTTCACACAACGGCGGTCGGTGATCGTTCCCTCTGGCTGCCTCAAGTCTGACGCTCCGCTTGATCCATGATGACAGAGAAATATGGTGATTAATGGCAATAAAGCAGCTGTCAATATTTTAGAGACCCCTGAAATATCACAAATCACGCTTTTAGGGGAGCTGATGTCTAAGCGCCTCTTTCTCCCCAGCATGTTGTGTTCATCACCAGAGTTCACATCCTCCACAGAGGCGTCGCCCCGGGCGACCAGCATTCAAAGCACAGGAAATTTAGAGGGAGAAAATACGGCCTGTAATATTTTGTCTCCTCATTGTTCTGAAAAAAAGAAAGAGCTATTTTATTAACGTTTTTATTTTATGAATCACATTTTAGTCTCATTTTTTGTCAACAATACTCAGTCACAGTCAGCGTTTAGGGCGTTGTCGCCGTCTCGTTTTTTCGTCAGGGGAAAAAAAGGTTGTCGACGAATCGTCTGACGAAAGTATCACTACTGCTGTAGCACGTGCAGGAGCAAGTTCACAACTTGCAGCTTTCACTGAAAGGGGAAAGTGAAGTGTTTTGCTTGTTGGAGCCACAGTATCTGTGGTGTGGGACCAGTAGCAGAGTGAGGAGTGAAGTCCAGGACATGTCTGCCAAACTAGATATTTAGGGGGGAACAGTTGTACCTGTTTTTGGTGTGTGGGTACCATTACACCTCTTTCATTAGATGGTTGGATTGAATTTTTTGATCAAATCGTCAGTTCGACTCTCTGTGTTTTAACTCCAAAATAAACAGCGGTTGTAATGACTGTGCATGCTTTTGTTGTGATGTGGATGTACTTTTATACAACTTTAATCTATGTTAAAGCTTTATAAAAGTATTACATGATGTATAAAAGAGTTTATAAGAATTTTTCATGCTACATTTATACAGGATTTTTAAATAAAGTGTAAATACAGCATTGAATGCTAACACATTTGTCGTAATCCTAAACTACACACAAAAATGAAAAGTGAAATTAAGATGAGTTTATTTGCCTCTGCTCTCAACACCCCCCCAGTCGGTGATAAGGTCCCAGCTGACATCAGGCTGACGTCCATCTGTTCCACCACTCTGAGGGTGGACCAGTCCATTCTGACCGGGGAGTCTGTGTCAGTGCTCAAACACACAGACCCTGTACCAGATCCTCGAGCTGTCAACCAGGACAAGAAGAACATGCTCTTCTCTGTGAGTCTCAACAACCGTATCTGCCTGTGGCTTTGTGTGTTGTAGGAATGAAATTTGTTACATCTTTTTTTAATTCACACGCATTTAACAGTAAACACACTGCCAAAGTCAAGCCATGTGTTAAAGTATTTCAATTACATTTGAAGGATAAAGTAACAATATTCTATATTTTTGTTGTTTTCAGTATCAGTGAGTCTCACTGCTGCCTTCATCACAATAAACACACACACTGTAGTTTATTCTGACTCAGTCCCACATACAACCGTCCTAATACTCACTAGAGCACCACATGTGGATTCATCCCGCTCTGAAAATAGCCCCCAACAAATCAACTGTTTCCTCCCGTTTGTTTGATAAAACTACAGCGAGACATTCTTTTTTAAAATGAAACTATCAGAGGGCATGGAACTGAGAACCACACTCAGGGAAGGGAAGGTCTTTTAATAAGCCAACTTTATGCTTTAAGTACAGCGCTTGAACAAAAGTACATTACATTATTTACCTTATATCTCCACCTAGGCAGGGAAAGTTTATTTGTATACATTTCAACAACAAGCTAATTCAAAGTGCTTTACATAAAACATAAAAGCAACAGGGAAATATAAAAAAGTTTAAAAGTTAAATAGAAAATAAAAACAGGCAGGTTTCCCACCTTTGCTTATTTTACTCCTTTGATTCCCCATCTCCCACTCTATCCCCCCTTTAGTTACTTAGGGACTCTAACCCTAAGGGGACTCTAACCCTTTAACACGTAGGGACTCTAACCCTTTAACACGTAGGGACTCTAACCCTAAGGGGATTCTAACCCTTTAACACGTAGGGACTCTAACCCTAAGGGGACTCTAACCCTAAGGGGACTCTAACCCTAAGGGGACTCTAACCCTAAGGGGACTCTAACCCTTTAACACGTAGGGACTCTAACCCTTTAACACGTAGGGACTCTAACCCTAAGGGGACTCTAACCCTAAGGGGACTCTAACCCTAAGGGGACTCTAACCCTTTAACACGTAGGGACTCTAACCCTTTAACACGTAGGGACTCTAACCCTAAGGGGACTCTAACCCTTTAACACGTAGGGACTCTAACCCTAAGGGGACTCTAACCCTTTAACACGTAGGGACTCTAACCCTTTAACTTGTAGGGACTCTAACCCTAAGGGGACTCTAACCCTTTAACACGTAGGGACTCTAACCCTAAGGGGACTCTAACCCTTTAACACGTAGGGACTCTAACCCTTTAACACGTAGGGACTCTAACCCTAAGGGGACTCTAACCCTTTAACACGTAGGGACTCTAACCCTTTAACACGTAGGGACTCTAACCCTAAGGGGACTCTAACCCTAAGGGGACTCTAACCCTAAGGGGACTCTAACCCTTCCTTAGATACAGTCTGCCTGAACAACAGTCTGCACACCACATATTCATTTTGTTGACAGCTGAATATATTTAGTGCTTACTTACTGACGCAGCAGTCACTGAAACTAAAAACCGAGCTCTGCAGTGACATAAAGCATTTATTTGCTCAGAGTTACAGGTCTTTTCTACTTTTCAAGGCACTCAAGAGCTCCTCTAAAATGAAGAGATGCATTTGGTGGATAAAACAAAAGGTGCAATACACTTCAGACGTGGTGAAATTAACTAGAAGAAGGTGTCAGACATTTCATGCATTATTAAAAACGTGTTCAGTATGGGGTTTTATATGGTGCAGTAACGTACATCATTCCTGCATCTTCTGTGAGGTCTGTTCTTTGGGGAAAATGTGGAGAATATGACAAAATATAAAAAATATTGAATGAAATAAAAACTGAAAAAAGATTAAAGGGTGCTATAGATGAGAAGAGTATGGGACTACAAAGAAGATGTGATGAATTATATTATGTAGGCTTACACGTGACACCTGACTGTAGCGTGTGAGAGAGAAAACGACCGTGGCTGAGGCGTGTGTGTTGTATTATCTCTCAGACCTCAAAGGCTGCTGGGTCGCCAGGTGGTCTGTGGTCAAAGAACAACGGGGATTGATGTTTTATTTAGCGCCACCACTCTGACAGGCTGCAGACCTGCATGTTGTCTGTGTTGGCGTGGTTCTCTGAGTGTGACTTCACACACTGATGTGAGGGGAACTCTCTCAGAACCTGCTGTCAGAGAAGAGAAAGAAATCAATACGCTTCAATTTCAGGTTTCCGTTTGACGGCTCCAAGCACACAAAGTAGACAAAGCGTTCACAAACACACAGATCAGACTCACCGTCTCTCAGGTCGCTCACTGCTGACAGTGTTTGTTGTGATGAAAACAAATACGCGAGTTTGACACTAAAGTTACGCCATCATGACCTTTGCCCAGGGTACCAACATTGCAGCGGGGCGAGCCATTGGGGTTGTCGTGGCGACAGGGGTGCAGACAGAGATTGGGAAAATCCGAGATGAGATGGCCTCCACCGACCCTGAAAGGACCCCGCTACAACAGAAACTTGACCAGTTTGGAGAACAGCTGTCTAAGGCAAGGACCTCTGCGGTTCGGCGTGTATTTTAGCACACTGGGTCACTCTGGACTCTGCAGAATGAATATCTGTGTGTTGCTGTAACCTGCAGGTCATCAGTGTGATCTGTGTGGCAGTGTGGGCCATCAATGTGGGACACTTCAATGACCCGGTGCATGGAGGCAGCTGGCTGAGAGGAGCCGTTTACTACTTCAAGATTGCTGTCGCACTGGCTGTAGCTGCCATACCAGAAGGTCAAACATCCTGTCTGTCTGTCTGTCTGTATATCTTCTTAGAGCTGGCAAAATGTGGGTGTAAATAACTGTAGCACATGAAACCCAACTGCTCTAATGGAGAAGTTCACCGGCTGACAGAAAAGGTTCAAATCCTTCCCTTTCTCATCACCAGCATCTGCCTATCGTGTTTTCTTCCAGGCCTCCCAGCAGTCATCACCACCTGCCTGGCACTGGGAACCAGGAGGATGGCCAGGAAGAACGCCATCGTCCGCAGTCTGCCGTCAGTGGAGACGTTGGGTTGTACCTCTGTCATCTGCTCTGACAAGACAGGAACGCTGACCACTAACCAGATGTCAGTCTGCAGGGTAAGATGACATGGGGCCTCAGTTAGCCTTCATATGTTGATATAATACAGTAATATTGATTACAGAACGTAATACCAGGTTTATACCAAGTGAAGTCCATGTGTGAAAGACATGCCTTACACCTCGCGACCTCAGGTGTGATCTTCTAACATCATTAAACTAATGCTACTGCACTGTGTGTCAACGTGTGTGTGCATGTGTGTGTGTTCAGATGTTTGTTGTAGACAGTGTGTCGGGAGAGCGCTGCAGACAGAGCGAGTTCACAGTGACTGGATCTACTTACGCCCCTGAAGGGGAAGTGTGAGTGTCTTTAACCTACTTAACCGCTGACAGTTTGTGGATTATGGATGGGTTTGGATTATGAGAGCCCACAAATGATCTCTGCTTCCTTTTTGTTCTAATTAGTATGCGTTCCCTCCACCTTTCCCTCCTCTCTGCTCTGTCTTGGCCTCTCCTTCCTGCTTTCCAGTTATAAAGATGGCTCAGTGGTGAAGTGCAGTCAGTATGAGGGCCTGGTGGAGATGGCCTCCATCTGCGCACTGTGCAATGACTCATCACTGGACTACAATGAGGTAAGACACGACCGCGGAGACGCCACAGACCGTCGCAGATGACCGTATATGGTTCTGGAACATTTACAAGTGAAAACTGATTCTGAATATGTGTCACCGCAAATACTGATCAGTAAATAGGACAGTCCACAGCGTGCTTTAACCACTGCTGCTTGTGTGTGTGCACTCCAGGCAAAGGGTGTATATGAGAAGGTGGGGGAGGCAACAGAGACCGCCCTCTGCTGTCTAGTGGAGAAAATGAATGTGTTCGACACAGACCTGAAAGGACTGAGCCCTGCTGAGCGAGCTACAGCGTGTTGCTCTGTAAGTGTGTGCCCATGTGAAACACAGTAACGAGACAAGTAATATATTTTTTGTTGTTTACCTAAACATTCATGCCAATAAAGCACATTGAAAGTTGACAGTGCTGTTGCCCCGATCATCGCTTCTCACCTCTGTGTCCGTTACGCAGGACTTGCTGAAGCCTCGATGCGTACATCGATCCGTGTATACTTGTTTTACATTCTGTGTTTTATTGGTTGTTTTTTAGGTGATTAAGCAGCTGATGCGGAAGGAGCTGACGCTGGAGTTTTCCAGAGACAGGAAGTCCATGTCTGTCTTCTGTTTGTCCAACAAACTCACCAGGTCTGCTTCTGGAGCCAAGATGTTTGTCAAGGTGAGTTACACACCACTCGCTGCGGTACATTTGGCTACCCAGTTGATGCAGAGACCGTCATCTTTCACCCCCCCCGTCTCTCCTCAGGGAGCTCCAGAGAGCGTGTTGGAGCGGTGCAGTCATATCCGGGTCAGCGGCTCTGCTCGCGTTCCAATGAGTCCGGCAGTTCGAGAGCAGCTCCTGTCCACTCTGCGGGAATGGGGATCGGGCCGAGACATGCTGCGTTGCCTCGCCATGGCAACCAGGGACACACCCCCTGACATCCACTCTCTCAAACTGGAGAACTCAGCTGCCTTTGCTGGTTATGAGGTGATGATGAGGGTGGCAGTGACGATGGTTATGAAATGTTCTTAAAAAGGGCACATAGTCCAGACAGTGTGCTCAAGCTCATGGTGTCCAGATCATTTTAAAAAGTGAAATGAAGTTGGTCAGGTGCAAGATATACACTTTATTGCCAAAAGTTTTAGGACACCTCTCCGAATCATTGAATTCAGGTGTTCTAATCACTTCCGTGGCCACAGCTGTAGAAAATGAAGCACCCAGGCTGCAGAAAGAACGTGTCGCTCTCAGGAGCGCAGTGAACTCAAGCGTGGTACCGTGATAGGTTGCATTTACATTTAATCATTTAGCAGACGCTTTTATCCAAAGCGACTTACAATTGCTATGCATGTCAGAGGTCGCACGCCTCAGGGACACAAAGGTGGATGTTTTCACAGTGGGAATCGAACTCAGGTCTCCCACACCAAAAGCAAGCATCTTATCTATGCGCCATCACCACCACTTTGTGGCAACAGTTTGGGGACGGCCCCTTCATATTCCAACACGACTGCGCACCAGTGCACAAAGCAAGGTCCATAAAGACATGGATGAGCGAGTTTGGTCTGGAGGAACTTGAGTGGCCTGCACGGAGTCCTGATCCCGACCCAATCGAACACCTTTGGGATGAATTAGAGCGGAGACTGCGAGCCAAGCCAGGCCTTCTCATCCAACATCTGTGCCTGACCTCATAAATGCGCTTCTACAAGAATGGTCAAAAATTCCCATGAACACACCCCTAAACCTTGTGGACTAGGGGTGTAACGATAAACCAAATCCACGGTTCGGTTCAGACCTCGATTTTTGAGCCATGGTTCGGGCTCACACCTTGGGTTTGTTTGAGGTCCCGGTGAGGGTTGGGGGGGATAATTATTCATTTATTAAGGCAGGCGACCCAAAACTTTTGGCAAAAAAGTGTACATTATATTGTCAAATCCTGCTCTGCCTGCCGACCAGGAACTGGAACCTCTTCTCCTGTCAGTCTTCACCAGTGACTCTAAATAATTAAATGACCTGGTGGTGATACTTGTCTTCTACACCTTCCCTCCATCTCTTCCCTCTCCTCAGACGGACCTGACCTTTGTGGGCTGTGTGGGCATGTTGGACCCCCCCAGGAAAGAGGTTCTTAGTGCAGTCCGAATGTGTCGGCAGGCTGGCATAAGAGTCATCATGATCACAGGTAAGCTTGCACACACACGCAACCACGCGCACGGCTAAATGTACACTATATTTGCACAAAAGCACATGCTTAGTACGTTAACTCACACAGATACAGTATCCTCTCTGAATACACCAGATAACTGTAAGACAATAACAGTAGAGACTGTATGATCTGCATCATGCAGAGGGACGAAGGGTTTGTTGCTTCTGGGAGCGCTCAGCAGAGATGCTCACAAGTCTCTGAGCTAGAGGTCAAGTCTCGAGTTGCTGAGCTAGAGTCCAAGTCAAGTCTCGAGTTGCTGAGCTAGAGTCCAAGTCAAGTCGCTGAGCTAGAGTCCAAGTCAAGTCGCTGAGCTAGAGTCCAAGTCAAGTCACTGAGCTAGAGTCCAAGTCAAGTCTCAAGTTTCTGAGCTAGAGTCCAAGTCAAGTCTCAAGTCACTGAGCTAGAGTCCAAGTCAAGTCACTGAGCTAGAGTCCAAGTCAAGTCTCAAGTCTCGAGTCGCTGAGCTAGAGTCCAAGTCAAGTCTCAAGTCTCTGAGCTAGAGTCCAAGTCAAGTCTCTGAGCTAGAGTCCAAGTCAAGTCTAAAGTCACTGAGCTAGAGTCCAAGTCAAGTCTCAAGTCTCTGAGCTAGAGTCCAAGTCAAGTCTCAAGTCTCTGAGCTAGAGTCCAAGTCAAGTCTCAAGTTTCTGAGCTAGAGTCCAAGTCAAGTCTCAAGTCTCTGAGCAAGAGTCCAAGTCTCAAGTCTCTGAGCTAGAGTCCAAGTCAAGTCTCAAGTCTCTGAGCTAGAGTCCAAGTCAAGTCTCAAGTCTCTGAGCTAGAGTCCAAGTCAAGTCTCAAGTTTCTGAGCTAGAGTCCAAGTCAAGTCTCAAGTCTCTGAGCAAGAGTCCAAGTCTCAAGTTTCTGAGCTAGAGTCCAAGTCAAGTCTCAAGTCTCTCCTGGTTATAATGAATGTTGTATCTGCTGCTGCATTCAATCCAGGTTGCTTATAATACTGCAGAGCTATAAGGAATTCTGTAACTGTAACCTGTTTTTTACTTAACAGAGCACAACCATGTAACGTGCAATGCAACTAATGAAAGCTTATTAACTACTGTAAGTCACCAGACTCTCAAACCAGTGTAGCCTAATGTTAACTAAATAAAACTGTAACGTTACATGATTAACAATGAACCTATAACCTGTTTGCAGCCACGATGGCAGCCAGCGGAGTGTAAATAATTACGTTAATCGACCACCACAAGTTTGGCAAGTAAATAAACACTCATTTATTTAAATGTTTAGATAAATGTTATCTAAATGTTTTTACTGGATTGGATCATCTGGACCTTTGACAACGTAACAAGACTGTTTTTGTTGGAATATAATCGATCGGTGGATTAAGTTACTGTGAGGCTTCACAGGTGAGTCGCGTCACTTTTGCTTGTACTGGCTGGTCTGACAGAGGCGCTGATTGGATCCGCTGTGGTGATTGTATCTTGAAATGGTTTGCATTGGTCGAATCACAAGGATTTAAGCTTCAAACGGTGGATCATATGAGCATGAAGTTGACATAGCATCTGTGTGCACATACCGATCGCTGCTGCCAGGACCTGACGGGCCGTTGGAGTGCTAAGAGGTTAATCAGACATTTTTAATTAAGTATTGCGATTAAAAAAATGTTCATTTAAATAGTGAAGTTGATATGAAAATAAATAATAATTCAAAAAGGATATCTAGTATCTCTCTCACAATATCTTGTTATAGTTGGAAACGCCTACATTTACCATTTCAAGACCACAAGAAATTTGAGGTTGTGATATATTGTTACTTAGATGTATGAAATGGGCTGAACTCGGATGTAGTTTTTGTCTCTTTCTTTAGCTGTGATAACATATGGTCAAACCCATACGAGCATTAATCTCACACTTCATCCCTCTTCATCTTCAATTTTCCAGGTGACAACAAAGGGACGGCCCTGTCCATCTGTCGCAGGGTAGGCATCATCACAGAGCAGGAAGAGGAGCATGAGGGCGCAGGGCTCATCGGGGGCCTGACGGGGCGGGAGTTTGACGAGCTGCCCCCTCACATGCAACGCCAGGCCTGCAGGACGGTACGCTGCTTCGCCCGGGTGGAGCCGGCGCACAAGAGCCGTATAGTGGAGTATCTGCAGAGCTTGAACGACATCACTGCTATGGTGAGAAGACCGCCCGCGTGCTTGAAGCAGTATCATAGTTCTGT
Organism: Micropterus salmoides; assembly: GCF_014851395.1. NCBI lineage: Eukaryota > Metazoa > Chordata > Actinopteri > Centrarchiformes > Centrarchidae > Micropterus > Micropterus salmoides. The sequence goes on along the minus strand of NW_024040263.1, from coordinate 33,600,061 downwards.
TTATACTCAGTATTCACCATATAGAGCCCCGCCCACTCGACCTGGTTGCATTCAAATGCGATTTTGTGACAAATTCTGCTTCAAACTCTGGCAGAGAGAGGAAGTGTCAAGTGTTCAAACACAATCAGAAGTGCTCCGCTTACCGTGGCACACTCCTATGATGTCACTAAATTCATGCACGGTTTCAGACAGGTGATGGGGTGAACGACGCGCCAGCTTTGAAGAAAGCGGAGATCGGCATTGCGATGGGCAGCGGCACGGCGGTGGCCAAGTCAGCCTCTGAGATGATCCTGGCTGATGACAACTTCTCCACCATCGTGGCTGCAGTGGAGGAGGGCAGAGCCATTTACAACAACATGAAACAGTTCATCAGATACCTGATATCGTCCAACATAGGAGAGGTGGTCTGGTTAGTGAATGAGCTGCTATAAGTGGATGCAGAAGATTTTGTCTAAAAGCTTAAGGAACGTCAGGTGTCGGGGCTCCGTTAGCTCAGCGTACAAGTCCTTAATGCAGCGGCCTTGGTTCGAATCCAGCCTGCGGCCCCAGCCTGTTGTCTCCCCCTATCTCTCTCCCTCTTTCCTCTCACTATCCCCTGTCCTGTCAAATCAAAATGCCAATAAAAGTCAAGTGGTGTACTACAGTTATAGAAATATTATCTAAGACTGATAGAGACATTTCTCACTGTTGTCTTCTCTTCCATCTGTCCCCGCTACCTACTCAGTATTTTCTTGACAGCCGCACTGGGCATGCCTGAAGCGCTGATCCCAGTCCAGCTGCTATGGGTCAACTTGGTCACTGACGGTTTCCCAGCAACAGCTCTGGGCTTCAACCCTCCAGACCTGGACATCATGTCCCGCCCTCCCCGCTCCCCCAAAGAGCCTCTGATCTCCAGTTGGTTGTTCTGTCGCTACCTCATCATCGGATGTGAGTCATGAGCCCGGGTCTGAATCCACATGCAGAACAAATATCTACATTTTTTATTCAGTATAAGAGCCTATTATGTCCTGCTGCACAGAATCTGCAGGTTACAAACCAAAGTGCTCCTTACCCCCCCCACCCCCACCCCACTGCAGGTTATGTGGGAGCAGCCACTGTCGGAGCTGCTGCCTGGTGGTTTATGGCAGCCCACGACGGACCCAAACTTTCCTTCTATCAACTGGTAAAACACTCGATCACTACACCTCTTTGATGCGTGTCACGATCTGTGGCCCCATATTATACACTGAAGCTGCTCAATTTCAGTGTTGCTACAATAGGAGGCAGGAGAAAATATTAATAAAATAAGCCTTTAAAATGATAATTAATATTAATTCAGTAATATTGAGTAAATGAAAATGAGGACATACAGGATATAACCGTGGCATACAGGGCTTGTAAAGTGAGGTGTAGTGTGACAGCAGGCAGCTGTTTTCAGGATAAAGCTCTGTCTGCCAAACACCTGGGGCCTCAGTTGTAACTGCACAAAAAAGGGCTTGAAATGTGCGGGCGCCATTTTGTAAGAATAAATTGGGATTTATTAAAAACAATTTGAGGAGGGAATGCGTGTGAACAGTTTGGAGAAGGGAAATTGGTGATGCAGATGGTGAGGTAGTGAGTTGAAGTTAGGTTGTATAAGGATGCCTCTCTCGCTTTTCATTTACCTTAATATCAAAGTATAGAGCTATGTTAATAATGTATTAATCTAATACTGTGCATATTTAAGTAGTAAGTATGATTTTAGTTGTTACAGTGTTTTTGTAAAATGACTGCAGAGAGACCTGGCACATCTTCACCACCTGCACATATGGGTTGTGTAAATTTGCAACGTCTGAAAATAAAGCTAGAGACTTTTCACACAATCACTACACTCCATCCTCATCATCTTAACATGATGCAGGCCAAGCTTAACAAAACCGACATAATGTTCACCTGTCAAACTTCCACCTTCAAGTGATATGTCAGGTTGGGGCAGACCACTGACTGACGCGTTTATTTTGGCGTGATGTGACGTACTCAGTTTGACTGCTGTTAACATAAATACTGCGTAACGCTGCATGATGGCTGTGCTGGCAGCACAAAGCTTTCCTGGCCCATGATAATGACTGGCTAATATGCCAATTTGGATTCCCTAGAACCGTGGTCTTGTGCTGTTCTGGGTCCAGCATTAGACAGACCAATCTGACGGAATGCCATACTGGTAAAAGTACAAGTAGACTACCACACACTGGGGTTTTTGGCAGCTGGCTGTTGGTAGCATGCGTTAGCTAACAGGTGTGTGTTTGATATGATCAACAATATTTAAGGTAACCTTTCTGCCTAAAGTTCCTTTTATAATAATATAATAATAATATAATTGTGTTAAACTCATGTTAAACATTGTTACCCTGACCCTGGTATGCTTAATGAGGAGCTGGATACCCTGTTGTGGAGTTTTAATGTAGTCATTTAGTCCTAGAGATACTTTAAATATTGAACCATCTCTTTTAAACAGTAATATGTTTATTTTCTAAAATAGTTTTGGGAGCAAGAATTTAAAGAAGTTTGTTGTCATTGGAGGTAGATCTAAGTCCAATTTATTATACCTTAAGGTTAAGTGTGTAAGTTGTAGTGACATCTAGTGGTGAGGGTTGCAAATTGTAACAAATTTCTCACTCACCACTCCTCCCCCCTTTCCAAGCACTAGAATAGCAACGGTGGCCGACACAGGACAAAAAGTGTCGTCATCTGAGACAGTAAAGAGTAGCAAGTCAAGAAATGAGGTTTCTTTAGATAAATATATTAAGAATTTATATTTACTTAATTATGCCCTGCGATGGCCTTGTGACCTGTCCAGCCCCCCGCGACCCTGTACGCAGGATAAGCGGTTGACGATAGATGAATGTATGGATTTACTTAATTATTCAGTAAAACCATATGGTATTGCAAAAATTATTGTTACTTGTTCATCAAACAACAGCCGCTAAATACATAAATCAATAAATGAAGTCATACTGTACTGTAATACATTATTTTACATCCTGGGAGGGTCAATGTAAGCCTCACTATTTCTGCACCGCAGTCCATTATAGACCACATAATACATGAAGTTTACAAAGGCATTGTCGGGTGAGGATCAAGGCTCCTCTCGCTTTGTTTAATTAGTTTAAAACTGCAAATTTTACCAAAATGTCATTTTTTAGCAAAGCAATATCCTACAAACAAATGTGTTTTTTTTAATTCAAATTCTGAAAGAAAGCACTATTTGTCACTTGACAGGCACACTATCTTGTTATCGTAACGCCGTTAGCAGTAAAAATGAATACGTGTTAAACGGGAAGTTTAGCTGATTTATCTGAGCTTTCATACTGTAAGCTATGGACAATAATATGATCAGCTGATTTTCCAATAAACGTAAGCTGCACTTTTTTCTGTCCCGACTTCTTCTGGCTTCATCGTGTTTTCGCTTCCTTGAAGACAAAAATTCACACTCGGCTCGTGCTAAATAATGTGCGCTCCTCCATTTGTCCAAATTTCACTTTGCGTCTTACTTCTAATAAACCAGATGACTACTCACAGACATGTATATTATTGATATTATTTCCCCTTCTTCTACTTTGTACGTATTCAACGTACTGACGAGCGTCTACACTGCCGGAATTATACAACAAGAAGAATAACAACATGGTGACGAAACGCGCTCTGTAGAGACGTTAACCCGTTTTCAGCTACTGTAGAAACGTGGCTACGTAACATGGCGACCTCCATGTAAGGGGGACCCGCAGTTATGTAGAAAGAAATGACTCTTTCTAATGTAATAGAAATATAACTGTTCATTATGTAAGGTCTTTATACACCACTGAGAACAAATCCTTTATTGCATTTCTGTCTAATTATTACACACTGAACCTTTAAAATTTGCCCGAATTATGGATTTAAGCTGTTGAAATTCAAGAAATGTATTATTGCTAATTTCAGTTTTTGTGCCACTAAATCCTGGGATGGAATAAAGTTACAGTCGTGGATGACATGCTATAGATGTCTTATCCCTTTATCGTACCAAAGTGGGGAATTTAGCGTTACTTATTTTGCAGGATGTCAGGATTGTTGCGAATGCTCACGTGAACGTACTTCACTGGCCTGACATGTACGGCGATCTCGGGTACGGGAGCCGGACCCCCTGACGAGGGAGCTAAACCCCGTGGCCAATGACGTCAGTCGCCAGTACGGAAGTGAGGTTTACTCACTGCACAGTCTCGCTGGTTTCCGTCACACGGACGTTTAGCATAGTCCAAACATTTGTGTCCTTTTTTACTCTGCATGTCACAATGTTTGCTGGAGTGGAAAACAGTCCCGTGCGGGTCTCTAGTCCAATGGGCTCTGATTATCCATTTTAAGATATATAGTAGTCCGTTGGCCAGGAAGTAATAAAACAGATTTTTTAGTTCTAAACCACCTCACTCTTTTGCTGTTTGCAGTGATTTGAGGCTGATCGTGCACACATTTAAAGGTGAACTGTGATTTATTAAGGTGTGCGCATGCACGGTTTTAAAAATCAGAATTGTTTTTGCCACACGCCACTTTTGTTTACTGTGCGCATGTACACTTTAAGTGGGGATCCTACCCACTGTTTTCTAAATGGGGCCCCTGAAAAAGCAGATCTGAAAAGAGAGAGAGAAAAAGAGGAGTGAATATTTGACCAAAAATGAATGCTAATGTTGCTCTGTTTCAGCTGGACGTGTAAATAATAATCATATCAACTTTATGTACAGTGTGTTCCACTACCCCCCAAAAGTCTGTTATTAGGTGACAATCTCAAGGCTAAATACAGTGACAGAAGGGGAGGTCAATACAGAACTGTGTATTGTGAATGTGTGAATTGTGACCAATATATGTGCTGAGTGGGACATTTTACATGTAATAAATACATTTATCAGTGATTTCTGTTGGACAAGTTACTAATAGAGAAATCACCTCCAACATAATTTAGAATTTTCTTGTTACCTAATGCCAAACAAAAGGATGACAGCATTTGAATTATTTTCCTAGGTAAGAAAGTGAGACAGGTGAGTAGGAAGTTGGCCAGATGATATTTAACATGTTTGTTTCCTCCACAGTCTCACTACCTGCAGTGCCGTGAAGGCCATGTCGAGTTTGCTGGTGTGCAGTGTTCAGTCTTTGAGTCCCCTTATCCCATGACTATGGCCCTGTCCGTGCTGGTTACCATAGAGATGTGTAACGCCTTAAACAGGTAGGAACAAAGCGTGCCAGTCCCATGTGATTGTTTATACTTCATAATTTGGTGTAAAACTCCATGGAGGTTTGTGAAGGCTGTAGATCTGGGATGAAATGAAGTTATTTTTTAAAGTGGCGAAGAATACAGTAAAAATAACCTTCTTCTTCTCCTGTGCCTTGTCCAGTCTTTCAGAGAACCAGTCTCTGCTGAAAATGCCTCCCTGGTCAAACCCCTGGCTGGTGGGGGCCATCTGTCTGTCCATGGCCCTACACTTCCTCATTCTATATGTAGACCCACTGCCGGTAAGCATGCATCTAAAAGAGTCTAAACCCTAAACCCAACAGGGAGTCGGCCATTTTGGATTTAATGGTTTTTGTAATTTTTGGAGATTTACACACTTTGTACTTTAACAAACTCCTCTGAGGGATTCAATCCGATCAACTTCAAAATTTTGCTGTGCAGTCTAAACCCACAGACGATTAAAAGTTATTCAAACGGTTATTACAAGTCGACCTGTTTGCCCATGGTGTGTAATCCAAAATTGGTGATTCGCCATGAAAGAGGAAGTTGTTATAATATCAGTACACATGCTCACATCTGCACCAAATTTGATAAGTATAACAATAAAAAAGTCTCGCGCTGAACACATCCATATACCAATATTCACTCAAAGTCATAGCGCCACCTGCTGGCCACAGGAAATGACACGTTTTACGCTTTAATACTCTTACGCAGGTTGGACATATAAACTTCAAAACTGTCCCAGAAAACCCTTAACACATTGATTAAGCCATGATGTAAAACTAGTGAGTTTTCGGTTAATGGCAGTGGTGTGGCAGTGGCATGGCGGCGAAGTCCCACGCTTCGCCATGACACAGGAAGTTGTTGTAACTTCACTGTACATGCTCAGATCTGTACCAACTTTTACACGTTTAATACAAGTCCTGCCCTGAACTTTAACGAACTCCTCCTAGAGAATTAGTCCGACCAACTTCAGATTTTCCCTGTCTACTCTAAAGCCACTGACGATTAAAAGTTGTACAAATGGTGAGTTTTCGTGGAACGGCGTGCACTTTGCATGGTATCCAAAATCGCTGATTCTCCATGAAATGGGAAGTTGTTGTACCTTGACTGTACATGCTCAGATCAGTACCAAACTTGACATGTCTCATAAGAGACCTGGCCTAAACACATTTACGTGCCAGCTTTAACTTTCCTTGTATTTGCAAAACAGAAACATGGTGTTTCTTTTAATATTTACGCTGAGTTCACTTAACAACTGCCTCTGTGAAGTCAAAAATTGGATGTCAAATAATTTCCTCCTTCTGAACTCAGACAAAACAGGGATCCTGCGCATTGGGTCCCAGCAAATGGCAACGCAAATACTGCCATCTGCTGGTTCCCTAGTAAATCACATTAAATCTGTTGCAAAGAATCTTGATCTCTGGTTTGATAGTAGTTTAGGTTTTGAGCAGCACACCACAAAGCTTGTTCAATCATGTTTTTATCAGCTTAGGAATGTATCAAAAATACAATCATTTTAACTTTTAAGGAGAGACCATTTTAAACGTCTTCATCTCAACGCGCCTGGATTACTGCAACAGCCTTTTTACTTGCTTAATCCAAAAATCTATTGATCGACTCCAGACTGTCCAGAACTCAGCTTCCAGGCTTTTGACTACAACAAAGAAATATGACCACATCACCCTGTTTTAGCTTCATTAAACTGGCTCCCATTATGTTTCAGAATTGATTATTATTGATCACTTTTAAAGCTCTTCATGGCCTCTCGCCTTGTTATATTTCTGACCTTTTAGTCCCATACGCACCAGCACGTACCTTGAGATCCTCGGGCAGAGGTCTGTTGTCTGTTCCAGAGTCTCGACTGAAAACTAAAGGGGACAGAGCGTTTGCTGTCAGGGCCCCGAGGCTCTGGAACAGCCTGCCCGAGGAAATCAGGTCGGCTGAGTCAGTGAACTCTTTTAAGTCAATGGGTTGTGTCGCTATGACGGCTGGCGCGCTGTGAACACTTGGTGATCAATCCCTCTGGCTGGATAAATTTTATGCGTGATCTGTGCACTACTGCAGCTGGGGGCTCTCCACAGCGCCACGCAACTTTCTAAATTCTTCCGTCTCACGGAGACAAAAAGTCAGGTCGAAACCAAATTGGCTGTATTGGCATGAATGTTAATATAACAGTATTCCAAAGCTTCAAGGAAAATACACAAAAAAAACATTCAATTCATATAGTTCATCGAATAAATAAAATTATTTTATTTCTATATATTGGATTAGGGCTGACCCCTTATAGTCGAAGATTCGATGCTTCGATGGGCGGAGCCTGATTCAACTGTCCAAGCTTCGCAGCGAAACAAGGATCATACCATTTTTGTGATATGGGGGTGCTCAACGTCTGATTTTACATAGAACTACCAGTTTTCTCCCAATAAGTTAATATACAGCCTATTACAATATATATTTTAACATTTAATGCTGTAAATAAATGTAAAAAGAATAAAACTTAACAATAAATGTTTCTAAAGTGCGTGAATAAATCCAAAATTGTAACCCTAACCCCGGGTCGTCAGTGCGCATGTGTAGGCGTAGCGTGTAGTGGTGGCAGTAGAGGAACACTTGCTGAAGAGACGGAGCCCCAGCTTTGCTGGTGTTGTGCCGAGTTGTTCGCACCTCGCGGGATTTTCTGAGAATTTATCACCGTTGATGAACCACACAAAAAATATTTTATCGTTTTTAAATAGCTGGCTGCTTGAAATAGACCCACGAGGAACCGCGACGTGCATGCAGTTGTCAGCAGCACGGCAAAAACTCTGCACAAGACCGGTGAATGTCAGTCGAGAGAGAGAGAGAGAGAGAGAGAGAGAGAGAGAAAAGGGTCTTCAAAAAGCCTAATTTTAATATTCATGCTGTTTGAAATGAACTGTTGGATAGTTTGTGCGAAAGGAATTAAAGGCCTGTCCCGTATGAATGCCTGTCCCAAATAGACAAGATCAATTCAGTGATTTTAGCAAATATAATCAAAGTTTTACATTACTATTATGTTAGCAATAATAATAATATGACTAATAATAATAATCGTAGCATCGGGTGTCGAGCAGGAACATGGGGATAGCAGCCACAGATGCAGACTCTACAGCTCCAAGTACCATAACTCCAATTTTGTCTGAGTTAAATATCAGAAAATTATAGGTCATCCAGGGCCACTCCAGATGGTGTATACTCTTCTGCTGAAGCCGTTCTTTTGTTGATTTACTTCTGTGCTTTGGGTCGTTGTCCTGTTGCATGACCCATCTTCTGTTGAGCCTCAATTGGTAGACAGATGGCCTTATATTCTCCTGAAAAATGTCTTTATAAACTTTGGAATAAATGTTTCTGTCGATGATAGCAACCCTTCCAGGCCCTGAGGCAGTGAAGCAGCCCCAAACCATGATTCCCCCTCCACCATACTTCACAGTTGGGATTATGGTTTTCATGTTGGTGTGCTGTGCCTTTTTTCCTCCACACATAGGGTTGTGTGTTCCTTCCATATCAACTTTGGTTTCATCTGTCCACAGAATATTTTGCCAGTAGTGCTGTGGAACATCCAGGTGCTCTTTTGCAAATTTCAGACATGCACCAATGTTTTTTTTTGAGACAGCAATGGCTTCTTCTGTGTTGTACTCTCATGAACTCCATTCTTGTTGAATGGATTACTTATCGTAGAGTCATCAACACGAGATGTTAGCATGTTCCAGTGATTTCTGTAGGTCTTCAGCTGACACTTTAGGATCCTTCGTCACCGCATTCTGCACTGTGCTCGTACAGTCATCTTTGCAGGAAGGCAATTCCTAGGGAGAGTAGCAACAGTGCTGAACTTTTGTAACTCAACGTAACGTAAAACTTATAGAAAAAAACTTATAGAAACAGTGATGCATGCACTAGTACTGTAATACTGTAACTAGTAATTTATAACAATTTCTGAGTAACTGGCTCAACACTGGTAGCAGCTAGGGCTGGGCAATAAAACAATAATGGTAATTGAAAAAAGATTAACTAATCATATTTGCTGAAAAAGATAATAGTTTTGAATGTTCTACCTCAGACTTGTGAAGTGATCCGCTGTTTGTTATCAAGTGTTTGTCACATTCTGACCATAAAGAAAAGTTTAACCACATAATTAACATCTGGTTTCTTCAATTCTTCAAAATCTGCCTTAATAATGATTTGACATATATCGTGATAATTATCGATATCGAATGATATGAAATGTTTTTATCGCCCAGCCCTATTCATTCAACAGCTGCCTGCCTTGGCGAACAGGGAGAACACGTCTGGTGTGTGCTCACCACTCACACAACATTATGTTATCAGTGAACTTCTAGATAATTGATTATTAACATTTGTGAATTGATTCAGAATCGTCCAAGTCCGCATCCCTATGCATCTCAGAATCAATTATTTTCCACACCCTACTAATCAACACCTCCCATCACGTCTCATTGATTGGACTCCAGGTTGGCTGACTCCTGACTCCAAATAACTTTTGGAGACTTCATTAGCCTAGGGGTTCACATACTTTTTCCACCCTGCACTGTGGGAAAAAAAACATATAATTGTTTGTGGGGTATTACTTTAAACAGACTTTAAACAGACTGTGTTTATCTATTGTTGTGACTTAGATGATCAGATTGTGTTTTATGACCAATTTAAAGACATTGGTCATAAAACATAAATTCCAAAGGGTTCAAATTCTTTTTCCTGCGACTGTATAAGAGGATTGGTCCGAGCACAGATCCTCGTGGAACTCCATGATTAACTTTGGCGTGCATGGAGGATTCATAGTTAACATGTACAAACTGAGATATATCTGATAAACAGGACTTAAACCAGCTTAGAGCAGTTTCTTTGATGCCAATTAAATGTTCAAGTCTCTCTAATAGGATCTGATGGTCAATGGTATCAAGTGCAAGTACAAAGACAAGACCTTTGTCTGATGCAATTAGTCATTTTTCATTTTGTCTCTGTGCTATGACGCACTCTAAAACCTGACTGGAAATACTCAAATAAACTATTGCTATGTTGAAAGTCACACAGGACTGTGGTACATAGTGTAAAGGATTTTATGGGTATTATGAACAGCTTTCAGGTCATGATAGGGTCTATTGCTGAGCTTGAGTAAGCCAAAGGTGACAGCAGTAGGTCAGACTCTGTCTCTCCTCTCTGTCTGCTTGTCAACTGAATGACGCAGCTGAGCTGATAATGATGCACTGTTATATATTTGTTTGGTAACCTAAGGTCGAGATTATCTTTATTTTGTTTCATTACAGACAGACTGGCTGGCTCTTTGTACAAAGTGTTGAATGCGGCTTTAAGGACACAAAACGTGTCTTGATCTGAACCAATAACCAATAGAATCAGAATGCTGAACATAGTTCAATGAGATTTAAGTGCAACTTCCCTCAGTGTACAATGAATTAAAGATGAAAAGGTAAAGAAAAAGTAAAATAATTGACAGAAACTCACACATACTGGTAAAACTGGTATCGGCAGAAGTAAAAGATTGCACAGTCAATGTATCAATAATATTGCACTCACTTATGATGATGCTGATAAAAACAACAACTCACACATATATAAATAAACTACACTGAACAAAATTATAAACGTAACATGTCTGTGAAGATTCTCAGTCATCCAGGTCATAGTTGCCCTTGACTTTAACCTTTGTATAAACTCAACACTTTTGTTTTTGTCCCCATGCATCATGAGCTGAACTCAAAGATCCAAGACTTTCTCTAGTTAGTGTTAGTGTTAGTGAGCACATCTCCTTTGCCGAGATAATCCATCCACCTCACAGGTGTGGCATTTCAAGATGCTGATCAGACAGCATGGGGATTGCACAGGTGTGCCTTAGGCTGGCCACAATAAAAGGCCTTAGGCTGGCCACAATAAAAGGCCACTCGAAAATGTGCAGTTTCACTGGGGCGTCCGGAAACCAGTCAGTATGTGGTGTGACCACCATTTGCCTCACGCAGTGCAACACATCTCCATTGCATAGAGTTGATCAGGTTGTTGATTGTAGCCTGTGGAGTGTTGGTCCACTCCTCTTCAACGGCTGTGCGAAGTTGCAGTCGGGTCGAGACCCCGATGAGGACGACGAGCGTGCAGATGAGTTTCCCTGAGACGGTTCCTGACAGTTTGTACAGAAATTGTTTGGTTATGCAAACCGATTGTTGCAGCAGCTGTCTGGGTGGCTGGTCTCAGATGATCTTGGATGTGAAGATGCTGGATGTGGAGGTCCTGGGCTGGTGTGGTTACACACTCTGCAGTTGTGAGGCCGGTTGGATGTACTGCCAAATTCTCTGAAATGCCTTTGCGACATCTGTGGCATTGTGCTGTGTGATGGAACTGCACATTTTGGAGTGGCCTTTTATTGTGGCCAGCCTAAGGCACACCTGTGCAATATCCATGCTGTCTGATCAGCATCTTGATATGCCACACCTGTGAGGTGGATGGATTATCTCGGTAAAGGAGAAGTTTTCACTGACACAGATTTTTACAAATTTTGTGAACAATATTTGAGAGAAATAGGCCTTTTGTGTGCAGAGAGAAAGTCTTAGATCTTTGAGTTCAGCTCATGATGAAGGGGGGGCAAAAACAAAAGTGTTGTGTTTATAATTTGGTTGAGTGTACATATTATAACAGACTTACACATTTGCATTGAGGGATGAACAATAACTAGAATTATTTGGACACTTCTGTATGTCCAGGAATTCTAAACTAAAAATACTAAAACAACAACTCTGTCAGTACATTTGTGTTTTTGCTTTGCATGACTGATCCAATGAGGAAAGCCAAATGCACTAAAATGCTACTTCTGAGTTTTAAAACCAAAACTGGGTCTACATTTACAATTCTATATTTTAGGTGTTCGAATTTACCATTTTAGTCTGGACAGAAGGTGCAAACATAGCAGAAGGTCTGCATTTTAAATGAAATGGTATTTATGTGGATGTAGCCTAAGAGGCAGGTTGATGGTTTAGATGAAGAAATCTTTTTGAAGTTCACTGACACTCTATCCAGGGCTTAAATATCTGCCCTCCCTCTGTCTGTATCTTCAGGTGATTTTCCAGATACGCCCTCTGTCATGGCCTCAGTGGGTGGTGGTGTTGAAGATGTCACTTCCTGTCATCTTGATGGACGAGGCTCTGAAGTTCCTGGCCCGCAACTACATCGAGCCGGGAAGCCAGATCCAGGTCAGAAGACATGGCTGACTGCGAGGGTATTTGTATGTCAAAGTGTTCTGTCTCTAATCTCTAACCTTCTCATTTGTTGAAATCCATTTTTTTAAAAGTCACTGGAGGAGGAAGAGGAGCTGCAGAGGACAGGGGCTAGTGTGGGACTGGTCGGTGCCATGATGACAAGGCTGCGTCTGACAGTTAAGGGTGTGTCCTGGTCGTTTGTCCTGATCTCTGCACCACTGCTGATCTGGATCTTCAGTCTGGACTCTGACATCACCAACATCTTCTGGGAGTGATGGGAGAGAGAGAGGATCGGTGGACTGCAGTCTGTGGAAGCAGTGAAAAAATTGAAAGAAGAAAGAGAAAAGCAAAAAACTGGTGGACTAAAATGCATAGGACTGGGGGGTTGATGTGTAAGGGTAAGGGTGAGAGAGGAAAAGAGATGCTAAAATACAAGAATGGATGTCGATTAGCCAACAGACAATCAGAGAACAACAAATAAGAAAGGCAGTTTTAGACCATTTCTCCTTCAATACTAAAAGGTGCTATGTGTAGCTCATTTGTATCCTGTAGCTTATTACACTGTACTTGTATGATCCTTCGCTTTTCACAGATCTACAGATGCTGATGTTGGTCAGTTTGTTGGTCCGGAGTTAAATACGTCTCTGACAAGATACCGCTGAAGCTCTACTTGATGCTAACATAGCATTCTCACCTGCTAACCTTTCTAACAACACTAAAGCTGATGATACACGGGGCAACTTTTTGAGCAATCGTGCAGGGCAACGTTGTCGTCAATGGTAATGAGTTCAAAACATAGTCGGACTTGCCACTAGCAACATTGCCCAGCAACATTGCTCAAAAAGTTGCCCCGTGTATCATCAGCTTAAAGATTACATGATAAACATTAGCATGTTAGCATGCTATATTCCGTTATTGTAGCTGTAGCAGTTAACATTTGGATCTCAACTGTTCTGGTTTGGCACAGGATACATTTATTTTCCAAAGAGACATTTCCCTCTCAGATTGTTGACTTTTTCAGAGACCAGGATCAGGTTGCACCAGCTATTGATAAAAACCTTCAATAGTTTTGCGTGTAATGTCCTTCTTAAGTTTTTAGTAATACTAGCTAGCTTTAAACTAGTTGCTTCCTAAATCAGGTTGCACCACTGGAAATGCCATAAATAGTAAAGTATTTAGTAAGAACTACTTTTTGTAGTGTAGCTCATTTGTCTCCACTTGGTAAAGACTCTGTCCCACATTTAATGCGTTCACATGCGTCACGGCTTGTTGATGATTTATTCATGGCAGAAAGCCACACATAGCACCCTTTAGATGAAAATGAGTGGTGCAGGATCAAACACACATAAACCAACATTACATCCACACAGCAGTTCACCGGTAACAAGTAACAGGTGACGAGGCCAGATATCTAGATGTACAGTAGAATCCCCCAGATGGCCACTGCAACAGTCTTTATGCTGCAATACAAAACTATTCTGTCACATTACTGTTAGATCTTTCTTGCAGATACTGTAAACAAGCATTTCAGCTGTGCAGGCAGACTGTTAGCAGACCGGGACCGAGTGCACGTCACACAGTTCTGACATGTTTCAAAGCTGAAGATCAGCACACGTCTGTGCTGTGACCATCTGACTCTGCAAATACACGTGTAATCCTTCTGTCTGGGGGGCGATGCGTACAGCTGGGGGTCTGCAGGGTTCACATGTACAGTTCTTCATAGCATTTGAGTCCCTTAGACGTTCCTTCTGATCGAGCTACAGTTCAGCTTCCTTCGTCGTCTGTCCTGTTGATTGTTACTGACACTGAAAGCTCTCCAGCTTGACTTGGTCAGGCTTCTGCTGCTTCTTTAGACATGCTGAAGCTTTATAGTATAACCGAAGCCTGCACACCAGGAGGAATGCGTTCAGACTGTTTGATCAGTTTAGACATGTTGTTATATTATTTATATTCATGGTTAAACGGTAGAGGTTGTGTGTACTTCCAGGTGCAGTCAGCATCTACATTATGTGACTGCTACATGTATGTAAGCTAAATGGATTCACGTTTCTTTATTTTAGGGCTTTAAATAAACTGTATTAGTTAATACTCTCACTACATAAGTCCGGCTCAGCACACTATTGTTTCTTTTAGTTGCTTCTTCTTTCTCCCCATGCCATGTTTACCAAATAATCTGCCTCTGTTTAGTTTAAATGCTTTCACATTCAGGATTACGCTTCGACAACCAGTGCTTTTAGCAAAGCTGTAATACACAGATTCCAAATGATCTCTGACAGTAAGCCTGACAGTGAGCAAGTGTTTCTTTTAAATGGGTTTTTTGTGCGGGTCAGTGACCGGTGATGCCATTCTGACATCTCACTCTGTTTGCCATTGAACACTTTTTTTATTTTATTTATGTAGTTAGGGGTCCAAGCAGTGAGCTTATAGTATCTTTTGTTACGTATCACATTTGACCACAGTGACAGAGTATTAGGGCCACCGTGTGAGATTTAGAAGAAAAAAAGTCAAAATATTTGGAGATTTTGAGATGAAGTCATATTTTTATGAGGAAAAAAAAAAAGCCATGACATGATGAGAGAAAAGTCACTATATGTAGAGCGCCTGTTTATGCTTGCAAAAGGTTCGTGTTTGGTCACTTTGTTCTGGGTTAGCAGAGCATTTACACTGTGGATTCTGGCTGCCTGACTCCTAAAATCTGAAGTTTGCTCTTGTAATATTAAAATGTTTTTGTGTAAAATTATTACTGTGACCCATAAAATGTGTTTCTACTTATTTTAGACCATTTCACTCAAAATATTATGGCATTTTCTGACTTTCAACCTCCTAGAATTTTGACTTTATTCTTGCAATTTACCTTTTTTTTTCTCCCAAAATTCAGACCTTATTCTTATAATATATTTGCTATTTTATTCTCAAAGTGTCGGATTTCTCCCCGTAATAGTTGGTCATAGGCTCTTTATGATACCTTTTAATAAATTGCTTTAAAATAAATTTTGTCTTAGTCACTACTTCTCCTTGTTAATTATCCAAAACCATAGAAGAAGTTCTTGCTGCCCACCCTTCTGCCTCTTTTGTCTTAGTTTTTTATTTTAGTTAAATTTTCAGTCCTAAATGTTTCTCATGTGATTGCTCGGAAATTGCAAAAAAATATTTTACCATAAAGGCAGAAAACACATGTGGATGCGCCTCGTACTGTTTATTATTATTTATTCATATTTTATTGTTCCTTAACTGTGTATTATGTCATGACAGTCCAGCTCTGATAAATGTACCAACTTTCTTTACAGTTTTTATTATAACAGTAAGTGGAATTGAGGGTTTATTTAGTTCCCAACTGTCGCAAAAACTGAAAGTTTCACTGACTGGCTTGTTTAAGTAGTGAATAATTTCATAATTGGAGAAACTGTTTTCAAATGTGTTCCTCTTTCTGTATTTCCACCCTCTTGTTCCCTCACCACTAAGCAACCAACAACGTTTCCACTGAAGCTAAATGAGGGAGCACTATTTTGTATTTTATTTTAAACGTTTTCCACGTTGATGCTACTGTTGAAAAGCGTGTTGTCGTTGGAAGTGATGTTACAGGATGAAACAAAAAATATGAAATGGCTCAGACTTCAAGTGTGCTGTGCTTATTTGACACATTACAGAAGCAACATGATAAACTGCAAAATAATGTTTGCTGCTGTTTTTACTTTCATTCACATGTCATGCGTAGTTTACCGTCATTGCAGGAATTTAAAACAGCAGCAGAATCAGAATTAGATTTTTTTGACATGTTTTTTTTACACAAACAAGGAATTTGTTTTGGCGTCTAGGTGCGCAACAACAATAAACATCATCACAGTTAAAACATATGATTCCACACCTCAAATATCAAAATAAAACTCTTTTATAAAACAGTTTAGAAACATACTGTAGCTGGCCACATGAGGGGGCCAGTGAGCAGGCCTCCAGTAAATCAGGGCTGATACTGGGGTCAGGTGAAAAATGTTCTTCAACATGTCACCTTTTCAGGAACCAAAGTGTTACGAGCAAATCGAAGAAGGGTTGGTGTTTGTTTTTATGACATTGTGGGGTTAAGAAATGTAAATCCAATAACTTTTTTATTAAAATATCACCTAAAGTGGAGATAAGTTATCAGCCGATAGCATTTTTATCAAAGCATCAGAAACAATGTGTTGTAACACAAGGTCTGGACGAATTTAGCAAGACTTCTGGTGCAATAACGTAAAAACTGTGTGGTGAGGTGTGCTACTGAATGTGTGTGTGTGTGTGTGTGTGTGTGTTAAGGTCAGTGGGTGGGCGGACAGGACTTGAGCTCCATTTATAGACATACTGTACATAGAGAGTAAGAGAGAGAGTCAATGTGAGTGCACTTGTGCCAGTAAATACAGCTGCCACACAGAGGGAAGGATATAAAACTTTACATCTGCAAGAGAAAGATTAAACTCTGAAACAGAATCACACGTTCTCCTGTTGGGAAGCAGGCAGTAGCGAAGAGAACGTGTTCAATCAGTAAAGACAGATCATCTACTGGAGGAGCACAATTTATAAAGTAAGTGACTTTAGACGTGTTGCATAGTTAGGATTATTTCCCCCTCATTTTGCCACGTGTTGGCAAATGTGAAGGAGCCGCCTGACACAGCTGTAGTCACAGCTGAGGATTTAATGACACTGACTGAGTTTCGTTACTGTAGAGTTAGTTAGAAGAGTTAGGCTTTTGTAGTCAAAGCTGATCACCAGCTATGATGTGCACTTATCTTTCAAGACAACTGTAGAAACACTGAAACTGAGCAGAGTCCAATTGTCCAACATGTACAACATTTGAAAGTGTGGGATGTGAGATGAAATGACACATGGTACATGTTAAAGTGTCTTCAAATCAAAGCTGAATAACAGTGGTGTGATAACAGTGGCGATGTCCTTGTGGCATATCCTTGGGGTCCCACATGCTGTAGGTTGAGTGATTTAAAAGCTTTAAAAAGAACAAAAGTGTGTTTAACTCAATGTAGTGTGTGCCTCAGGTCACCAATGGGCAAAGCTGTCCACTGTGTGTGACTTCCTGACATGGGTCCCTTGTTGCGTTCCCTTACACCGTAAATGCTCATGATTTGGCCGAAAGGGGGCTTTAAAACCAGCCTAAGCTTTAGCTGAACAGCCGTCATTGTTGCTCATTGTAGAGCGAGGTTAGCACAGGTAGAGAAGAGGCTGTAGAAGCAAACCCCAGGGTGGACTGAATTAAGCCAGAGTGCATTTTATTGTTTATGAATGAATGAGGAACTGTTATTTGCTCTGTCATCATTTTATTATATACAACAGTGGTCTTTGCATTTATTTTATTTTGTTGTGGTTTATTTTTGTCACTTTTGTCAAAATGCCAAATGGGGGGTTGCCTACCTGGGACCCAAATGGCAGTCCGTCATTTAACCATGTGGGACCTACATGTTAGCTGTCAGTGCTAATGGACACCGTGAGTCAACAAAAAAGCAGAAACTACACTGGTACAATTATTGTCTACTCTGTGTAGGCTTGTGTCAATTACACACATATATCCGGCATATCAGACTGCTGCAATAACCTCTGAGTCACACAGAGTGGACGTGACCTTCCTGTTGGGGACAAAACAAACAAACTAAAAAATCCATAACGGAAATCATGAAATTTTAGCGTGTAGACTTGGTTTAAGGTTAGGCTTTAAGTCTCCAGTCAATGTCCTCTGAAGCAGTGGCGTAAACACTAAATTCTGGGCCCTATATACAAGCAGTCTCTGTGGGGCCCCCTTTCTCTCGTGGTCCCTGTCTCTCACACGTCTTTTGAAAAATGTTGACAAATAATTGAGCAAAACAGCTGTTCTTCATACCACATTTAAACGAGGAAATAATCAGGGATTTGTGCTGAAATCTGCCGTCTCAACAAACTGATTCCTACAATTACTTTACTATTAAATGAGGTTTTTATGAGTATCATGCTTAAAATAATTTTATTTTTTAACATGTTTATTGAAGCATTCATCGTTCCCAAGGTATAAGACAAAGCTGAAAAATACCGTCTTCGCCGTACCGTCTTGAATAAAGATGCTTACGTTAGTGTTTGTATGTGGGTGTTTTAATGTGAATGTGGATCTTTCAGATCAATTTGAGAAGCACCTGTGGTCTCGTTCCACATTTTATTGAATGTCATGCAATGTGGGGAACTGGTCTCGCCTTTCTCAGTCTTGGTCTTGACTTGGTCTCAGCCCCTAAAAGTCTTGGTCTCAATAAACTCTGGTCTTGGTCTCGACTTGGTCTCGGTCTGGACGGTCTTGGCTTGTGATGGCGCTGTGGAGACAGAGACATGCGAAGATCTTTCAGGAGAGGAAGAATGTTTTTGAATTACTTGACGAGGCGCGGTATGCGCCATCGTTTGGACAGAGCAGGCGTCATCCTTGTCAGCGAGTTGGTGAGGGACGTCATCTCACCACTGGCTTTACGCAGCGGTGCTGATGATTTGGGGCCATCACCATCAGTTGTCATGGAAACAATTATGGCACTTACAGCGCCACACATCGGCTACCTGCAGGAGATTTGCATCCACCTCTTTCCTTGACATGAAAAGAGCGTTACCTCCGAGGTGCATGCAATTCTCGTCAGGCGTGCTTCATAGGAGCAGTAGGCACAACGCTCATGGAAAGATAAATTTTTTATCTTCTCAGTTTTATTTATAACTGAGAAGCTTGAAAAATACAGGCCCTGGTTCTCATGTCAGGTTTGCAGTAGCCCACTGTTACAGGAAGTGTTTGGTTTTCATTAACTGTAGTTTTACAGTAAGGGATTTCAATTCAGAGAGAGAGAGCGCTGCTTTTTCCAAACAGTAATCAGTAGAATTCCCAGTGTGCCTTAAACAGGTTGAGTCACAGCTTTCCAAAGCTTTGCACACATGCGTTTTAAATTCAGTCCATCAAATATTTACACTCTCATAGCAGGGGAGAACACTGGGTCCATGGATTTGTGGTTAAACCTGAATGTTTCTGTGTGTGCAAGTGGGTTACATCAGTGCATGACACTTAATAGCGCCAGCTAAAGTAGAAGGTCAAGTGAGGTCAGACTTCTCCGTCTGATCTCATATACCCATCCCCTCCTTAACCCCTTGATGCCTGAATTTTTTTACAATAAAAAAATGAAAGATAATAATTTGTGTTTTCATTTGCTTTCAAGCTGATGTTAAAAATTAAGTGGAAATTGTAAATTTGTCTATAGAACATAGAAAAGACATAAATTCAGGTATGATGTAGGTATGATGCAAATTAGCAACAACAGGCATAAATGAGAAACAGGTGATTGCAAAAGGTTCCCAGGTACGTATCGAATATGCACAAACAGGCATTTGGGGAATACAAACGCCATCTCAGCTGCAGTCTGAAAGGAAGAGGTGTGATGCCAATTTGCGACAATCGGCGTTAAAGGATTACTACTTGTAATAATACTTGTAATAATACTTGTAATACTTGTTTCCGTTCAGCTTTCAAGACAGTTTACAAGCTGGGGGGCTCATCTCAAACACCACTAATGTATAGTGCCCACCTGGGTGATGCACAGCAGCCATTTAGCGCCAGAATGCTCACCACACATCAGCTTGAGCTGGAGAGGGAGGGGATGATTAGAGAAAGCCAGGTTAGAATTTTGCAAGGACATGAGATGTCCTAAAAATAATGGCTAACTTTGATATGTCAACTTGAAGGAAAACTATGTTTGTTTGTTTTTTGTTCAGTTCTTTTATCACAATTGTGATAATATTGTTCCACCAAAGTAAGTGCTGAGATCTGTGGCAGTAACCTGTCAACCAGGATGATCATGTGATCGTGTTGTTGGACATGTTGGTTTTTGATGCAGATTTGCAAGACCTTCCAAGTACAATGTTATCGTGAGGGATTGAACCATTGGCCCAAACTACGAAAATAAAATCCAAGGTTAAAAAAACAACATATGTTTCTTTTAGTGTAGTGTGTGGCTCCCATGCACTACACATTTGCATTATGGCCCCTGCCAGCTGCAGGACTGCATATCACATCACAGAAAGAAAGAAAACACTGCTGAACACGAGCTCAGTGCAGGAGAAGTGAAACTGACATTTTTCTGCAGGTCAATGTTACATGAATTAAAATCTAATGTGACACTAAAAGAGGTTGTGCAAAGAAAGGATTTGTGGTGCTTGGTGGCTCCTAGCACAACTGTGCTTCCCGCTGTTTGATGGACTAATATTTTCCTCTTATTTGTTTCCTGTTCTTGTGTGTCTCCAGCTGTCATGGCTCCCAGTTTAGCCCAGGCTTACAGGAGGAGGTGGTGGATGGCTTGTACAGCCATTGTAGAGAACCTGCTCTTCTCTGCTGTCCTGCTGGGCTGGGGCTCACTGCTCATCATGCTGAAGAACGAAGGCTTCTATTCCCATCTTTGTACTGGTAAGACCACCATCCAACCAGCTTATCTGCTTGTCTCTAGTTCAGTATCATCCACAGTCCGCCTCTCTTGGATAGTTTCAAAGCTGTACATGTGATAAAGTCTTTAATAATTATGAATGGCTTTGGAGTTCTGCATAGTAGAGGTTGGCAGTATTCACTCTTGTGCAACATCAAATAGACCAGCACGCATCTTAAGAAGCATTTATTTACAAAATAATAAAAGTACATCACTCAATACGTACTGTAATCTAAATCTAACTGTACTTAACTGAAGCTAAAGAACAAAGAGAGTATGCACATGAGAGAGAAAGCGTGTGTGTGTGTGTGCAAGTGTGCACGCGTCCAGTCCACGCCGGAATATGTGTGTATGTTGTTCTGCACCCACGTATCCAACATTCACGAGCATGCCAGCACATCCTCTCCGTGTGAATGAACCTCAGTAAAAACAAATCAATACTTGGACACTGACAGAGGCTCAGCTGTGTACACTGTTACTTTATGCCATGTCCAGATAACATTATCAGTCCAGCTTTGGTGCTGCTTGGGGAAAGTCAGTCCAATGATGCAGGCTTTGCTGTGCAGAATTTCAGTATTCCTCTTGCGATCTGTTGCGATAGTTTCGGCGTCGGTTGGGAATCTGGCGAGAAAAAACACTGACCGAACTACTATAAACAACATCAGTGATATAAATGATCTGACTCTGATAAATGATCAATAGGCGTCCCATGCTCGCCAATCCTTTTTCTGTCCCTCTCACCGCTGTTTCACTTCCCCCGATTTTTCCCCCACATGATGAAATCTCAAAATCTGCCTATCCACTATAATTATCAGAAATAGTATCACTTCTATTTGTTGTTGTGTTTTTTAAATGACATATTTCCTGCACACATTTGTCAGCTGCGTCTAAACAGACGGCGAGAGAGATGTTGGATTCCAATTGTACCTGCAGTCGTGAGGTGTTTTTGTCAGTTGGTTACCTTTTGAAATGGTAACTGTCCTGAGTTTCTCTGTGTGCTGTACTTTGATTCTTGTTTGTTTGGTTTTGTATCTGCAGTTTAGTCCTGTCCTCTGTTCTGTTGAGTTTAGTTCTCTGTGGTTCCATGTCGTACTTCCTACTTCTGTGTTAATGTCTTAGTATTTACTCCTGGTCTGTGGACTTGGGTGTTCAGTATTTTGCCAATGTCTGCTCCGTGTTCGGTTCTTGGTTCAGTCTGTTTTTCCTGTTACGTTTTGTGGTCGATCTGTGTCATTAGTTTTTAGTCTGTTCTGTGTTCCAGTATGTTTCTTCTCTTGTGTCAGTTGCCAATACCTTGTGTTCAGTAGTGTTGTAGTCAAGACCGCCCAAACCGAGACCAAGTCAAGACCAAGACCAGAGTTTATCGAGACCAAGACAAGACCAAGACTTTTAGGGGCAGAGACTAAGTCGAGACCAAGACAAGACCAAGACTGTTAGGGGCAGAGACCAAGTCAAGACCAAGACCAGAGTTTATCGAGACCAAGACAAGACCAAGACTTTTAGGGGCAGAGACTAAGTCGAGACCAAGACAAGACCAAGACTGTTAGGGGCAGAGACCAAGTCAAGACCAAGACCAGAGTTTATCGAGACCAAGACGAGACCAAGACTTTTAGGGGCAGAGACTAAGTCGAGACCAAAACCAGTTCCCCACATTACATGACACACGATAAAATGTGGAACGAGATCACAGGTGCTTCACAAACTGATCTGAAAGTTCCACATTCCCATTAAAACACTAAGAGCTGAAATCAACGTAAGCATCGCAGGGAGGGGGGACAGTCGTTAATCAGGGTTATTTGTTGCATTTGAAGCAATAAGTTTTACTTCCAATGAAAGTTAGGATGTTAACACATAAATCAGACAATGCAAAAGCACTTAATTGATATTCCCAAAGTTATGGTCTTGACTGGTCTTGAAATAAAAGAGTCTTTAATGTCTGAGACGAGACCAAGACCATCAAAAAGTGGTCTTAAGACTGGTCTCAAGACCAAGGCCGGTCTCGAGTACTACAACACTAGTGTTCAGTGTTCAGTGTTCAGTCTGCTTGTTTCTGTTCTGTTCCTGTTTGGATCTGTGCCGGCCTAAGTTCTTGTCTTTTCTGTTATTATCTGGTGTTTGTTTCATGCTCAGTTTCTGCCTGCCTGTCAAGTGTTCATGGTAACCCTCTAGTTATCCCTCTGCCTGCCTGTCTCGTTAGTCCTGATTCCTCTCACCTGTGTTTCTCCCGCCTGCTCGTTAGTCCCTGGTGTTAAATGTTTGCTGTCCCTGTCCGGCCATTGCAGTGTGCTGTAGTGTGAAGCCTGCCTAGTTCTGTCTCGTCGTTTCATCCTGTGTTTTGTGGATTTTCTTGTGGATCACTTTATTTTGGATCTTGGACTCGGCCACTCTGAAGTAACTGTGCTCGCCTTCTGTTTGTCAGATACTCCTTTTTGAAGATGATCTGCTCGGTGTCCTGCGTTTGGGTTCTCCAACCTGCTCTATCCTACAAACCTGTGACAGTAGCACACATGTCTCAAGAATGAGTTGGTTTTTTATAACTCCTGACACAGTCTGCACAAAACAAGTCAAAACTGACTACTGTAAATCACTTTTAAATGCTCTGACACAAAATAAATCAAATCAAATCTCCCACAGACTCAACCGCCACCAAATCTCATACGTTCACATACACAAAACAGTGAAAATAATATTTACAACAAACTACATCTGCATTAAAAAAGAAATACTTGGGATAATTGGCTAATGAAGGGGCAGGTGATACAGACTGCAGATCACTTTATAATTGCATGGGACGATGGACCATCTCATCCTGTCATACCAGAGGTGGAGGTTTATGTTTATGACAGCGGCCACATGATCAGATGGATTAATGCGCTGAGGTTTGATACCACTGAAAGCTTCCACTCGTACCTTTGCGTTGATTAGACCAGTATCCAAATAGTTCTTCTTGTCATCTGTAGTGCAGTTATTATCCACGTGTAGACTTGTTAGAGTCTGACCACCTTTCCTACCCAGTCGTTCTCACAGTGCTCAATACCGCCTGGTTCGTTAGTGCTCTTGATTTGAACCTTCCATGGATAACTCTGACCTGGATGACCGAAAGTCTTCACAGACTTAAAGTGATGTTGTAACAATGAAATGCTAATTGTAGGACTTTAAATAACCAATGACCTCCTACAGTGTGGAAAAGCTCCGTTTGCATTTACATATATGGCTCTTCAAGGTTTTACATAGAGATAGAATAAATAGTACAGATCATTGAATCATGTCATCTTCACATAAGGTACACAAACCTGGAAAAGCTATCAGCAGTGTTTGAACCAGCAGCTTGTGAGTTTATTCAGTTGAAGTTAAAGCATCACTAAAACAAAACCATTTGTCAGGTGGTAACTATTTCTTTCCCTTGCAGCTGCAATCGGTTGTGCATGTGACTGATAACAAATGGACACACTGAGTGATCAGGGCCTATCCTGTTAGTGCTATATTGGGTTTGTTTGCTTGGTCTAGTGAAGAATGTGTTTCGGCAGGCTAAGCAACCTCTTAGGTTCTCTACTTTCTGTTAAACAATATTCTTTGGGGGCTTAATTGATGTAACAGGGAAGACAGGTCTAACGTGGAGTCATTTGCTGAGCCTACAAGTGTTCACTGTTGTTTCTCTCATATGACTGTCCTTGTTGGGGAGACGACAGTTAGACTGATAAGGTAGAGACAGCAGCTCAGGTGTCAGGATAGCAGATGTCCGTGTTCTCTGGGAATCTTACAAGGTCGAGTCTTACAAGAATGTTTGGAAGAACTCACCGGCTTCACAGATTAGAGTACAACTCACTGAAAGTAACAGATTCCGCTAAGACGTGGCATTCTAGTCTAAACATCAGATAGATTTGTTGTTTTTAGGTTAAGGTCAGCTAAAGGTGAGTTAACAGGGAAACCTACAGGCACACGGGGGAAGAGAGAAACTTAAAAGGGACCAAAATATGTTATCTTTCAGATTCGGTGTTGGCATTCGACGTGTTCACATGTTGTTTGCTGGCACTGTCTCCTCGGCCGGGTTTAATAAACCATGCTGTGTTAAGTCTTCATCAGTCTCCGGAACCTCTTCACACCTGAACAATGAGGCTCACAATATTTCTTCAAAACTATCACCTGTTTACCCTCTCTTGAATTATTTCTATGACCCTATCCAGAAAATGAAACTGTCGTCAGCAACGTGACTTCCATGAAGAGCAGTGGCTGGCGGAGTTGTGTGGAGCAGGAAGAGGTATTGAATCTTGGCTTCACCATTGGCTCGTTCCTTTTGAGTGCAGCCACTTTACCCCTGGGGATCCTGATGGACAGATACGGGCCACGCCCACTGAGGCTCATTGGCAGGTATAGCAGACAGTCCTTTCATTATTTGGTTTTTATCTGAATATGACGAAATGATATGGATGAAAATTACATTTAATTCAGTTTTATTTACATAGCGCCAATTCATAACAAGTTATTGGACCTTTCATATAGAGCAGGTCGAGATCGTACTCTTTGTAATGTTGTTTACAGAGACCCAACAATTCCCAGTGACCATGGGAACATAGTGGCCCAAGTTTTGTGTTAATCTGACCGACCTATGCAGAGACGATACTTCCTGTTTGTCTCAAACGTGCAGGAAGTCGGTTCTTTATTACTTGAACATTTTTTGAATTATCAAAACTTTTCCAATAAATTTTGGGTTATTGTTAAACAATTGTAGGCAGAAAGGGGTGTGGCCTACAGCACGAGAGGCAGCTCAATTCAGGGAACAAGTGCACGGAAGGTCTGCGAAAGTGCGACGTACTATGTGGGAGTTACGAGTTTTACTAACAACCTAACTATAAGCTTTATCAAAGAGGAAAGTCTGAGGCCCCATCCACACTACTCTGTTTTAGTTTGCAAATGGAGAATTAAAACGAATACGATCTCCACAGCAGCGTTTTAGCTGCGTAGCAGAGTAATCTAGTGCGCATGCAAACGACAGATGGTCTGTTCCGTAGTTACAGAAGATTTGGCGAAAGTATAAAGAAAAGCAGACGAAGAATCAGACCAGATTTAAATTTTTTTGCATGCACCAATAACGAGCTGGGTCTGTTACTGAATGTAACACGGGACTGTGGCGGCGGAAAACAGACTGCGAGTCACCACAAAGTAAACGGCGACAAGCACAGTAGTGTAGGCAGATAGGCCTATATGGGACTATTTTAATAAAAATACCAAAACTAAAACTCTGTCAGCAGCATCGTGTTTCTGCTTTGCATGACTTGTAACAGCCAATCAGAGAGCCGAGCGTCGGCGTCTGTGTCAGCGATTCTAAAGTCCTCCGTTTTGACCCGTCTTCACTAAAACTCCCTCCGGGGTTTCGAAATGCAAAACGGGGTCGACAGCGTTTCTAAACGTTTTAATTCAAAAACGCAGCAGCGTGCGTGGGGCTTTAGATCTTCTCTTAAATGTGGAGATGGCGTCTGCCTCCAGAACCCAAACTGGTTAGTAGTAGCTCTTGTCAGAACAGGTGCCGCAGCATTCTGGTTCAACTGGAGAGTCTTAAAGGACTTATTCAGCACCATAATAAGGATTTGCACTAATCCAGCCACAAACGTGTGGTCTAATTTTTCGGCATCATTTAAACAACATACATATGTACTCTGACGTCCTGTGTCTATATTTCAGTTCATGTTTTGCAGCCTCCTGTGCAATGATAGCTGCCGCTGCATATGACCCTGAAGGTAAAACAATACATCAGTATGCAAACCTTGAATCATCATATGCTTGCTTCACTTCAATCCCAGGACTGCAGGAGCACAAATCTGTCACATTACAGCTTTTTTGTTGTTTTGTAGTCATTCCTATCAGTTATGGTTACATTTTACACACCAACCTCACTTATATTTATAACAGAGTGAGCCGTCACATGATGAAACAGGCTATAAACATTAAGTAACTTGGAAGATAAAGTCAGATATTCGAAAAATGAGGCAGGCTACATTTACATTTGTCATTTTGTAGCCTGCCTTCCTGGAAATGACTTGACCTGCCATATTTACCATTCTGCAAATGCACTTTTTCCTTTCCAGTCACAGTATAACTTTATTGTTTGGTGCATTTCCTTTTGGTTGGGAATAAAGCGAGAAGAATAACCTAAAAAAAACTGAATGTACCTTTTTTTTTTTTTAGTTTCATTATAGCTCATGGTATTCTTCATTTCTGTGTGTTCCATCAGTGCTGTCTGTCCTCATCTTCCTCGCCGTCTCCTTCAACGGCTTTGGAGGAATCTGCCTGACCTTCACCTCACTCACAGTACGATTCCCACTTACACAAACACACACGCCATATTTGCAATCTAGCAGAGAAGTGTCAAAAAGTATTCACAACTGAATCTGTGCAGAGGAGAGTTACTTCAAAATAACTACTTATATTACAGAATGTCTGTTTTGTGCAGAAAAGTTTGATTACTTTCATGCTGACACATGTAAATGTACTGAACTAATACTTTTTGCAAAATGTGTCGTTACTTTCTCTGTATTTGATGGAAATTTGTCTTGGACATCAGTGCCGCATCAGGCTGCAGTAAACACCGGTAAATGTGGGCTTTACTTTCACATACACCATACATGTACATTACACTGCACAAGTACCAGAGACCAGAGAGAGTTATTTTGAGGGGACAGCAGATTTACACTGTTATACAAACAGTGAGCTCACATGCTTCCACTGCTTTTTTTGAATTTCATCCTGCCTGCCCAATCTTTGTGAATTCATCCTCCTTCCTCTACTTCATTTCGGTGTCTCAGAGATTTGGCCCAGTAGATCAATCAACCAACATTTACCTTGTTGTTTGCATTATGACATTTATGTCAGAGAAAATCTGTTGATCGTGGAAGCAAAAGTCATTATTTTAATCGGTTGGCTTGTTTGTATCTGCATCTGATATCTGCAGAATGTCTGTTATGACTAGTCTCATAATGACACTAGTTATACGGTAATAATATGTAAAGGTTGTTTTTATTTTTTGTTGTGATGCCACCAAGAGGCCAAAAAATATAATCAATGCAGCTTTAACAATGTAAACTGCTTCACTGCAGTTGTCCTACTTTTTAGTAGTATGATGAGGAGGAAGCTTTCAGTCCTCTTTGACATTTTGGTGAAACAGAACAATAACATAAGATATTTCTGTTATTGTAAATATTAATGTTGAACTAAATAAGGATATATCCTGCGCTGCACATAGACAGGGACGTAGGGGATGAAGGTCCCTGCTGACTGGACGTTGGACAGCGACACTGTTCTTTGCACAGACTGCTGTGACAGACTGACCTCATATACCCGCTTTTCCATCTTTCTGTCAAGGTCAAAACCCCTGCTGTGACATCACAGACTGGGCTGTGGCCAGAAGTGTCATGGTTTGAAGATTTCAACCTAAAGCAAGCAGAGCAGCAGTTTTGTGCTTGGCTGTGGATTTTCTGTCTGGTGCATACACAACCAGAAAGTTCACATTCATGTTCCAACACATTGTGTGTGCGGTTCTGACTGCTCTCTGTGCGCGAGCGTGTGTTTTGGAGAGAAGCACATGCTGTTCCACTTGTTCTAAATTCTGCTGCGGCCTCTCAGCCAATCCAAAACATGGCTGGTCAACACACCCTCCCGCAGCCCTGTCCCCTTGTCAACCCTCTCCACCACCCCCTCTCTCACTCTTCCTCCCTTTTCCTGGTCTGGTGTCTGACTGACCAGGGGTATTTTAATCCTCCTACACACAAGCTTAAATCTCCCGTTTCCAGATATCTTAGCAGGGGTCAGTATTGTCCTTATTACATTTTTAGAAAGCCTTGAACATTTTCAGCCACTCTGGTGGCTCTGTCACACTGTGCTGACCACATACTGGCACATGGTGGTGTTCAGCAGATATGTTTACCATGGTCAGCATCTTAGTTTAGCATCCATTTGCAAATTAGCACTAAACACTTAATTAGTTTTGCAGGGATTATATATTACTTTAATTATTTTTATTACTTTATTATTATATATTAAACCAAACCAAAGAACTGGACAAACCTGAATATTGACCTGATTATGGCACTAGATGAACAATCAGGGGATCACCAACATTTTATTCTCTCGCTAAGCATTAGTATCTACAAACTTTTGTGCCAATCCATCTTCAAGAGGTCAAAATATTCACTGGACAAGCAAATATAATAATTCATTCTATGGGTAGCATGAATTAGAATCATCATCATAATCATTGGTCTGTTTTTATGCTTTATGCTTTTCTAATATAAATAAACGCTATTTTCTGATGTTTTTATATTGGGAACGAGATGGGATGGTAAACCCATGTCACCCTGTGCTATGAATGGCAATCCATCTCGTATATGTCCAGATCTTTCACTCTGCACCAGCCCAATATGCTAAGAATTGAACACATATTAGATGATTCCACGCCTCACTAAAATTGAACAAATGCAGGTATACTGGGCCCTCGGTTTGTAGCTGTTGGAAGAACTTCATGTTGATGGGTTTTCACATAATGCGTTCTTCTCTCAAACTACAGCAGTGCACAAGAATGACTAAAATAAAAAGAAGCAGGCTTTGAGAACTCAAAGCGAGAACAGATGGACCAGCTGATGGATAGAGGGATCCATGGCACAGAGGGGAAGGAAGATAAGAATGGAAAAACACGGGTGGAAGCCAGGCTTCAACAATGTGGAAACATTAGTGAGGAGAGAGAGAAAGAGGTGTGACATTAGTTGAACTTGAGGACTGTAGACAGAGAGACGAACAGGTATTTGGTTATCAACATCTTCACATTACAGCATAGGAGAACAATAAATTATATAACTTCTACTTCTGCCACTGCTGTTATTACCACCACTACAACTAAAGTTATTACCACTTTTTAATTAAAAGGAAAGGAGGTAGCGTATGACCGGCGGACACGTAACTGAAAATGAGGGCAGACGTTCTGTAGCTTTACACAGTTTTGTGCAAAAGTCTAAGTGTGAAAATCTGCTGTGAAGTAAGGATGCTTTCAAAAATAGACATGTTAATAGATTGTGTTTATCAATTAAAAAATACAAAGCGATTGAGCTGAAGGAAATAGGTTACTAAACGTGCTTGCGTTGGCGTCTGTACACACCTGTCTCTACCTTAAACCTGATTTTGATCCAGTTTTAATCCAAACATCTTTGCGAACTATGCCCCGCGAGGATGTACTACAAGCAAACAAAAAGACTGCTGACATTAAGGAAGACGTCCAACGGCTTTCAGAGGAACCTAAAGAGAGAGACTCCCTCCTTTATATTACCCCATGTCCACATCTGCACAAGAAAGCAACAACATATTTGAAAAGTTTCAATCTGGTTTGCATTCGACACCACTGACCACAACATCATGTTAGACAGACTGAGGCACCGGGTGGGGATATCTGCCAGCTCTTTAGAATGGTTTTCATCCTACATGTCCAAGAAGAGGTTCTGTGTGTCTGAGAATAACTATGTCTCTTCATTCTGTTCGGTTAAATATGGTGTGCCTCAGGGGTCGGTCTTAGGACCCATTTTATTTTCCTTGTATCTGCTTCCCTTTGGACGTAATCATTGAGAAACATGGTGTCTCTTGACCCGCAGATGTATTTGCCGGTCAGATCCACAGACCCTGGAATGCTGAGTTCACTTACCGACTGCCTCTGTGAAGTCCAAAAATGGATGTTAAAATAATTTCCTCCTTGTGACAAAACAGAGATCCTGGTCGGAATGCAGCAAATACTGCCATCTGCTGGTTCCCTGGTGAATCATATCAGGCCTGTTGCAAAGAATCTTGGCGTCTGGTTCGACAGTAATTTAAGTTATATACATATTTTTACCATCTTAGAAATATATCAAAAATACAATCGATGTTAACTTTTAAGGACCCTCAGACGATCCGACACGCCTTTATAGCATCTCGCCCGGATTACTGCAACAGCTGCCAGGGAAACAGAGGCAAGGAAAAACTTCCTTTTAAGAGGCAGAAACCTCGAGAAGAACCATGACTCAGGGTGGGCGGCCATCTGCCTCATTAGAGGAGAGAGGAGCTCAGTGCATCATGGGAACAAAAACAAAACAATCAGCAGAAATACAACTTAGAAAGCTATTAGCTTGACCACATCTAAGTTATTAATGGATTCATTATTAATTAATTAGTTATTAAAGTGTACTTTAATCATTCTGAGGGTTTGAACCAGCTGCCCTCTTTCTTCCTCATGCTTCTGACAGGGTAACATAACATGCTCTGCTGTTTCTTCCCGCTGTTTAGTTCAGTGTGTCCAAATCTAAGTCTTGATATGGGTTTTTTTTGGTCTCTCCTGTTCCATCCTGCACGTCACATTTCTCCAACTATTCTCTGCACTCTGTAAAAACACCTCCAATTACTTGTGCCACCTCTCTCAGTGTCTGTTTAGTAATACTCTTAGCTAACAAATAAAGAGACTTGAAAATGTGTCACCTCTTACCTGAGAGCTCACAGCATTTTCATTTACATGTGAAAGCCTCCTCTGGCAACACTGACAAACAAAATCCACGTCAATTACAGACAGTTCCCGACAGTTGTCGGCGCTGGCCAAAAATACAATAAATTAGTAGCCGTTAACCTGAACCTCCACGGTAATTTAAGGTGCCATTACCTGCCGAAAATCCCACTTTTCATGCAGTGCTGATAATAAGAAATTGCAGTAATCCAGCCTAGAAGTAACAAATGCATGGGCTAGTTTTTCTGCATCATTTTGAGACAAACCAGCTTAGAGCGACACTTTAATGCCAATGAAATGTTCCAGTCTCTGTAATAAGATATGATGGTCAGTTGTATCAAATGCAGCACTAACATCTAACAAGACAAGTGCAATTAGAAGGTAAGTAATTTTCACCAGTGCTGTCTCTGTGCTATGATGAGCTCTAAATCCTGACTGAAAATCCTCAAATAAACTATTGCTCTGTAGAAAGTCACACAGCTGTTTAGCAACTGCTTTCTCCAGAACCTTAGAGAGAAATGGAAGGTTAGATATAGGTCTATAGTTGGCCAAAACTCCTGGATCAAAAGTGGGCTTTTTAAGAAGAGATTTAATCACAGCTACTTTAAAGCACTGTGGTACATAGTGTAGAGGATTTTTAACATACTTCCCTCGGTCTATTTATTACGTTTTCCTCCAACATTACCCTGGTACGGTGCTTTTTCTTTGTTTGTGGTTCAAATGAAGAAACGGACTATCAAATCGTCCACAGACAAGGAAGGCCTGTAGTGTTCAGAGAGCCACATGCAGCGTGCTGTGTGATTGGCCGTGCTCCAGTTGCATTTATAGTTAGAGTGAAAGTCTGTACGAACACACACACACACACACACACCACACCGCCACAAAACTTACCATCTGCATGGCCAGAGAATGTTCACATGCACACACGTCAAGTTGTCATGGCAAAATGGGTGACGGACACATAGCGGCTGTGTGAGAGAGAGAGAGAGAGAGAGAGAGAGAGAGAGTTAGACCACATGCTTTTAGAGTTTGCATTCAAAATAACGATGACACATGTTGCTGCCTTGCCATGATTGACCTGCTGGTTTGGCAGCATGCTTAACAGAAATAGGCTGGAAAAGATTCTTAAACTTTGCCAAGAGACCATGGGCACTAACTTGACTGTTCTTGACCATGTTTGTCAAGTTAGAGCCATTCAGAGGTCAAAGGCCATTCTGGTGGATCCTCTTCTTGCAGAGTTTTGACTTATGCTATCAGGGAAGAGGTACACTTTCCCTAGGAGGATCAAATCACACAGATATCAGAGATCATTTGTCCCGTCAGCTGTTGCACATATATATATATACTCTAATACAGGTCTGAAGGAGACACAGTGCTCCATGTCTCAGAGTAGTTTTGCTGCATGCTGATAACATCTATTGTATGTTAAAATGTCTTCAGTTAAGTTATTTGCTTTATGATGTGTACTGACTACCGTTTGCAAACCAAACTCTGGGGCAATAAAGGCAAATCAAATCAATTTTTGCTGGGTGTGTGTGTGTGTGTGTGTGTGTGTGTGTGTGTGTGTGGGCGTTAATCATCTCTTCTTCCACCCATCAGATGAAGTGCTTGTGTTTATAAGAATGCAGTAGCGCTGCCTGCTGGTTGAGTTTTTAAAGTGCATTTGAATCACAGATAACTAAGTACAACTTCCAATTAAAGTAAATAACTGCAGTGGTAATAATAATGTTAGAAAAGAAGAGAAGAGATGAAGAGAAGAAAAAAAAGACAACAGAAAAATAACATTTTGAAACCACATTTTGAAAGCATAATTTGTTAAAAAGTGTTAATAATAATAATAATAAATGAAAATGCATTTAGAACGTTTTATTTGCACATGAAGAAAACTAAAAAACTTAAAATATAGAAGAAACAAATGTGCATTGTTCAAAAGTAACTTAAGCACAAAAAAACAAGCTACTGATTACTGATGATAAATCATGCCTACAAGAGAAAACTTCTGAAACAGATCTGAAAGCAGCACAGAATGACTGAGAGCTGCACTGACTTAGATTCTATTATATAGTTTCAAATGAATTTTGTGTTTCTTTTATCAGAAATAAAAACATTTCCACCATAAATTGGTGCACAAACTTTCACCATAAGTTGGAAATGAAGTGTTTTAATAATTTCCAGGGGGAGGTCCCCCACAGACCCCCGCTCATATAGCTCGGCATTGAGGATATCTTTAAAACACTGTTTAAGGATCTTTTCGTCTCGTGTCTTGCGATGTCTCGCGACCTAATTGTCTCTTCACAACCCTAACCGGAGCCCATGTGTCCCCAAATTGACGCCCTTGCATTTCTTTGTGTATTTTAGATAGTTTTGTTGTAGTCTATTGAACCCTATGAATGGTTTTACATTGTATAAGACCATTTCCAGTGTTGGGCAGTAACACGTTACTCAGTAAAGTAGAAGAAAGCGTTTGTAATGGTGGAGTGAACAAGGGAAGGTGCTGATCCTGGTTTAGACGAGACAACCAATACTGTATTACTCTGAGATTGGTTTAACCTAACGTTGGCAAATCCTAGATCTAGAGAGGTTAAGCTTCTATCCTGATACCTGACCATAAGACGCAAGCGTGGCAAGATAGCAAGGACGGAGACAGCCATGTATAATAGATCATCCGCATACAAAGCAATTTAAGCCAGTAAGCTAAAGTTTAAAGAGGTTTAATTACAGCTAGTTTTTGGTATCTTGGACTGTGGCACGTAGACACAAAGACAGATTGAGGGGTTCTTTGACTTTTTAAGAATAAGACAGATGGTAGCATGAGTGAGTGTGCGGGGTAAAAACTCCACAGAGTTTTATGAGATAGCACAATTCTTAGATAGTTATAGATTGATTATTTTACCGACCTGGCTTTGATCAACTGAAGGGAATAGAAGAAGTCATCCAATTCAGTCACATCTACTTAATTCTCAGAGGTCTATGAGACTGGTAAAAAAGTTCAAACTCAGTCATTAACCTGCTCAGAATCAAATGTTATTCCTGAGGATGTGCTGGTTTTAGGAATCTGATGCGACAGTGATGGTTGGCACAATTGATGGACTAACAATTTACTAGATTTATCTCCTTGCTCGTGGTAAGTGCTCCTAGACTTAACAAGTAGGTCTGTCACCTGATTTGTTAGTGATGTGTCACATTGTGCTTGAGGAATTAAGTGTTCTTTATGAATGTCAGGATATGGCAAAGCTGTCATCCCAATACCAGAAAGAAGTCTGTGCGCGTAACCAGTGAAAAGAAGGAATGAGCTTTTCCAGATGGATTTGAAGACCCTCCACGGATCTGTGACTGCAAATTCAGACATGACGGTTTTGACAGTCTTGGCTGAGGTTGTTGAGGCAGTAGGTTTTGTTGAGGATCGTTCTGAGTGTGGATCTAACCAACAGTTTAAATCACCACCTGAAATCAAGATCCAGGAGGCCGTGTCACTAGAGACATCTCTGATCTAAGAGCAGTGGAGCCCCCATCAGCTCTGCAGACAGCTAACGTTTGCCACAGGTGGGAGTGACTCAGGAGAAGGTCGACTACATCGTGGAACTAAGCTTCCCAAACTTGAGCAAAGTAGTTTCAAGGTCTTCTAAAAATGTATGTAGTTTCAGAACATAAATTGTACAGATTTGGTCGCTAACTCGGGAGCAAAAGTGGGATGCGTCGCTTCCAACAGGTCCCCCTGGTCGCTGGACCGAAACGTTTTGATGCTTACATTTGTCTTAAGTGTTCACACAGTATAGGACCTTTTTACATTTACTGCTGACTGACATGATTTATTTATACATTTGATATTATCAAAGTTGTCTTTCTCTCTTTCACCTAGCTGCCGAACATGTTTGGGAACGTACGATCGACCGTCCTCTCCCTGATGATTGGCTCCTACGCTTCTTCAGCCGTCACCTTCCCTGGTGTCAAGGTGCACACGCACACACGCACACACGCACACACGCACACACACGCACAAATCTACTTGAACTGCTGGCGCATTAAAGACTGCTGTCACTGACTTGCTGGTGCAGTTTTACCATAAAATATTCCGCAACATTTATTTCCAACTGTCTATTTTCTTGATCTAATAACAGAATTCCAGGACTGTTGAGATTACAGTGGGATTTCAGTGATGACCTTTAAGCAGCAGTTCAAGTTAGACATTAGAACGATGCACTAAGGTTAACTTTACAACATGTTGAGGTACTTTTTAACATGTTTTTCTTCGCCCCCTTCTCTTCTATTCATCCCTACCCTCATTCCTCCTCTATCTGCCCCTCCTAACCTGCCCTCTTCCCCTCCTCGCCAGGTAATTTATGACCTTGGCGTGTCGTTCCGGGTCATCATGTGGGTTTGGTCTGGTATGGCCTGCTTGGTCTTCCTCAACTGCTTCCTAAACTGGCCTGCTGAATCCTTCCCTGCACCTGAAGACATCAGATACACGTCAGTACACCCTACATGCTGCAGTCAGATTGTTTTAGCTTCTCTGTGGCAAGGCACACTCAATCATGATTAAAACTCTTAAAACATATTGATTAACTGGCCACACTCAGACATTACTATCCTCATGGTTACCTTCCTGATGCTCATCATGCTCTACTAGAATTAAGAATAACATTGTCCACAAGCTGTTCCATTCAAAATTGCTTAGGCGCTACAATTTAAAACATAGCACATACTTTTCCAGTTCAGCAACTCTAATCATTTTAATTCTGAATGTCTGACAGGATCTCAACGCACTACATGCACTAAGACAACTGAACACTTGAGTATAGCTGTTTTGTAGTTGTAGTTATTTTAGAGGTCTTACTATACTTAGTCGCTTTCTCTTCCGTCCTCAGTAAAAAGGTGAAGCTGGACATGGTTGTGACAGAGGACGAGACGACTGGAGACAGGTGCATCACCCATGTGACTGTCATGGAAGACAGGATGGGAGCCAAGCAGCCAGAACCCGAGCAGGCAGACTCCCAAAGCGCAACCCAGGGTAAGGAACATTGCTGTTAGCGTTTCATTTTTGTTGTATTCGCTTTGATTACATCATCGGGGTTGTTTCTTTAGGCTTGACAAGGGTCCTCCAGACAGGATGAGCAGTACTCCATGTCATTTCATTTCATTTGCAAGTCCGTCTGTTGTCTATACCACAAGCCGAGGGACTGGAGCTGATCCCAGCTGACACTGGGCAAGAGGCAGGGGGCGAACCCGGACAGGTCACCAGTCAATCACAAGGCTGCGATGTGGACATGATGCTGACGGTGGCTTTGCATTGCCCTCTCAACTGGAGCACAGAAAAGCACTCTAATTAACATGACGTTAACATGAAACACTATGCACAGACATAACATACTGTGCCACTGATTTTGGATTACTGTTTTTTCAATTGCTAACCTGCACTGGACAAAACTGAAGTCGCATTATCAAAACTCCTCACACAGTCAGCTGAACAGAAGTGCACGTGGACAAAACTGTGAATCATTTTTCATTGCTTTCACACAAAATGCATTCAGCGCTTTTCTCAACTCTCTATCTGCAGCACATTTTTCACACACTGAGTCCAAAACTGTTGAAAACACATTGAAAACAGAGTGACTGCAAATATCCTGCAGTAATCAGACTGAAAGCAGAATGTTTACGTCTACGTGCGTAGAGAAATGTATGCAGGCGTTGGTTCAAGGCGTTGGTCTTTGTGTCTCAGGTACCCGTTTTGCTGTGTAAACTACTGAGAAAAACTGAATTGCAGCACTGAAATTTCAGAATTACTGAATGCAGTGACGTAGAAAAAAAAGGATATTGAAGCATCCCTGATTCATTCTTGTTACATATACTAAAGTACAGTCAATAAAGTGAAAATATGGTATTCTTACAGTTTCTCTCAGTCGCTTTGGTACATTTCCAGAATCATCCTTAACATTTGCAACTAACTGGTAAACTATGGCTAAAGTTTTGATGACAATGATTGAAAATGCACAAGCCTGCACTTGTTCTGTCTGGCATAGACCAGTTTCAACAGTCCAGAGTTACACATTGCAGGATTCACACTTTTACTGTATGCACTGTAATTTGTTGACAGAGCATGTCATTGTGATGCAGGACAAAAAACTGTGATATTATTTCACCAGTATAATACATTGTGATCAACATGACATGAGCAATTGGTAATGTAGGAAACAGCAGACAGTTGTGCATCATTTGCATAAATGTGTCAAAGCATGTGCACTTTGCAATCTCACAAAAGACTGAGAAATTGCTTTTACATATGAAGTGCACACGTGACTAGATGATGTGGAGGTTGAACAATCTGAGAAATGCACCAAAGTGACTGAGAACAACTGGATTCTATGTTGAAATACTGATTTACATGAAAAGAAATCAGTCACGAGGATAAAAGTTCATCAGATTTATGTGATGCTCCCTGTTGTCAGAGTATGCTTTCTGAGTGAGACTTGTTGCCAGTGTTTTGGTTGAACGGGTTTATTTAGAGGCTTGTATGAAGTGTTTTGGTGGTTTGAGTGACGTTTGGAGGTGAGGTTAACTGTTTGGCCATGATGCACGCTGCTAATGCAGACTGTGTGAAGAGTTTTGACAAAGCGGCTTCAGTTTTGCATCTTAGCACATGAAGAAAAAAAACGGTAACTTTTGTTGTTTTTCATCTTCGCATGTTAGTGCCCAGTTTAGACACATGAAAGAAATATTTGGACACAAAATATTGCAGAGCCGATGCAGTTAAAAGTGTTTATTTCAAATAAACAAAAGGTGAAGTGCTTTACACGGGGTAGAGGTAGACTGTCCAAAAACAGGTGTGTGAAGACACAGAAAACAGGCTGGGACATTTAACAATGCATGAGGGACAAGCGCACATTTATAGTGCATTCTGGGAATAATCTGCAAATAGTATTATAACAAAATTGTCTGAAAACCGCAAGACTATCTGAGATGTTCTCTAACTGAACTTTCACACGTTCTCTCTCTCTCCATCTTCAGGCTCAGTGCCGCTCTGTCATTCGATGTGCTCTCCCATCTTCCTGTGGAGTGTCATCACCATGGCAATGACCCAGCTAAGGCTGATCTTCTTCATGGGTGCCATGAACAAGATGCTGGAGTTCCTGGTCACCCATGGCGACCCCAACCGTAAGAACAATGGTCTAATCTTTACTTTAAGTACCACTTGTTGCAGAACGACTAACAAAGACACTTTTCATTCAGAGTTTAATTTTGTTTAGTTTTTTATCTGCTATCTCTACAGGAATGCATTTTCTATCATGTCGTCACTTTTATCGGACCTTCACTACTTTGACTGGTGTATTTGCACAGCCCTCCTCGACACGCTCTCACACAGCTCGACATCTTCAGCTCAGCGATAGAAGTTTTGCAAACCGATTTCTGAGAAACACCCAGCAGAAAGAAAGAACTGCCCACCCTTACTTTGCCACACGGAGCTTCGGGCTCATTGTATTCGATGCCGTGGCGCTCGTATCAACGACTGGCAAAGAGGCATGATGACAAACAGTGAGGACCACCTTTTGAGGGGGGGGGGGCAGTGGTGTACTGGCCTCTCATTCTGCTGTTAGATGTTGTTGCAGCTGCCTCTGAAGCCTGGGCAGTGTCTTCTTTGAGAAGACGAGTCGAAGCGAGAGGGACGGTGGTCATGGCGTGGAGAGCGAGTCCTATGTGGGATGAGGTTTCCAGGGCAAAAAGCTCCTTGTTGTGGGTTTGGTGGGAGGGGCTTAGCGGAGGGAATCAAGCCGCAGAGAGAGAGAGATGTGAAAGGTTTTGGATTTTCATGCGCTGGCTTCAAATGTTCCACACATGGCAAATGGAGGCCACGACAGTCCCCAAGGATTACGTTGCAGACGCTGCAGCCCGTCTCCGTAGAACCGCAGAGCCAGAATATATTAAGGGTTCATGCATCGTTTTCTTTGTCACCAATGAAGAAAATTCTAGGTGAAGCAATTCGATGTTGCCATAAATGTTGTGTACTAGATTCAAACAACTCATTAGACTTTGTATTAAACTACCTGTGGTGAAGCCTGACCTGCAGCTGTTGTCTCTTTCAGCCTCAGAAGAGCTGCAGAAGGAGGTGGAGGAACAAGGTAAGAGTCAAGATGCTCATTAAGAGCCTGTCCTCATGGTAACATTTGACCACTGTCCACTGGGCTGATGGGCTTTAGAAGACCAGTGGAGTTAATCAAATGTTTTGACGGATGGTGCCATGTTTTCTCCATCCGAGCTGTCTTCCCAGCAATGTGGAGTAGGCTTTGAAACACCGTTCAGACCTTCATATTGGGAAATGAAACGATTTTGGTTTCATAAACTCATTTGTAAAATCCTGATCACAGCCTTGACAACATGGATTGTGTGTAGAGTCTTCTATCTTCTTCCTAATTATTTCTCTCCATGCATTTCTATGGACTACGGACACTCTGTCGCTGCGTGCCCTCCCCAGTTGGTTTCTACTCATCTATCTTCGGTACAATGCAGCTGCTGTGTCTGCTGACCTGTCCTTTGATCGGCTACATCATGGACTGGAGGATGGCCGAGTGTAAAGAGGAAAATGCAAACACACAAACAGTTAAGAGGTATGAAGAGGGTGCAGTGGCTTCTCTTTAGGTTTAGGTATTGTGTTGCTGCAGTACAATTATACATTGTTGGACAGCAGTCTAGACGATTACTGCAGGTTTATCTTTGAATTCAATACTCACATATTGGGAGAGTTACTGGTTGCTGACGACGCTGGCCCTGGAAAGGTCACTTCATTGACTATAGTCTAAAAGATGAAGATAAAAGCATATTTTCCTACTTCTGCATCCTTTTATTTGTTCCCCTCAGCCAATCAGATAACCCAAAGAGAGACAGAAAAATCCAGAAACTGACCAATGCCACAAGAGCTTTCATCTTCACCAACCTCCTATTGGTCACCTTTGGAATTATTTCCTTGATTGACAACCTGCCCATACAGGTTAGAACAATACTGAACAGGAATACAAAGATCTGCTATTACAGCATGGCATATGCATTTACAGACACACAGCGACATTTTTGATAATCATTTATAAATTTGTCTTTCTTTCTTTATTAGGTGGTGTCGTTTGTTCTGCATACCGTAGTGAGAGGATTTATCCACTCCTGCTGTGGAGGTCTTTATGCTGCTGTGTGAGTAACACCACGGAACTAATAAAGATTTTTTTATGAGCAAAGGATCTGAAATGACTGTAATACGACATGTGTTGCAAGAGTTGGTGGAAGCCCAAAGAGAGCTTAAAAGAGGATGCATATTGGACTTCAGATAGCCAGAAACGTGATTCTAAACACATTTTAATGTTGCTCTGGGTGTGTTTGTTGTGCAACATGTTAACACAACTTTTAAGGTGACAATATGTGCATGCGAGATGGCTGCGGCTGACTTTCACCAACTTGATACTCAAACGTGAGCTGCAGGCAATTGCAGGGGTGGGGAAAAAAACCACTGCTGTCATGTCGGACACATTTTAACTCCCGTAGAGTGCATGAGCTTAGATCGCAAGATCAGACAGGTCCATTGCATGCTTCAGTCAAAACGCAACTAGTATGTCGGTTTTATGTTTACAGCTTGTAATGCCCAAGTGGCCAAAAAATGGATTAAAGCAGGTTTACATTTGTATAGGCCAGTACAAAACAGACGACTTTAAAATAAGCATTTAACTCATTAAATGTGGTCAGCCAGGGAAAAGGCAGCAGTGCTGCTTCAACAAGCAAGTAATCCACACAAACTGCATTGTAGTCTGAGTGTCGTCTGATG
This sequence comes from Micropterus salmoides, assembly GCF_014851395.1. Taxonomy (NCBI): domain Eukaryota; kingdom Metazoa; phylum Chordata; class Actinopteri; order Centrarchiformes; family Centrarchidae; genus Micropterus; species Micropterus salmoides. The sequence goes on along the minus strand of NW_024040263.1, from coordinate 33,558,855 downwards.
CTGCTGAATCAATTTTCAGACTAACTGCACAATAACATATCTTGGACTGCCAACTGGTTATGAATACATGCCCTTTATGTGTATATATATATATATATATATATAGATATATAGATAAACTTATTTACTTATTTGTTCAATGTCCCGCCCACAGCTCTATCTGATTGGTTCCAAGTCGCAAATAATAGCCTATGAACACTTTGCTCTGGTGAGTGTTGAAGAGAAGGAAGCCGATATAACTGAAGGTGCAATAAACATCCAAATCTGATGATCTGTTTCCATGATGACGAGCGGCGCAGTGTCTGCGTTACACCAGTGAACATGCGCGATGTCACAGCTGCAGGGTTTCACTCACAGCATGCATCTGTCTTCTGTTCACTGCAGCTCTGCATCGCGACGTAACGTTACAAATTTATTACTTTACAAAAAGGCAGTAAAACCTTTTCTCTTACTGTGATGGTTAAACTTTGAAGTCAATCCACAGTTCACCTGCGTGGGAAGGAGGTGGGGGCGTATTATTTTCATGACAAAAACAATAATATGTTTCAAAACATCCCCCCTCCGTTTTTTTTACAAATTACACCCTGTTATAGCCTCATAAACAGATAACAAGGACAAAAAGAGGATCCATATGAGGATTTGTATAATAGCATATAATAGTAATAATAATAGTTCTTGCAGTACTACATCACCATTACATTTTTCCTGTCGCGCAGCTCAGGGGTGCGTGCACCACACTTTGGTCTACAGCATCTACAGTGGAACTGGTCTTTGGTCATCATATTATGCGAGGTTTAGTATATTTTGACTGTGAATCTTTTTTATTCTGCTGTTCAGTGTCAATCATTTCTATCTCCCCTCCCGGTTTAGGTATCCAGCCAACCACTTTGGGACACTGACGGGCATGCAGTCGATGATCAGTGCTGCTTTCGCCTTGCTCCAACAGCCACTGTTCATACTGATGTTGGGACACCTGAGTGGGGATCCTTACTGGGTAGGGCGCACATACACATGCACACACACTCAAAGAGAAGACAGGTGCATGCAGATACACATAACAGGTTTGTCACATGTACTAACATGTCTCTCCTTACAACAGATCAATTTGGCCCTTCTCATCTTCTCGCTGGTTGGCTTCCTGTTGCCGGGCTATCTGGTTTATCACCGTAGGAACCTCATGAAGGCAAAGGCAGAGCATGATAGGCTGGCTGCCAGCCAATCAGACAAAGAGAACACTCTTTTAACCCAGTCAGATACTGAAACTGATAAAAGCCAAGTCAACGGGTATGCGGCTAATGGATACACATAAAAGCAGACATACTGCTTAGGATGATTGACAGGAGTGAAATGATCAGTAGTTTATGAATATTCCCTAAATGCAACCTCATTGTGGTGTGAAAACTATGACACACAGCCAAAACAAAACAGGACACAAAAATATACACACAGAAAGTTTTATTTATTTTATTTTTTATCTTCAGCCAGTAATAGTGTCACATATCGGCACGGTTTTATCAGACCCAGAGGTTTCATTTATAACCCTGATGTCGGGTTTCTCATCTAGAAAACAGTCTTTGACTTTTCTCAAGATGCCTTCATGTGATCATGTAAATGTGCAAGGGCATAGAACTGTCACTACCAATAGCTACCGTAGCAATAATTATGATCCAATCAGCGTCTAGTGAATGTATTCGGTACAAAACCAGTTAACGGCTCTTGCTCTTTATGGTGCGTTCCATTTGACGTGGGAAGTCCGAATTTCCAAGTTCAAAGTTGGAAAGTTGAATTTCCGAATTGTGGAACCGCACTACCCCGACTTTGTGGCTGGCTAGTTGTGAACAACGGCTGGCCAAACGAGGTTTTCCGGCTTGTTGACTGGAACGCGTCAACTCGGGAGTGATGTCATTCCCAACTCCGACTTCTGAGGTTAATGGATCGCACCGTTACTCTGAGTCCCATTAGTTATTAAGTTTTAAAAGGTTTTGCCCCCTCTTTCCCCCATATGCCTCACAGTGGTTTGGTCTGTTGCCTATCTTTTTCAGACCCTCCCTTCTAGTTTGATTGTCCCCAGCAACACTGACGTGAAAAATCCACCCTTGTAAAGGTGGCTCTGTGGTTAGCACGGTCACTTCACAACATGCTGCTCCCTGTGTGGAGTTTACATGTTCTTCTCCTGTTTATGGGGTTTTGCTTTCTACGCAAACACCTTAAATTGCCTGCAAGAGAGAATATGAGTTCATGTGATGGACCAGTGAACTGCATGCTGGGAAAAGCTTCAGTTCACAAACTTCAAAAAGGACCATACCAGTGTTTCTGAAAAGCATAGCTTAATTTGAGCTTGATCCCTCAGAGTAAACAGGTGAAATGTGTTATCTTGACATAGCGAGATCATTTAGACATGTATTTAATGTCTACTTTAAATGGTAGCTTCACAAGTCTGTGTTAAAAAAATAGACAGGTACCCTGAAACAGGTTTTGCTTGCTGTGTTCATTTTAAGAAATCCTCTTTGTTTTTTTGCTGAACAATGTTTCCCAATTTAGCTGCTGCCGAAGGATAGTAACAAAAAGGGGGAATTGTGTACTAAAAAGACTGTAGCTAACTTGGACTGCTGAAGATTCATATTAACTTCAGATAAACTTTTGAATGCATTTTTGCATGCTGTGCATGACTTGCATTAAAAGTACATTAGGAAGAGGTCTGTTCATGGTCATTATGATCAGGAGGAATTATTAAAGCAAACAAGACCAGTTCAAAACATTATATTCACGCAAAAAACCCTCTTAAGGCTTTGTAAAATGGGCGTTCAGGTATTTGACTGTACTTGGATAGACAGGAAAGAACACAAGTACAGACAAGAACGCAGATTAAGAAATAGCTTTGATCTCTTTTCCTGGTTCCTGTCAGAACACGTGCTGCAGCATTCTGGATCAGCTGAAGAGTCTTAATGGACTTTTTCAGCCTGATATTAAGGAATTGCAGTAATCCAGCCTAGAAGTAACAAATGCATGGACTAGTTTTTCTGCATCATTTTTAGACAGGATGTTCCTGATTTTTGCAATATTACGTAGGTGAAAAAAGGCGGTCCTTGAAATTTGCTTAATGTGAGACTTAAACGACATGTCCTGATCAAAGATAACTCCAAGATTCCTCACAGTGGTGCTGGAGGCCAAGGCGATGCCATCCAGGGAAACTATATCTTTAGATAATGCGTCACGGAGGTGCTTAGGCCCAGAGCAATAACTTCAGTTTTATCTGAGTTTAACATAAGAAAATTACAGCTCATCCAGGTTTTAACATCCTGAAAGTACACTTGGGGCCAGATTTCCTAAAGGTCTGCGTAAGTAAAAACGTAAACACGTAAGCTGATCTACTAACGGCGTGCACGCAGAATGTGAAGTGTGAAAGTGCAAGATAGCACCTGTTGTTCCTGTAGCACGATCTGCTGGCATTTCCTGGTGTCTGAGTCATTCCAGCTTACTGTAGCTGTTTCTGCTGGGGTTTCCCAAAGCGGTTTTTCAGGGCTGCTGTCCCAAGTACTTAGTGCAGTCTCAGGCACTCCTTGTCTGATGCAATAAGGAGGTCGTTAGTAATTTTCACCAGTGCTGTCTCTGTGCTATGATGAGCTCTAAATCCTGACTGAAAATCCTCAAATAAACTATTTCTCTGTAGAAAGTCACACAGCTGTTTAGCAACTGCTTTCTCCAGAACCTTAGAGAGAAATGGAAGGTTAGATATAGGTCTATAGTTGGCTAAAACATCCGGATCAAGTTTGGGCTTTTTCAGAAGAGGTTTAATTACAGCTACTTTAAAGTACTGTGGTACATAGCCTGTTGATAGAGATAGATTGATCATATCTAGTATAGAAGTGCTGACTAAGGGTAAAACATCTTTAAGCAGCCTAGTCGGGATGGGGTCTAAGAGGCAGGTTCAGTGGTGGAAGAAGGACAGTGCAGTACAGATACCACATGAAAAGTGTTACTCAAGTAAAAGTAAAAAAGTACCTGGTTTTAAAAATACTTAAGTAATCAAAAGTAAAAGTACAACACATCAAAATCTATTGATCTAATTGATCTAACACAATCTATCTTTCTAAATTCACTGAAGACAGGTTTGAATACAGCATTATAAGTGGATATTTCCTTTACTGTGGGTCTATTAGTCTGCGTTATTGCTCTGCTGGTGTGGTAGTTTCCCCTTCAGACCGTCTGACCAGAACCCCATTTGGGACTCTGGGGATGTTAAGATGAGACAAGGAGGCAGAAACCAAAACTAACCCACATGTTAACTTCAGCACTCATAAAGTGCAGCTCACAGTCCCACACAGAGCAAAGTTCTCCTCAGTTTTCAGATGCAAAACTCGACCAGCTACGTCACCACTCGGTCACAGACCGGCTGCGACAAAAGCAGAGCTGCTGCACGGTCACACCTGATACCTGACACCACAAAGCTCTCACTACAGTCCTCCCTCTGTAAGAAGCCCGAATAGAAACCTCTTCTAGAAGAATCCAGTGCTGGTCTGAACAGACCTCTGCGCATGAAGTCTGATCAGACTGGGGGCCAATCAGCTGGGTCATTTGGTGGAGCAGCAACTGTTCCACAAGGGTCTGAGCTGGCTGTACTCGTACTGGCTGAGGCTGGATGGGTTTCACCTGGCTCTGTGGGACCTGCTAAAGATGTCTGGACTGGGTCTGTGAAAATACTCAAGTAAAGTACAGATACCCGAAAAAAACTACTTAAGTACACTAACAAAGTCTTTGTACTTTGTTACTTTCCACCACTGGACAGGTTGATGGTTTAGATGAAGAAATTATTGAAGTTAGTTGGTAAAGATTGAGGGAAGCAAAACAGTCTAAACATGTATCTGGTTCTACAGCTGTTTCTAAGGTTCCTGAGTTAAGAGATAAGTCGGTGCCAGTTGAGGGCAGGTCTTGGTGAATTTTGTCTCTAATAGCTAGAATTTTATCATTAAAGAAGCTCATGAAGTCGTAACTACTGAGAGCTATGGGAATACTTGGCTCAATAGAGCTGTGACTCTCTGTCAGCCTGGCTACAGTGCTGAAAAGAAACCTGGGGTTGTTCCTATTTTCCTCTATTAATGACGAGTAGTACGCTGCTCTGGCATTACGGAGGGCCTTCCTATAAGTTTTAAGACTATCTTGCCAAATTAAACGAGAATTTTCCACTTTGGTGGAACGCCAATTCCTCTCAAGTTTCCGCGATATTTGCTTTAATTTGCGAGTTTCAGTATTATACCATGGAGCTAACCGTCTTTGTTTTAGTATTTTCTTTTTTAGAGGGGCTACAGAGTCGAGTGTCATTCGCAGCGAGCCTGCAGCACTATCAACAAGATGATCGATTTGGGAGGGACTGAAATTAGCATAGGAGTCCTCCGTTACTTTGTGACTAGATAATGAATTTAGAGCTGATGGAATCGCATCCTTAAATTTAGCTGGAGCGCTATTATAGACATTTTAGTAATGGCATGTAGTCCAGCAATAGGAACCGAGAAGTTATTAAATAGTGGTCAGATAAAGAGGGATTCTGTGGGAAAACAAGTAAATGTTAAATATCAGATACCAGGACAAGGTCAAGGTTGAATCAGTGAGTGGGTTTATGGACTCTGAGAGAAGCCACAGTACTAAGGCTACCATTCTTAACATCCAAAATTAATATTAAAATCACCTATAATAATAATTTTACCTGTTTTAAAGACTGAACTTGACAAAAACTCTGCAAATTATTTTTTCTTAGGGTTTTATGCACAGCTCTTCTTCTGTATAACTTTAATCTAATTAATTTATGCGGTTTTGGCTAGTAAATGCCTCCTGGTCTCAACTCTGGGTTGTCATGGATTTGGTCCACTAACAAACTTGGCCAGATTTCTAGAAATGAGAGCTGCTCCTTCCCAAGTGGGATGGAGCAGAAAACTACGGTGTCCGACATTGTTTCTGCATGTGTACACACCGACTCAACATTAATCTTAGTGACCTCCGATTGCCCTAATTGGGAGTGAATAACAATCTTGCTGTATTTACGTTTATCCTGAGCCGGCAGTTTTAAATAAGACTCAGTGTCGCCCGCTCTGGCCCCAGGGATGCACTTAACTATGGCCGCTGGCTTCGCTAACTTTGTCAAAATGGACCTGCCGCTAATCAGAGTTGGTTTCTTAGCGGGTGTGTCGCTGAGTGGAGAAATGTGAACAGGTAGGTGCTGAACTGTGAGTTAATGCTTATGGGTATTTCTCTTTTGGACAATCACCCAGCCTCCCTGGCTTCCCGGCTAACAGGAGCTACTTCAGGTCAGTCCGCCCCGGCTTGTGGCGGCTGGAGCCGGACTTCTAAAACACTGAGCATCGCCGCCATGTCTACAAATAAACTACACTTATTACACGTACCATTACCGCTAAAGGAGGCAGAGGAGAGAGCAGGAGAGAGCAGGAGAGAGCAGGAGAGGGAGAAGCCATTGCTAGCTGCTATGCTAAAGTACAGTAGCGTTAGCTGCTGAGATTTAGCGACAGATGCTAAAAGATGGAACAAACTGTAAGTGCTTAAGCAAAACTACTGTAAGATTAAGTGTGTAGCGGATAATTAGAAGAATCTAACACATTTAACTGGTTTTCAGTTAGAGAAGCAAAATACCAGCACACAAGCACCGCAAACTAAGGTGACCAGATTTCTGAAATGAAAAGCGGGGACGTTTTTGGTTTGGGGGTCAGTATGTCATTAAGTTATCATCATATGTCAGTATGTTATTATAGTACATGAAATAAAAAAGGGGGACAATTTCTGTTTAATAATCTGTAACTCTTCTGAATGGAAAGAAAAGTAATTTTGAGGCAGAAACTACCTTTCAGTCAATAATTAGAAGCTGCATTACTGCATTACATGGGTTGTACTGACCGTTTAAAGGTATTTCAACAGTTGTACACAGCAAATTATGTAGAGTCATAAGGTTAATTACAAAAGAGATCATGTCTTTATTTTATTTTATAACTCAGCAGTGAGCCGTGTTAATTATAGGCTACATTCCATTTTCCAAATATAAACAAAGACATAGGCTTCTGTTATGGCCTATAATCACGTAAATGTCAGGCCTTGTTACTGCAAAAACTTATTTGGCCACAAATGTGATTATTCCATTAAAAGAAACGCATCACAAAGACAAACCTTTGCTGTTACCACGGACATAATGTTTATTTGCACGTTATGTCTGTTTGATCCAGATAAAAGTAGCTGTAGACGTTACATGCTGGGCACGCTCCCGCGGACGGCAATCACTTTTCGGTGGACAATCACTTTTCAGCACAACACCTGCTCTGCTGTCCAGGTTTTCTGGCCACGCTGATTTCAGGTCTGTTAACACGTTATACAGTCTATGATCAACACACAGTTAAAAACGGGGACATTTTCGGGGACAGCTCCAGACGGGCACAAGCCACCAAAATCAGGGACGTCTGGTCACACTACCGGAAACAGAAATGAGTTAATACGCTCACTGCAGCACGTCGGACACCAAAAATGAAAACAAATGTAAAGTTGTATTCATAAACAATAAAACACACCTCAGTACACTCAGGGGTGCTTCTTCTATGGCTAGTCTTTGGTTACTATTGGCTACTGTTACAAACTTAGATGTTAGACACTAGATATTGCTCTGTAATCGACATCAGTAAACCACTTCTCCAAGGGGCAGTTATTCTGAAATGGTCTGGCATCTGACATTTGCTAACATTATGTCCATAGAGGCTGCTGAGCCCGGTTATTTTGCCTGCTCGCACCAGCTGTTATTTTATGGTAGAAAAGTTACATAACGTTGTGTGAAACTTGACTAGACAGCAACTGATGTAAGAGCACTCATAGTAACGTGACCAATGTCTGAGTTATCTAGTTGCTAACATCAAGTGCAGATATATAGCTCATTTCACTGAAGTCGGCAACTTTGCAAGCGCAGCAACACAAGACATAATAAGTAATATGGGGAGACTGGGGGCAATTGTAACATATTTTACATTTTCCTTAATAACTCACAATCTACTTGAGATACACTAATCATCTTTTGATACAAGAAACATATACATGAGCACTAATTAATAATAAAATTGATATATTTTCACTTATAAGAACAAGACTAAAATATTTAATTAAATGCAAGATGTCAGAGTGTTAAAATTGCCCCCTTGTCATTCTCTTTGGTTTTGCTGGGTCTTATATCATCAACTACTTTAAGTCCACCATACAGACAAACTGACAATGAAAGGAACTTAGCCCTATATAACATGCACACTTTCTGTTAAACACATATAAAACACACTATTTTATACAAATAATGTTGGCCTATGTTAATTGGTGATTTGTTTATACTAGATTATATTATTTTACATTTATATTTAGTGAAATATGTTTATTTTCCAAACAGACAGGCTGCTTACATTGGGCCACGTGGCTTGTTGGTTGCAGCCATGATAAAATCATATACGCCCGCTAGCCACAACTATATAAGCAAAGTTTGTAAGTGTTAATTGTTCATCAATAAGCTAGAGATAAAATGTATACAAGTTTAGATTTGCAGTCAACTTTAGACACCAGAAGAAAAATACTGCTCATCCAAAAAGTTACTTTCATACCTCAAAATCAGTATTTTGATTCAAACTTCTGCTGAGGTGAAATGATCCTGCTCCTTTTCCACAGGCAGAGAGAGAATCCTACTGAGCATGTGCAGATTAAGTGTCATCACTCTAGCTTGTTTCTGATTGGAGAAATTGAGTGTGTTACAATTGCCCCCGGTCTCCCCCTACTGACCATCCCAATGGCAAGAAGGCCAGCTCTGCATCTGTTTTGCATTCTTGTAGCTTTTTTAACTCACACCAATGAGTTTATGCTCAGTCACTCCCTTTTTCGCTTCCTCCCTTCCTTTGAATTCTTCTTTGGTCTCTTCACAGCCTCTGCCATGACATCCATACTGAGAATACTGAGCTGGCTTTTTCCAAAGAACTCACATTGTACATTATACACCTTGGCTTTTTCTTTTAGCTAGTGTACCGAAGAGTCGCGCTGGTTTCCTGCGTGGATTCTAATATCACCCTGAGTGGTAATGACAGAGACGCCATTCTCCCTATTACAAGTCGGCGCACCATCAAAATGATTTTGAGGCTGTTATTTTATCGTAAAACACTACATAATGTTGCTTTAAGTTGACTCTATTTAAAAGTAATTTTAAAGTTTGTATCCTGAGCTCAACATTAGTTAATATTGTTTAGTAATATAGAAGTGCATCGTGTTTTTTCTGTCAGGTTGGTATAGGTTGTTCTTGTCGGTGGTTGTTCTTCTTCGCTGCACTTATACTTGAAATGATTTCACATTACATGAAAGTGTAGGAATATTTTAGCACACAGCTGTTCAGGCCAGTGTTTCTTAGGAGGACACAAA